>NC_061060.1:7530686-7848519 GCF_021917145.1 Hypomesus transpacificus
AGGAATGTTTCATCTGCTCATGGCTGACTGAGCCGTCTTTCGAAATATAAATATGTGTGCTTTCAGAGGAACGGAGATGGGGAGAGGAGGAGGGACACAGAGAGAGAGGGAGGAGAAGGAAGAGGACCAGGAGTTGGGAGGGAATACATTATGGTGAAAATCATTTGTACACCCCTGTGATCTGACAAAAAGAAAATGTGTGGAATTTCACTCAGTCAAACTGGGAATCGTTGTTTCCAAACATGTATTCCAGGCATCTGTGGTGTAGGTAGATGGGTACAGTAGGCTAAAGGCCATCTATCATGGGAGAAGCATACAAACAGCCACAGTCACATATCGATCGGTTGATGAACACCAGGGCTGTGATGTCATTGCTGGCCAATGGTTATTGACCTCTTGTACAATCAGGTTCTTTCCAGTGAGTAACTGTTTCAACACTTGATACTTAGAGCTGCTACAATGAATTGCATTGAAACCGATTACTGTCCCTGTAAATGATTCAGCTTTTCAAACTCGTATGTTTACAGTGTTCACAAAGCACTGAGAAAAGTCTACTTTGGTGTTTTGTTTATAAAGGAAACAAACTATCCCAGCAACGTGTTGGTTTTCCTGAATATGCTCTTGAAACCGTTGGAGCCTTCACAGGTCAATGATTAAGGCTCAAGCAGAAGCTGGTGTCAATTTGTCACAGCACAAATAAGTATCAGTAAAACCTTGTCAATGCTCACATGGTTGGTGTGTGTGTGTGTCTGGTCTCTAGTCTGAAGGTAGTGTGTGTGTCTGGTCTCTAGTCTAAAGGTAGTGTGTGTGTCTGGTCTCTGGTGTGAAGGTAGTGTGTGTGTGTCTGGTCTCTGGTCTGAAGGTAGTGTGTGTGTCTGATCTCTAGTCTGAAGGTAGTGTGTGTGTGTCTAGTCTCTGGTCTGAAGGTAGTGTGTGTGTCTGGTCTCTGGTTGAAGGTATTGTGTGTGTGTCTGGTCTCTAGTCTGAAGGTAGTGTGTGTGTCTGGTCTTTGGTCTGAAGGTAGTGTGTGTGTCTGATCTCTAGTCTGAAGGTAGTGTGTGTGTCTGGTCTCTGGTTGAAGGTAGTGTGTGTGTGTCTGGTCTCTAGTCTGAAGGTAGTGTGTGTGTCTGGTCTCTAGTCTGAAGGTAGTGTGTGTGTGTCTGGTCTCTAGTCTGAAGGTAGTGTGTGTGTCTGGTCTCTAGTCTGAAGGTAGTGTGTGTGTGTGTGTGTCGGGTCTCTAGTCTGAAGGTAGTGTGTGTGTCTGGTCTCTGGTTGAAGGTAGTGTGTGTGTGTCTGGTCTCTAGTCTGAAGGTAGTGTGTGTGTCTGGTCTCTAGTCTGAAGGTAGTGTGTGTGTGTCTGGTCTCTAGTCTGAAGGTAGTGTGTGTGTCTGGTCTCTAGTCTGAAGGTAGTGTGTGTGTGTCTGGTCTCTAGTGTGAAGGTAGTGTGTGTGTGTCTAGTCTCTGGTCTGAAGGTAGTGTGTGTGTCTGGTCTCTGGTTGAAGGTAGTGTGTGTGTGTCTGGTCTCTAGTCTGAAGGTAGTGTGTGTGTCTGGTCTTTGGTCTGAAGGTAATGTGTGTGTGTCTGATCTCTAGTCTGAAGGTAGTGTGTGTGTCTGGTCTCTGGTTGAAGGTAGTGTGTGTGTGTCTGGTCTCTAGTCTGAAGGTAGTGTGTGTGTCTGGTCTCTAGTCTGAAGGTAGTGTGTGTGTCTGGTCTCTAGTCTGAAGGTAGTGTGTGTGTGTCTGGTCTCTAGTCTGAAGGTAGTGTGTGTGTCTGGTCTCTAGTCTGAAGGTAGTGTGTGTGTCTGGTCTCTAGTCTGAAGGTAGTGTGTGTGTCTGGTCTCTAGTCTGAAGGTAGTGTGTGTCTGGTCTCTAGTCTGAAGGTAGTGTGTGTGTCTGGTCTCTAGTCTGAAGGTAGTGTGTGTGTCTGGTCTCTAGTCTGAAGGTAGTGTGTGTGTGTCTGGTCTCTAGTCTGAAGGTAGTGTGTGTGTCTGGTCTCTGGTCTGAAGGTAGTGTGTGTGTCTGGTCTCTGGTCTGAAGGTAGTGTGTGTGTCTGGTCTCTAGTCTGAAGGTAGTGTGTGTGTCTGGTCTGTAGTCTGAAGGTAGTGTGTGTGTCTGGTCTCTAGTCTGAAGGTAGTGTGTGTGTCTGGTCTCTAGTCTGAAGGTAGTGTGTGTGTCTGGTCTCTAGTCTGAAGGTAGTGTGTGTGTCTGGTCTCTAGTCTGAAGGTAGTGTGTGTGTCTGGTCTCTAGTCTGAAGGTAGTGTGTGTGTCTGGTCTCTAGTCTGAAGGTAGTGTGTGTGTCTGGTCTCTGGTCTGAAGGTAGTGTGTGTGTGTCTGGTCTCTGGTCTGAAGGTAGTGTGTGTGTCTGGTCTCTGGTCTGAAGGTAGTGTGTGTGTCTGGTCTCTAGTCTGAAGGTAGTGTGTGTGTCTGGTCTCTAGTCTGAAGGTAGTGTGTGTGTCTGGTCTTTGGTCTGAAGGTAGTGTGTGTGTCTGGTCTCTAGTCTGAAGGTAGTGTGTGTGTCTGGTCTCTAGTCTGAAGGTAGTGTGTGTGTCTGGTCTCTGGTCTGAAGGTAGTGTGTGTGTCTGGTCTCTAGTCTGAAGGTAGTGTGTGTGTCTGGTCTCTAGTCTGAAGGTAGTGTGTGTGTCTGGTCTCTAGTCTGAAGGTAGTGTGTGTGTCTGGTCTCTAGTCTGAAGGTAGTGTGTGTGTGTCTGGTCTCCGGCAGGGGCTCCCTCTCCCCTGCATGTGTTCTGGCTGACCTCATCCAGAGATGATTTACGAGGTTCACACAGGCCCCTCTCTCTGAGCTGTTTATATCTGCTTGAGATAAAAGAAAACGCCAACTTTATTACCCTGCCCATGAGAGTGTTTCTACAGCAGCCTCCAGCATTACTGAGGCCAGTTATGGTGCATTATGCACCGCAGGCTACAGTATTGCTGCTCAGATAAAGTACAGCTTTCCTTTCATTTTACAGTATTACATTTAATTCAATCAGGCCGACAGTATGTCTTCCATCTGTCTGCTTAGACTCACAGACCAGTATTATTTCATATAATTCTATTCTCTTTTCTGTTCCATCCACAACCTCTGGTGTGCCTGGGTCTACCTTAGTGTGACGTCACCGTGGTTCTGTAGTGAACCACCTCTGGGAGCTGAGCAGTGTGGGTTAGCTCTCACGTCTGCAGAGTAGTGAACCTGGGCTCAGAGAGGAACCAGACCAGGCTGGACCGGACCGCCACCCACATTTAAGCTCACTTTTCTGGCCCCTGAAATTGGTTTACAGACCATTTCACTTCCAGATGGAGGGAGAAAGCAGTCATTAGGTCACTATTTATAGCATGCTGCGTTGTTGGCAGGTCTGGAAGTTAACTTACTTGTAATGTGTAATGTAATTTTCTCATTTTGTTTGGTAATGACCCTGAATCCTAGTTATATATAATTGTACAACATAATATGGAATGTTCATTTACTCACTTAAATAACAACCAATCAAACACAAGTAATCAAACAGATCAATTGACAACGCCAGTACAGTGAAGTCAATACTGTAGACCCTAGATCATTTTGTCAAGCATATTTTGTGTCGCTGTCTTTTCAGATTCACAGAATCGTTCTCCCATTTTAGAAAACAGCTCAACACTGCCCTCTCACCAATACACCGTGCACAACTACACAACACTTTGTGATAACATACTGCCACCTAGCGGTTTGCCTTCACCTGCACTCGGATGAACAGAAACTAAGTCTTAAGACATTTAAGGTCAATATCAAAAAGGAGAAATCAAAGGTCTGGCGATTTTGATCACATCATTTTATTAGCCAATACAGGTTAGCCACATCGTAAGGCTCTGTCCTACTACAAACCAAGGAGTGTGTTCCAGAGTTGATCCTTTGAAAACCAAAATGGAGACAGCGACTTGGAGGCTGATCAACATTTTTAAATAGGCTGATGAAACATTTAACATGGACTTAACATGGTCGTGTGAGTTCAAACTGATGGCCGACTATCATTATACATCAAAGTGCTGCACAAACTTCATCATGTACATACAGAGCTCCTTTACACTCCACTCGATGCCAATAAAACACCTGAAGACGACAGCAAAATAACAAACTAAACTAAACATCCCGACGTGGACCAGTAGGCCAACCTTGAGTGTATAACAGTATTACAATAGGCAACCAAACTGACTGGGCTATATACCTGCAGCGTGTGAGTCTAGAGATAGCTGTAGCATGCAGATAAATACTCTCGTTAGTCTGATGACGATGACGAGCATGAGGCCTAAGAGCGAAGCAGAGGAGTTCTGATTGGACAACCAGCGAAGTGCAAGGCTGTCTATCACAGACCGCAAGAGAAAGATATGAAGCGTGTCCCATGTATGTCTGCGTATGTGTGCGTTTGGCGCATGTAGTGTACGTTTCCCCAATAAGAGCGATCAACAGAGATACTCCGCGTCTACAGTAAGGTTTTCTGATGAACCGTGTGTGTGTGTGTGTGTGTCAGCGTGCGTGCGCGTCCTCTCAGGGAACCAGCGGGCCCAGGCTCAGCTCCACGTGGTGTGTGAGCCAGATGGCCTCGGTGGGGGCCTCGCCCCCCTCCTCGCTAGGCCTGACGGGGGCCGCCAGGTTGCGGAAGTCGTGGCGGATCTTGAAGGAGACGGTGACGTCGGCGTCGCCCTCCCGCTGAGGGACCACCTTGATGAAGAAGCCGATCTTGTTGGACTTCCTGAAGGCCACCACGCTGAGGAACGAGGACGAGACGGAGGTCAGGGAGCACCGGACTGCGCTTCTAACACGCATGAATCGCAGACACGCGTGTGGTCTGACTGGGCACAAGAGGCTATGCGTGGGCAGTGCGTATGGGTGAGTTTAGGGGAGAGCTAAGACCAACGCTCAGAGCTGTGCGTGTGTGTGTGAGAGTGTGTCTTACTCAGGGTCATCCTGGAAGTCCTGGGGCTCAGCCAGCTCATCATACTCTGCAGCGGCATCCTTCCCTGCTAGCAGCAGCTCCTTGGTGGGCACACACACCTACAACCACAGCGCAGCCTCAACACCACATCCAACTCAGAACGAAAAACCCTTGCGATGCACCGCAACTATGGGACGGAGGGCGCAGGGTTGCGAGGCGTTGCTAGGTTACCTTAGCGGTGGTGTTGATGTCATCTTGGTCCCCTTCCTCACAGCCCACCAGAGTGACGTGGGTGATGTTCTCTACTGGGTTGGTCAGGGTCAGCAGCACCTGGCTCTCCTGTGCGCACACACGCAATGGGATTCAAACACTGAGGTAGACTAAGGACTTACAAAAGGAATCAAATCACCTTAAGAACGCTTACCTTCATGTGGCGCAGGTTCGGAATGGACATTATCCTCACTTCAGGGATGTAACTCCTGCAGGAGGGGGGGGGGGGGGGGGGGGGGGGGGGGGAAGAGTGTGAATCACCAGACCAGGTGTGCCGACAGGTAATAACCACCACCTGTCCAGCAGAATGCAGCCACACTGCACAGGGAGTGCTCTCATGCACAGTACTTACACAGCCACTAACTGGATTTTGAACTTGATTGAGGTGGGGTTAAACTCTGGCTTGCTCAGATTGTGCTCACATTTCTACGGGACGACAAAGCAAACGTCATGAGGAAATGTTGTCGAGACATGCCGAGAGTGGCTTGGACCCTCCCCCTGGGGGTTAACTAGGTGTGGTACTGACCCTGCAGCGCAGCGAGCGCTTGATGAGGAGGTGCTTGTGTTTGGGGTGCAGCTGGGAGGCCCCCGCCGGCTGGAAGTCTGGCTGGAGCAGCCGCTGGCGGAGGGTGGTTACTGGAGGGGGGGGGTAAGGAGTAAGTGAGTGTTTGAAGGAGTGAATGACTGGAGTGAGTGTTTGGAGGAGTGAGTGAGGGTCAGGAGGGGAGAGCGTGGTACCTTCAGGTAGGTTGATGGGTCTGGTGTAACAGTCCTCAGGTAGAGGCTCTACATCCTCCAGGGCCTGGGCCGGCTCAATGGTGATCTCCTTCTGGTCCTCACCCTCCTTCAGGCTGGGGACACACACGGACACCGAATAAGCATTTCCTCCCACTTCAATCAAAGTTCAATCAATTGAAGTGGTGAAGTTTTTTTCCCAGCTTTACTTTCGTCGCATGATGAAAGTCAGCTCAATCAATTCAATGTATGGTGACCCTGACCGAATTGTTGAGTTGCACCCATTTTGGCCAGAGAGCTTGGATGTGTGAGCACCAGAGAGGGTGGGGGGTGAGCGGGTGAGAGAGGGGGAGGCTGCTGGACTTACGAGAGGCCAGCCAGACTGGAGATGGGAGCTCCAGGCCTCTGCCTCTGCAGCCGGGGTACCAAGGCCGTACTTCTCCTTTAAGACAGCAAAGCACGGAAGGTCATCTGACAGACTCACGGATCAGAGTGCAGTGTAACACTTTACTGGTCACGTTTTCTCTTTGCAGTTAATTAAGTAGGGCAAAACGTATATTGAATTACTGAGAGACATTCAACTGGATGAAAATATTCTCAAACACTGAACAGAAAAACATAACAGGAAATAGAAGAATCAGTCTATAAGGGGAATACAAATGTGAACCTTTATGCTGGGTCAAGGAAGAGATAGGTGCCTTTAGACAAATGTTTAATATAAGTTTCAAGGCCAAACAGGTATTAACTACACTTAATGTGTGCCATATTGCCAAACAATGGGTCTTTTTCCTTGCTAGGCAGCACAAAGGGTCCCATTGTGAATTAATCTCATTTATCTTAGGAGACATTCATGTGATCTAGGAGGTCACTGAGTAAAAGATTAGACACAGTGAACTGATGAGCGTAAGGCAGAAGAAAAAGAGGGAGAGAGAGAGAGAGAGAGAGAGATAAAGAAAGTCATAGTTAGAAAGAGGGAGACAGACTTCTATAACACAGTGTTTGTCTACCAAAGTTGTGAAAAATACAACTCACCACCACATGAATAGTGTGTTGCTGGGGGGGAGGGGGGGGGGGGGGAGGAGGGGGAGAAGCAGGGGGTTCAAACCAAAATATTAGCGTGCATAAGCAAAGGAAAAGAGAGAAGACAAGAGTCAGGTGAACCCAAAGCAATTCAGCAAAACATTAGAGTGGACACCAGTGACATGCGACAGCAGCAGAGGGGCGCCAGAGCAGGATGCGGGCTCTGTTGAAGGCAGCTGAACAGGAACGCCTTGAGCTCTCCACCGACCCCGCCTCTGAAACCAACACACTCCTCACCGGCACCGTAAAGGGATGTACATGCATTCCAATCCCTATTGCCACTGTTTCTGTCTGACTAGACCAAGGTTATTAAAGAGGCGTTCAGCCAACTTCAGAATCAGCCACCCTTACGGTTACCAAGCTTCAAAGAGAAATCAAGATTTGAACGAAAAAGGCGTTCTTTAGGGACTTTTCCATTTGCAGACAGCTTTGAGAACAACGAGCACAGCACACATATCTCCTAAGTTCCAAGAGAAAGGAACTCATTGTCGTGGACTAGTAAAAGGACAATGTGGCATGACAAACAAACAGAATCTTCCCATAGTAGAGGAAAGTGTCATAATGGTTGCAGTGAGTGTGGGCCACAGAGGAGAGCAGTGTATACCGAGAAGGCCAGAGGCATGAACGGTCGTCTTCTAGCCAGCTTCTTCCTGTCTCTCTCCAGCTTCTCTCGTTGGGCCAACTGCTGGTAATACTCTATCAGCTTATTGATCTGTAGAAACATATGATCCGACCCAAAATGAGGTTGACTGGTATGCTTGTGCAGTGTTGTTATCGTGTAAGCTAAAAAGGTGTCATGGTGTCCACAGAAGTGTTAGAACAGAGGCAAACTTGTGATCCGCCCAGAAGACAGACCCCTGTAGGGGGACGTACCCGCTGAGAGTGCGTGTTCTCTGGCTCCTGCCAACCACCGCTGGCTGTAACACAGAGAGCGAGAAAGATCAGTCCCACAACAGTATTGGGCCATTGCTTCCAAGCGCATGGAATCACATGAGCATTAAGCACATGTTCGCTGGATGTCAGAGGAACGAACATGTCCTCACCCACAGACTTGTCAGCCATGCCCACATCCCTGGAGGTCCAGCGGCAGAAGCCACAGGCCAGGTAATAAGCCTTCTTCATGGCCGTCTTGGTGGGGTCATCGGGCAGAGGGGCAGGGATGTTGGTGGCTCGAGTGGACAGGGTGTGCATGCAACATGGGCAGTCGAAGCAGTTGGCACACCTGGCAGGGCAGTTATATGAGAAGTGGTTACAAGGCCTAGTTTAATATAGTGCTGTAATAGTCATACTGGGAAGATCCGGTCCAGCTGGTAGGAAGTGAGGTCCAAGTTCATGCATGTTAATATCACCTGTTCTTTTTCAGCTTCGCCTCTGCCGAAGGCATATTCTCCAGGCAGCTTGGACAGTAATGGGAGTCGACCTAAGCAATAGAGATGGCAAGTTATCCGAATGAATTGATATTGAATAAGTGTTGCCCGTGTAGAGACATGGTTTGCAAGCGTGAGAGATCTGCCCCCCTGGATAACAACAACTATGTACACTTTACTGACTGGGTGTGGTGGTTAAATCTTAGCAAGTAGCTGGCTAAATCTTGATGCCAATTGAACGCATCAGCGAACGTTGGCGAGATTTTTGACGTAAATGTACGAATATAATCAAATAAGGCCTTAATTGAGGCTCGGGGAAGAGAATACTGACCACATTTAGGGCTTATGTTCAATATTTACGTGCGTTTTCACATCAGATGGAACAGCTAGCCTAGCGCTAGCCAAACCGTCACGTCTCTCAGTTACTATAAACACGGATTTTGGATGGAAGTAAGGTCGCGAAAATGACGGATTACAGGTTTGTTGAATATGACTCGATTGACAAGTGGTGTGGCAAGAAGGCATACCTGCGCTTGTTGACAGATCCCCCCTCCCCCCCATAGTTTCAGCAATTCAGACAGCTAGAGCTAGCTTTGGCTAGCTTGATTCCATTGCTAAACTTGGCTAGCTAACATTAGGTGGCTTCTAAAAGATGCTAACCAGCTAGTTACAACGGATGTATAATGTCTGGGACTAATTCTTCTTACCTCGTGAGACACACATTCCAGGGAACGCAATTCACTGCAATAACGGCAGAAATACAGTTGAGACAACGGAGATCGAATCTTTTTTTCTCCACGAACGAGGTAAAGGACCCTGTCTGGCTGCAGAAGGGACGCCATCTCTAACTGATCCACCCACGTCCCGATGTCAATAACGTCATCACACTGTTTTCTACTGCAACTCTGTCTCTTCAACACCACCCCCAAGTGGTGCGCAATGGAACTGAAGTGCCATTGACTTTCCCATGGTCACACAAGCACTGTTTCTGGCTGTCTGGACCTATACTTTAGGCCGGAACGCATCGATGCCCGTCTGTTGTTAAAAACACTATTCAACCAAAAGCTTGAAAAATAGGCATATGAGACATTTACATTTATTCATTTAGCAGACGCTTTTAACCAAAGCGACTTCCAAGAGAGAGCTTTACAAAGTGCATAGGTCACTGATAATAACAACAACATAGCCCCAAAACATTACGTGTAGACATCTGTGTTTCATACGGTGGCTCAAGCAACTGTCAAAGAAACATTTGATTGGTTTGTATAACTAAATAGCACTGTAGTGATGGGGATGCCATTAACTACGTTATAACCTGCCAGAAATATGTCTACAGAGAAGAACCAGTCTTAATTGCCAGGGTCATAACGCAGACAGCTGTTGTTTGCACCGAGCACTCGATCCCACCGGTGACTCAGCTCACCATGGCAACTGCTGAAATCCAGAGGCACAGCGGTTGTCTCTTTAAGTGGAAATTTATTTTTGACTAGCTTTCCACCGTCGTCTCTCTCTCTCTTTCTCTCTCTCTCTCTCTCTCTCTCTCTCTCTCTCTCTCTCTCTCTCTCTCTCTCTCTCTCTGTCTCTCTCTCTCATGGTTATCACACATCATTTTTGATTCCGCTTGCCAACCTAAATAATAGCAAATGCTTCAACTTCTAATCGGGTATACTCTATAGGGTTTGTGTTTGGCACATCTACAGAATGGTTTTCTCTTAAAGTCAGAAATCAGTATGATGACCTAAAACCCTCACGCAAATCGTAAAATCAACCTAAATCAGACACAATCAAGCCAACCAGATTACTCTGTTATTGTAGGCTACTCTAATTTATTTGTATTGGTGAACCATTATTGACCCTGCTGCTTTGGTGAGTAGGGCACTTTTTCATTACGCACGTTTCAACAAAACTTGTTAAGTGTTCTTAAAGAATTTCCAGATAGGAAATAGTGTCATCTCAATGTCATCCTTAACATTACAGATGTTCGTGTTGTTATGAGAAGATTAAGGTATCTGGAGTGGGCAACTCATGGGTTTCCATTGGTTGTGAATAACGTGTGCGTCAGTGTTTTATCGTTGCGTGTCAGTCATCCGTGCGCCAGTGGAGTTGGTCAGTTACTGATGCACAGAGGCAGGCAAATCTTAAATAACATTGAATATGGGGCGTAAGGACGGCTCGTGGATCCTACCGCTGGTTCTGGTGGGTTTGTTACAACCTTGTTTTGGCGAATCGTTAAAAGAGGTAATGAACATGCGACTATTTTATATATATTTGCCTAAACGTATACATATTTTGAATCGCTAATGAAATGTTCATTTGAAGGGAAATAATAAAAACAAGTTATGGTTCGATTCTATGGAGCCCTCATGGAATGCACTGTCTCGAGTTCTTTAAGCGATTCGACTGGGATTCTTCTGGGATTATTTGGAAATGTAGGATTACTTATGTGTTTTCTTTCAGCTACCTTTGAACTACACCCTTAGTTTTGCGTGATGTTTGGGTTGGTGACTTTAGGTAAAAATAAATATTTGCACACCTAATGTAGAACTCCCACTACTTCAACAAACCATTGCGTAAGGCATGGTTGTACAACATTTCACATAAATCCTTTTACAGTAAATGAATCTGGAGGAATGTCATTGAGAATACAAATAAAAACGAATTTGACGTTACACATAGATCAGGTCTGCACGCACACTAGCACAGTGGAACTGCGAAGAGCAAATCAATGTGTTGACTGTACGTTTGGCCATTGATTTAACCTGTGAGGTAATTTGCCTCTATTTTCATAACAGATACAGTATTATGTAATTAAGAAACATACAATACTACACTGCAGAGCGATTGGCTGACGGCCAGAGAAAAAATAACAATCTGTTTGGACCTATGCTCACCAGGTCTGTGACCCATCCATTGATGGAACCATCTACAACTACAAAGCAAACACCTTGAACGGGACGCATACCGTGTCCTTCAGCGAGTACAAAGGGAAAACTGTCCTCTTTGTCAACGTGGCCAGTTACTGAGGGCTAACCTTCCAGTACTTGGGTAAGATTGACCTGGGTGTGATTGATTAAAAGTAGACACCCATTGCATTGAATCTACTGTAAGTAAACCCTATATGACTTATTTAGTCAAGTTGTAATAGTTTGTTTGTACTTATGTCTGATTTGCTTTATTTATTTGTTTGTTTGATGGCCGTTTGATGGGACCAGAGTTGAATGCACTACACCAGGAACTGAAGGATTATGGCTTCACCATCCTAGGCTTTCCCTGCAATCAGTTTGGCTTACAAGAACCAGGGAAAAACCATGAAATTTTGCCAACTTTAGAGTGAGTATTTTTACGGTTAATATTCACCACTTGTAATATGGCGTCAAGCCACTCAAGACACACTAATGAAGTGGATATCATCAGAGTTTTGTATTACTGGTTATAGGAGAGAGCAGGAATGGAAAATTCTCCATCCATCAACAGATCTTCATTTAATTAGGGAAAACAACCCCCTGCAGAGGGATCGGTTTCCAAGAGGCCTGTCACCAATTTCCTACAATATCAGCTCTCTCTTTCAACCTTCCCGTAGTCCACACACTTTATAGGCTACACACTGTCCCATGGCAGCGCCCGCCACAGTTACTAGGTTGCTCCTGTCCTTGTGATTTTGCATGGTCTATCTAGGTCAGCTGTTAGGCTGGGGCCAGAGTACCCAGAGGCACATCCAATGATAATCTGACCTGTCCTTGCATTCCAGGCATGTTAGACCGGGCAATGGATTTGTTCCAAACTTCCTGTTGTTGGAGAGAGGCGATGTGAACGGTGAAGATGAACAGTGCGTCTACACTTTCCTAAAGGTGACCTATTTACACACACCAGGCAGTCTGTGTGGACCACTTTTGTCTTTGTGTAAAGATTGTATTCTTTTTGAAATAGTAATTGAACAAGCTTGAATGCCAGGTGAAGCAAGTCACAATGAATATTAACCGTCACTTCCAGAGCAGTAATCTGCAGGAATGCAGAGAGGCAATCAGGAAGAGAGTTGGAAACTGATATGTACAGTCTTATCTCCATGTGTTTCCTGCATTCCAGGCGTCCTGCCCTCCAGTAGGGGACAGCTTCGGGAACCCAACCAACCGGCTCTTCTGGGAAACTCTGAAGATAAGCGACATCAAGTGGAACTTTGAGAAGTTCCTAGTGGGCCCAGACGGGAAGCCTGTGATGAGATGGTATCCCAGGGTAAATGTGTCCGAAGTCCGGACTGACATCTTCAAATACCTCCGCCAACTCCTTTCACAGCAGAACTTCAACTAAAGGATACAGGACCAGAATACGACCTGGGAATGTGTGAAGTGGATACACCTCCCTCCCCCAATGTGATGTGGGCACTATACTTTGATCTTTGTCAAAACCATTTATTTTTTACCTTCCTAGACTAGGATACAACCTTAAAACTATACTGTATGTTTGTTGTGTAGCACAACAAAGTGAGTCTAGCAGCTGCTTCTTCTTCTTGTCATATCACTGCAGGTGGCAGGTAACAGATGTAGGTCTAGTAGGCTGCATGTTGTATGACGGTGGGGCTTGAAAACAGTTCTTCTGTGGTGCCTTGCCCGAGTTTAGGATCCAGGTGAGCTTGTTAGTGCATTCAGGCTCTCTGTGGGATCCCAAAGCCATGCCATGTTCTACCGACACACTCCTGTTACCTGTTACTCAGTATATGCTTATTACACTTAATAAATCATGAAATCGCAAACAAATTGTAATGTTTCTTTTCAGTAACACAGCATGTCACGTGTTGTGATGTACAGTGCCCTCCAAAAGTATTGGAACAGTGAGGCCAATTCCTTTATTTTTGCTGTAGACTGAAAACATTTGGGCTTGACATCAAACGATGAATGTGAAACCAGAGATCAACGTTTCAGCTTTTATTTCCAGGTATTTACATCAGGATCTGATGCACAAATTAGAAAATATCACCTTTTTGTTCGAACCCACCCATTTGTCACGTGAGCAAAAGTATTGGAACATGTGACTGACAGGTGTGTTTTGTTGCCCAGGTGTGTCCTATTACATACATTATTCAATCAATAAATACCACTGAATGTCTACACTCAGGTTCAGATTGGGTAAGATAGGTTTTGTCTATGCAGACTGTATTCAGAGGTGAAAACAACATGAAAACCGGAGCGCTGTCTTTGGGTGAAAAACAAGCAATTGTGAGTCTTAGAGAAGATGGAAAATCAATCAGAGCCATTGCAGAAACATTGGCCATAGCCAGTACAACCATTTGGAATGTCCTGAAGAAGAAGAAAACTACTGGTGTACTAAGTAACAGACGTCGAACAGGTAGACCAAGGAAAACATCAGCAGTTGATGACAGAAACATTGTGAGAGCTGTAAAGAAAGACCCTAAAACAACTGTTAGTGAGATCAGCAACAACCTCCAGATGGCAGGAGTGAAGGTATCACTATCTACTGTTCGCAGAAGACTTCATGAACAAAAGTACAAGGGCTACACCAGAAGATGCAAACCACTCATTAGCAAGAAGAATAGGAAGGCCAGGCTGGAATATGCCAAAAAGTACAGAGATGAACCTCAAAAATTCTTGGACAAAGTTTTATGGACTGATGAGACAAAGATTAACTTTTACCAAAGTGATGGAAAGGCTAAAGTTTGGAGAAAGAAAGGAACTGCTCATGATCCCAAACACACAAGCTCATCTGTGAAACACGGTGGAGGTAATGTCATGGCTTGGGCTTGCATGGCTTCTTCTAGGACGGGCTCATTAATCTTCATTGAGGATGTAACACATGATGGCAGCAGCAAAATGAACTCGGAAGTCTACAGAAACATTTTGTCTGCCAATTTAAGGAAAGATGCAACCAAACTGATTGGCAGAGCCTTCATCATGCAGCAAGATAACGACCCAAAACACACTGCCAAAACAACAAAGGAGTTCATCAGGGGCAAGAAATGGAAGGTATTAGACTGGCCAAGTCAATCTCCAGACTTAAACCCTATAGAGCATGCATTTTACCTGCTTAAGAGGAGACTGAAGGGAGGAACCCCACAAAACAAACAACAACTGAAAGAGGCTGCAGTGAAAGCCTGGGAAAGCATCAAAAAGGAAGAATGCAAAAGTTTGGTGACGTCAATGGGTCACAGACTTGCTGCAGTTATTGAAAGCAAAGGATTTGCAACTAAATATTAAGTCTTATTCACTTAAATATGTTTTAAGTATATCTGTTCCAATACTTTTGCTCACATGACAAATGGGTGGATTCAAACAAAATGTGATATTTTCTTAGTTGTGCATCAGATCCTGATGTAAATACCTGGAAATAAAAGCTGAAACGTTGATCTCTGGTCTCACGTTCATTATTTGATGTCAAGCCCAAATGTTTTCAGTCTACAGCAAAAATAAAGGAATTCGCCTCACTGTTCCAATACTTTTGGAGGGCACTGTATATGTTCATTTGTATGTTAACACATAAGATCACTTTTTGATATTTGATGACGCAGGTTTAATTTAGTGGTCGGTTGACCTCAGCCAAGTCACTGACAATGCAATAACAAAAATAACCAGACAAAAATGTTAGAAGACATTTAGAATATATTTAATTATTAAGCCAGTCAAATACAAAAAGTTTCACATAAGATGTGCTTTTGCCTACTGCAAAAAAAAAAAAGAATCAAAACTACAAACCAGGAAAATACAACTGCCAGTAATTACAGCATACCTTTCAAAGTGCAAATCTTCTGACGTCTCAATTCAACTTGGACCAATTTGGAATTATTTGTATCCATTCTGTAACATGCTAGTTTTGTCCTAGCGTATTTACACCCAAAGAAAAAGGACTCCCATCGTATAATGTCTGTTACACACTCCTTGGGGCAGGGTCTACATAAACATATACATCAGCTAGTCACTATTTTCAAAGGAGAAACATTGCATTCCTTAACTATGGAGACAGTGGCCACCGCCCCTGTGTTGGAGAGGACTGAGACTTGAGTTGTGGGCTAGTTTGACAGTGGGTCACGCTGGTTCACAGGTCAGTCGGGCAGGCCCGGGTCAGTGTGAGCATGCTGGCCTTGGAGGTAGATGGACAGTGACCGTCCAAAGACATCCTGGCAGAGTTTCTCAGAGGTGTTCTGGTTTCATGAGGCGATACGTCTGCAGCTTGAGCAGCGGTGAACAGCTTCCTTTCCTCACTCAACATGGATGTTTCACATGTCAACAGCACCCTTTTGGTATGGGATTAACATTTACATTCAAACAGCTGCTACGATGCAGGAACACAACGCTATCTAGACCAAACGTTTAAGATCAACCTTAATAATGGACAGGTCTTTGAAGCCTCTGTATGGTCCAGGTAGCTACTGTAGCAGGTAAGAAGAGGATGTGAGGAAAGGAGACAGTTCAACACTACTGTGCCACAGCATGGCTAGCCCAAAACCACCAACGCTCCGCTGCAGACCCCCCCCCCCCCCCCCCCCCCCCCCCCCCCCCCCCCCCCCCCCCCCCCCGTGGACTAACTCCCTCAGGCTACGTGAAAATATTGTAGTATGTAAACAAATCAATTATGCCAAAAGTAAAAATGCTGGAATATAATGAGGTTAGGTCCATCAGGTGGTTTCATGAGAAGGAAAATAGTTTTAGGTGTGTGGGTTCATGTTGATGTGTTAGATACAAACATACAATGTTAATAGCTACAATATATTGGGAGTACATCAACGACATAGAAAGAACAGCATTACTAAAGACCATGGTTTTACATGTAGTCAATGCCACTATCAAAACTGTAGATTAAAAATAAGTTATCAATAATCACAACCATGTTTTTGGTATGATACCATCAAAACTTGTTTCCCAAAATGTTAGTATTTCAACAATCACTTTTGAACAGTTACACGTATGGTACAGTTCTAGAACATCAATGGTACAGAACAAATCATCTTAAATGAAACATTCACATTACAATTTCTATGACTCAAAATCCAAGGCAATGTACCTGTATATAATTACGCATTATTGGAATGCCTACAGCTAATCTTGTCATTTCCGTTGGAAAATGGCTCCAACAAAAACCTATGCAATGGTAAAATGACATAGGTATATTGTCTGAAAATGTATTTAATAATTCCAACCTATTCAACAAATGACTTCAGTTCCTGCATAGAATCATATGAAGCAAATATTGAGTCTTCAAAAACAATAGTTAAAAAAATCTAAATAATATGTATATATATTTATATATATTCAGAATAGAGAAAACAGTGTTTCACAAATAGGCTTATAAAACGCAAGTATAAACAACATTACAATCGAATATCTACAGTTCAGTAGGAAAATTATAGTTGAAATCACACCTTGTCAACTCAAAAACAAACTTATTCATGCTACTACCCCAGCTCCGACGGCTCGTCGGACAGCAATGTGTTTAGTGCTTTCCAGGGTCCATGTTCTGTCGCTCCCTTTTGCCAAAGCCTGCCGTTGTGGACTGATCTGCAGAAACGGGGGGGCGGCAAAGCTCTTTAAAGATAGAGTACGGTGGAAGAACAGTAGAGATGTGACAGGAGGGAGGGGGGGGGGAGGAGAGAGCGAGAGAGAGTTGAGGCAGAGAAACAGAGATAAAGCCATTGCCGGCTGACTGTACCTGCATTCTCCGGAGGGGGCCGGGAGCCCTCCCCTGCTCCTCGGGGGCCCCGGGGCTGGGGGAAGGACGACTGCCAGGGGAACGCCTGAGGGGGGAGAGAGGAGCACCCATCAGCCTGGCGTCACACCCCGCACACACACACACACACACCCTGAACCACTCTGACAACCGTGTCCGGCTCCAACCACACTCCCGTCTGAGAGCAAAAGAAAGCACCCTGACTGTCCCCCTGCAGGTCTCTGCCTGCACTCTAGGACCTACACTGGGGCCCTCCACAAGGCTACAAGTCTGCATGCAGGTGTCTAGTTCCGCCACTGCAAGAGGGCATGGATGGGCTAGGCTGGGTGGGGCTCAGGGGGTGGACAGCAGCCCAGCCAGAGCTGCTCGACGGGCGGCCGGACAGAGACCCTTACCGGGGTGACAGGTTGGAAGTCTCGTCCAGGGGGCGGGGCGGCGGCAGCGGCGGCGGCAGCAGCGGCGGCGCCGGCCGCGTTGGGAGCCCGGGGAGGGAAGTGGACGGGCCAGCCCTCCAGGCCCTGGGGCCCCACCTGCACAGAGGGACCAGAGCAGGGACGGCTCACTGAGCTGGACGTGTGCCTGTCCTGATGGGGACGGGGACGCGTGGCCACCCCACCGTGGTGTGGAGAAATGGGGGGGTTGGGTCTGTTTTTTTGTTTGTTTGTTTTTTTTACTTTTAAACTTTCCATCCAATGGATGGATGGATGGACGATCCACCAGCCACTTTTCAGGATATCCTGTTGTTTCTACTAGACATGAGTGGATGGAGCATGGAGCAGTACAGACTATGTAATGTCCTGTGTTTTCAGCACGGTCGAGTTTCCTTCTCTCTGTGAGGGATCCCTCTCTGGCCACAAGGGGGTGCTGCTGCTCTAGGTTGACCGGCCCTAGTGAGGGTGACATGGATTTGATAGAAGGGGTCCAGCCAGTACCTACCTGTTTGTGGTGCTGCATCTGCAGTCTCTCCAGCTTGCAGCGCTCCGTGCGCTCTCTCTGACACTCGTTCTGGGCCTGGTGAAGCTGGGGGATAAACCAAACAGACCCCAGGGTCAGTCCATTCAAGGTGCGGGTTATGTCAAACTGGGTTTGAGGGCTCACACAAGTCAAGTGACACCCGTGCGTGTGGCTTACCTGATTAGTCAGATTAGTCATCTGACCCTGCAGCCTTTCCACCTGCCGCCTCAAGTCTTCCTTTTCCTCGTTCATCCGCTCTCTGTCGCTCCTCTCTTTCCTGAAGTCTTCCTCGAAGATCTTGACCTGAGACAAAACGGGATTTAAACAAAGGACTGATTCTGTGTGCATTCATCATGTTTGTGTTTTGTCTGCGCGTATGAGCACGGATGGGTCTTACTTGTTCTTTCAGCACTGCAATTTGTGTGAGCAGCTCCTGCTTCCTCAAGTTGCTGGGGCCATCGCCGTGGTTACCCTGCCCGGGTGGTTGCTGGGAGGAGGAGGGGGGGTGTAGATTCAGGGCCTCTTCTAAAGCCTGACAGAGATGGAGAGAGTCAGACAGAAAAAACACCAGCTTTACACACACACGTTTCACACACACACACACACACACACACACACACACACACACACACACACACACACACACACACACACACACACACACACACACACACACACACACACACACACACACACACACACACACACACTTCCCACACACACACACATGGTCCTGACCCTGTTGAGGCGTTGGATCTCCTTCTCCTGGTACTCTCTCTGTTTGCTGAGGGGCAGCAGCTGGTCCTGGAGGTACCGAACTTTCTGCTTCAGCTCCACCGTCTCCGAGTTCAAACACTCCTTCTCCCCCTGAAACACACACACACACTTAGCGCACGCAGGCCCAGGGATGGGTACTTAAAAGGTTTCAGCTCGGGCTCGCCAGACCCGTTTTTTATTGTTCAAATCGCGACGCGTCATTACGTAGATAGGCATCACCGTGCAAGCTATTCAAAAAGAGAATCACAGATCGTATTCCAGATCAGACTGGGATCCACAGAGAGCCGTGTGCTGCCAGAATAAGCCTCACGGTCACAGCAGCTAAGTGCTGGGGAAAGTACAGGAGCTATATTCAACCCAGAAACGATAACAACCCTTTGATTGATCCAGGTAACAATGACAAGGCGAAAGCAAACACGCCAAGCTCAGTCCAGACATGTCAGGGACAGCGGTCACGTCATGCTGGGAGCAGACCCACCCACGCCCACACGGTGCTGCTCACCTGCACGTTCTCGATCTTAGACTTGGCCAGCAGCAGCTTCTTATCGTAGTCCCGTTGGCGCTGTTCTCGCTCCGCCTCCAGCTCCAGCACGGCCTTCTGGGAGTCGGCGAGGCGCTGCCTGAGGTCTGTGATCTGAGGGGAAGCCCAAGACGTGAACCCCAGGAAACACCAAAGGAGCCAGTCTACTACACACACAATCAGACAGTACACACACACATACACACCTGGACCCTAGCTAAAGGCCCAGTCACACCATAACATTCTGGTCAACGTTCTATGACATTAGAGGAAACAATGGTAATCGTCCATGGTCGCTGGTATAGCGCCAGGAGAGCGCTGTGTGGACGCTGGTAACCGGCGGTGATCTGCGGAGAACGGCGGAAAGCGTTCTTCAGCGTTTAATTTTAAACGCTGAAGAACGTTTGTGGAACGTTTGACTAACCTTGCACTCGTTAGGCTATCGTTAGTCAGTCGTTACCCTAGCGTTAATTGGTTGTTAAAACAGGCGTTTTATACCCGTTTGACCGTAAAACCCACACACCAGCAAAATGCTACTCTGTCGTTAATCACACGTTAGTGACACGCTCAACACGCTCGCCTAACGTTGACTTATCGTACGTCGCACGCCAGGCACAGGTCGTCGCACGCCGGTGACACGTCATTAGACGCTAATAGTTTTCTGGGGTGTCTTACACGGTCGCTCTTACACACTCCTCATGCGTCAGTCCCACGCTAGTCATGCTTTATAGTCACACGTTAATCACACGCCAGCTGTGTCCACCTCACCCTCGAACGCTCAAAATTGAACGATTCGAACGTTCAGAGAACGTTGACCAGAACGTTATGGTGTGACGGGGCCTTCACACTCAGGTACTGGAGGCGCCATAACATTTACATGTCATGCAATCACCTTCACTGCAATCATATTCAAAAGAACAAACTGTCAAACAAACAGCTAGAGAGACAAAACTGAAATAGGAATGCAGATGGGGCCAAAAAGGAGATATTTCTACATTGAGAGCCCAGCTAAAGCAGACACACGCGTCCTGTTATGTATGCAGCCCGAGGATGATGACGCGAACGGAAAGCTGTGTGAGGAGGGTTACACGGCGTCCCCACAGACACAGTTTGCTCGTGTGTGTGTGTGCGCATTTGCGTGTGTTTGAATGTGGGAGGAAGTGAGGGAGGATGAGCGTGTGTGGGAGTGTGTGTGTGTACGTAGGTGTGTGTGTGTGTGTGTGTGTGTTGGCCTGCACCACAGCAGGAAGTCAGCGGGTACTGCCGAGAGGTGAGGGGAATTCTGGCTGAGGTGTGAGATGGCCCTGTGGTCGGAGAGCACAGTCTGTACCATCCGCAACGCTCAACCTTTTCCACCCATCTCTCGCTCGCTCGCTCGCTCACACACACACACACACACACACACAAACTGCACTACATCATTTTCTAACCATATGAGCGCACAGTCTGATGTAAAGAGCACTTCAAAAGAGTCCTCCTGTATATCCTCATGGAAACACCATGAAGCTAAACCTGGCTTCAGTTTTGGATCATGTTGTGGAGGCAGAGCAGTTGCTGATGTATTCAATGAAGTTACAGTACAAAAACTGTCTCCTGACATTGATCTGGGAGCTTGAGAACCCAGGCCACCTCAGGGCCTACGTGTGAAACTGCCCTGAGATCAGGGCAGCGATGAAGTCAACCTACACAATACATGGACGTTATCGTACCTTCTGTTCAAACTGGGACTTCATTGAGTTCCACTGAATATCCCACTGCTTGTTCACCTCCAGCACCTGACAGGAGGGGGGAAAGAACCACGACAAGAACTCCAGGTGAGAACTTCTCCACAGAATGAGTCAATTAAACAATATTTTTTTGGAAACAACGCTGACTTCTCCCATGTGGTAGAGCACTCACATCCTTTCTCTGCTTCTCCAAAAGCTTGATCTTCTTCTCGTACACCTCCGGTTCACACGGCTTGGTTGGAGTTTTCTCTCCAGCTTTCCCACTCTGAAGGGATGTGAAACACTCCTGAATCTCCTTTCACCTCTCCACAAACACACCTAAAAGAACTACCTAGTTCTGTGTTTAGAACTGGACACAGGGCCGGACGTTTTTGTACATTTTATTTTATATTTATTTATTTTTTTGGGGGGGCAACCAATCGCTGGGCCCCAAACAAATGTTTAGTTTGTTTATTGGGTCAGCCAGCCCTGACTAGACAGAACTAAACACATTGAGAGTGCGTCAACCAAAAACGACCGCTTGTGTTCAAGAGAACATTTAGCTTCTCACGCTCCGCTCTCAAAATGCATTTGCTTTGTATTTCAACAAACCAAACCCCCGTTCTTTCGAGTGATATCTCCATACCTTCTGCGGCGTGGAAACCTCCATCTTGGATCTTACACTGGGCGTTTCCTCTTTGGCCGGCTCTTCTTTGGCCTCGGCAGGCTCACCCTCCACCGGAGCTGCTCCTTCCCCGGTGACCAGCTCCTTCAGCTTCTGGTTCTCCTGTCTGAACAGAGAAGAAGAAGACGGTAAGCCTCAGCACTCAGAAACCTACCCTAGAGCCTAGCAAAGTCACTTAGCAGCAGGATTCTTCTGGGAAGAACCTACGGTACGACAAGGGGGAATACTGGAACAGTCCTCTACCAAAAACGAAAGCTCTGCACTTTTTGCTGATCTGCGCATGGTTGCTTTTTTTGGCAAGGGCGCTAGGCATACAGGCTCCATAAGGGATCTGAATCCCACAGGTAGAACGTTCCACTTTGATGATTGTGAAAGCAGCCGCGGCAAAAAACGAAAACACTCCACATGGGTGGGGTGGTCGTTGACGTTATATCAGCGAAAAGATGAGAAGTGAAAGTCCTTTCAGCAGCGGAGTGAGTCGTCATCTGGCCCAGAGACAACAACCCCCGTCTTGAAAGGGGGTGGGGGAGGTGAGGTTAGACAAAAGTCAGGAGGAAAGACAGAGTCACCTGAGTTGCTCCAAGTCTCGATTCCTGTACTGAAGATCCTCCTCCATTTTCTTTCGAAGTTCGTTGTTCTCCTGCCTCAGCTGCTCACACAGTGTCTGGAGGGAGTAAAACACCACTGGGTCAGAAACAAGCCTCTCTCACTGCGAAACACACTGCCTCAATGACCTCCCTCTCTGTCATTCTGGAGATTCTGCAATAAATGCTACAGTAACAGCTATTTCAAAATAACTGTCATGTTTGAGGAATAAACCTGGCTTGCAACGGTTGTCAAGAAAAGTTTAATTTCCAGTATTGAAAGCAGTCAGCTCCTGTGATGGGAAATGTCCTTGGGTAGTTTTTACTTCCACTAGTTATGTAAAACTGAAGCCTTCCAAGTTCTGCATGAGTCTTCTCTGACACACAACGCGCTACTGGTAGTCATTGTAACAGCCTGGTCTGTTTGTCAAACTTGAGGTCTCCATTCTCCTGTCTGTCTGTGCGTGTGTCTCTCTGACCTGGAGAAGAGAAGTCCTCTGCTCATTCTTCTGGACCTTGGAGGAGAGGTGGTGAAACTCCACGGCCATGCGGCCCAGGTGAGCGAGCAACTGGTTGGGGTTGGACTCCTCGGCAAAGATACTGAAGGAGCTCTCCAGTCTCTGCAGCTGGCTGGCCAGTTCCATGTTCTCTTGGGGTACGTGTGCGGCTCCTGCTCCCACACCTGCCCCTGTCTGGAGGGAGTTAACAAACAAAACAAATACACATGCGTGTCAGTCGGCTCCATCTGTGCTGGGTGGGAATGACATACAGACAGCTCAGCCATCAGTAGGGACACACCATCGTACCATGCTGGGATGGTCATACGTGTAGCCTACATTCACATTCAATTCATCCTTTGAACATAGAAGGAGGTCCAGTTCCAGAGTGAGGTAGTATTTCCAAAATATATTTTTTTCTAGCCCAAGAAATTTGTCTTTGTTCTATCAGCGCCAAAGGGAAATGGGTGCCTATTGTTGCGTTCCTGCGGTTCCTGATTTATGAGTGCCTATATAGTAAAAACGACATGGTAAAACCCTACACCTGTTGAAAAATATTTCTGCAATTATTCTTTCATTTGAAGGCTTTCCCTTAAGGTGTGTGCGTGTGTGTGTGTGTGTGTGTGTGTGTGTGTGTTTGTGTGAGTCAGTGGTGTGATTCTGGTCAGCAATAATAATCCTGGACTTTCCCCCAGTTGACTCAGTGTGGAGCTACCAGTATTGAGTTTGCTGTTGAGTCACTGTACAGAACATGTTCCTATCTGGAAGAAATTGCCATAAAGAGGAGGGGCTTCACAGCAAAGGAAACTTAAAGGAGTTCTTTTCAAATGACATACGTTTATTTCTTTTTCTTGACTCTTTTATCCAATTGATAGCTATTATGAATGTAGAGCTTGTATAGTTTAGTTTGGATTACAAGTAAAGCTATATATTTACCCAACATTCCCCAGCTGTTAGGGTGACCTAGGAAGGTACTTGGGTACTTACTGCTTGTTGATCTGGGCCCTTCTCTTCCATATTCACCAACTCAAATTCCGACAAACCCTCCTACAGGAAACAAACAGGTCAACAGTAAATGGCTAATCGCAGGAACCCAGTATCTCACATTCGAAAACAAACGTATAAAAAGTCCCAAGGGTTCAAAGCCCAACACCTCAGTTAACTGTTCAGAATGAATGTTGGCTACTTTCAGTTTGCACGGACCAAGCAGAGATAAAAAAAAAAGAAAGAAACTTAAAAGAAAAAATGGCATTCAGCTACTTTTATGAGTATAGAAAACTCCAGGGAACACATCAAGAGGCTGTACTGATCCAGTCATCTGTGCAAACCTGCTTCGAAGTGTGGAGCACATTCAAAACTTTCAGCACAATTGTCTCCTTGCCATAAAAGGCTTCTTGGTAGAATAGTGTCTCTACTCACACAGGGCTGCTCTGGCTGGAGAGCCTTTCCTGCCTGGCTTGACTGGGTCTCTCTCTGGTCAGCACCCAGGGGCTTACCTTGAGCTGAAAGGTTAAACAGGCATGAGTCATGGTCATATGACAGGGAGAAAGAGCCAAGTCATGATCTCTGAGGAACAAGATAAAAACAATAAATAATAATAATAAATGATCATATTAGTAGGGAAAAACATGAGCAGGGAAGTCATTTCAGAAACGTCAATCAGTTTTCGATGAATCGCTGGCACTCCTAAACTGGGTTAATAATTGCATTAAAAGCTATCAATTACGTCGCAAATCGTCAAGTAGATAATGATGGTGAGAAAATATCGGGTCAGACCACCAGAGTGGACGACGCGTACCCCGTGTTTCCGTCTGGATGGGTCCACCCGTACACAGGCTGGTGGCGTAGCTGGAGGTGGAGGACTTGAGGGCCTCGTTGTCTCTCACCAGCTCCTCCACCCGCTGACGGAGCCTGCTCGCCTCTGACTGGGACTCCTCCAGAAGCTCTCCTAAGTGGCAGAAGTTCCCCTTCATTCATTCATCCCTTTCTCTCTTGTCTTGTCAGAAGTGGACAGATGTGAATTTCTTGTCGTCTCATGTTTAGGAATCTATTCGATCCTACAGAACGACAGGTAAGTCATTCTAACACGGATGCAGTGTTGAACAGCGTTCGTGTCCGCTGAGCAACTATCATGTAGTTTAGGCAGCATAGATTTGCCGTGGGACATCAACAGGCTGAAGCGGTTGCCTTTTCGGTGACTCATGACTGTGCCCCTTAGAGGAAAGGCATTCACTGGAAGCATGACATGATAGCGCATCGCCAAAGACCTGAATCAGGTTTCACCACATTCCAACAGAGACAACCACAACTCAGAAAACCATGTCATGGTTCAAAACGTCAGTCTGGTCAGGGGCGTGTGCTGCTGTCAAAGTTACACCTCAGTGACAAATTGAAATATAAATTTGTAGGATTAACTGAACAGAATTGTGTCTCCTGTCAGTGGTAAATGTGTGCCTTGTATTCATGGTAAACAAAGTCATTCCTCTAACCTTTGCAGCTACAATCATCCAAATAAATGGTAAAGTTCACCACATCTGAAATAGCAGCAAAACCTCAGACTGCTTGTTTATTTACTTTAGCTTACCCTCTGTCCGCAGCTGTGTGGGCAACACAAGTACTGCACTGGGGAATGCAGAGCCATCAGCAAGATAAGATGATGCTCAGCTCAAACGATCTACCTGATTCCCACACCTGTCTCCTCAGACAACCCCCCCCCCCACACACACACACACAAACACAACACTTAAAAAAAAAAAACTGCTCTGGACCAAGGGTCTTACCTAAGCTCTTCAGGCCCTTCATCCTCTCCCTCAACACGCTGTTCTCCTCCAGGAGCAGCCGGTAGCTGCTCCCCCCTCCAGCCTCCTCCCTGGCCTTGGCCTCACCCCCACCCGGGTCGTAGATGCGGTACGGGCCCTTTCCTTCCATCGCCACCGCCTCACTCACCAGGCACGGAGCTCTAAACTGCAGAGACAAAACATAAAGGTCACTTGTTGTTGTCATGGTGGATACGCCCTAGACTTGCAAAGTATATAATTAGCCTGCCTTTTAGCCTGGCACTGTACTGAAAGGGAAAAAAAATGACAAATAAGGGATGTTTAGGCTACCTTTACTATGAACACATGGCATATATCCAGAGAGAAAAAGCCCTAAAGAGATATTAGTAACACAACATATTTGTTTTTGTTCCCCACTTTACACCATTTACAATGCAAAGGTACATATTTGAATGCAAGCCATCAAAGGGGACTTCTGCAAATCTATTTCAGGACACAATTAGAATAGGCAACACCATTATTCCATCAAGATGATCAAAGATGAAGCCTTTTTTTTTTTTTAAGTCAGCATTGTCATAATAAAACACGGTCGAGTTCAGCAGCCAAATAATATAGCCAGCATGAGATGAGAATCAAGTACATGGCATGCCAGTTCAAGCTGTCAATCAACACAAAGCCTTTACACAATGATACAGTAAACATGGTAATTGCACATGTATGTAGAGCCGATGGTACTGCAGACGGGATGGGAAGCATAGCTTAGGCACCATGAAGTAAATTTACCACTTTGTCTTTTCGGCCTCTCTTTCTCTCCTCGTTCATTATTGATTAGAAGTATCCAGTCCAGCTATGGTAACGTTACCTGATTAGAAATGGACATGGCAAGCGAGCATCGTATTATTAGCTAGCTAGTTATCTCTAGTGCTATCTGGTTAACAAAGCTCTGGCTAACAAGCTATCACAATCTGATTCACGTAAAAAGCATCGTTCTTTCTCCAAGCCCGCTAGCAAGCCTAGTAGCGTCAGCTGCAAGCTCATCGTCGGTGTCATAGGCAAAGGATACTAGCACTATAAAAGTGAAACCGATATATCTGCTTAGTATAGTAAATAAACACACTATCAGTAATGCTCGCCGTTACTGTTTCTCGTTTAAATGTCACTGATAAAAACGTGTATGTGGACAATCAGATAGCCTAGAGACTTGAGATAGGACTGAATGCTAACGTAGATAGCTACATAGCAAGCGCAACTGGTTAGCCGGCCAGCACTGCAGCAAGCTGAGTAGCTAGCTATTTAGCTAGCATATGACCAGCAAGCAGATCCTTTACGTCACACCAAATCAAGAGTCTGCTTCAAAACCTTTCCCTGTCCAACACAATGTCACGGTCATCAGATAGGCAATGTCATGGCAAAATAAGAACAAAGGAGCTTCTGTTTGTGTTAGCTCCACTACCTTTCAGCTTCAGTGGCCGCTTCGTCTGCCCAAACAAGACATCTAGCTAGTGCGGAAGTGGTCTGCTGTAACCTGGGAAATTCCACCTTGCTAACGTTGAAGGAAACATCCGTGTTTGACAGCTGAGCAGACCAATAGAGATGCTTTCCACAGTTGAAAGGACAGACAGGCAGAACTAACACATTTGTATGCATCTATGCTTATAACTGTAAAAAATAAAATAACAATAATAATCTCAAGTTCAGAGCTTTTAAATAAATAGTTTGCAATGAAATATGTCAATTGTGATGAACATATATGACATGACTAATACATCAACAAGTCAGCAGTAGGCCAGTGAAACCAGTTCTATTGAATGCCAATTTTAAGTCATGGTTATCAAGCGAAATGCAATGCACTGAAAGAGTCCTGTTATTCTAGGCAGACATCCTTTTCATTGTTTGTTGGAGAGCCCATTAAGATACTCCTAACACTGACATCTTGTGGAAACAATCAATAATCATACACAATATCTGGGCATTTGAGAAAGGGCTCTGTCCCAAAAAAGGTTAGCAATACCAAACTAACCTGCCCCAAATAATGACCAACAACAAGGTCCCATGTCAGCTGCCACTCACCATGTTATTGCTTGTCCATAGACTGCTGTTTCTGAAATCTATAATGTGAACACACATTAAATAAAACAGTCTTTGCCATATATATCATATTGGATTTGCTAAAGAGATCCTTTTAGGGATCCATCTAGTGAGCATAACGTCAAAGACACCAAGTTCTCAGGCACTCATATACGATGTAACGATTACACTCGAATCAATTGAACCCAGCTTTTCTTAGAAAATTGAATAGTGCATTCAAGAAAATAGAAACACTTAATTACTGGTTACATCAAGGAAGACCCTCTCCAAAGATAGAACTATTGGCGGAGTCGTACATTTCTATGACTTTCCATGCTTTTTTTTCCCTTTGTTGGTTCAACAACATTGTTTAAACAACAATAATGGCTAATGTAAAATACACAGTGTTCATAAATTATAAAGCAGAAATTCACTGTTATGCAGTAAATAGTTTTTGTGTATGTGTGTGTTGTGTGTGTTGAATAGTAAATTCATTAGTAGATTAATAAGAGAAATAAACACAGTAGAAAATAAACAAGTACACCAATATGTAACGTTAATAAAGTCAACTTATAAATATTTAAAAGTGTCTTTCAACCGGCAAAGCATTTTTTTTTTTTTTTAACACCTTAGCACATATGAATAGGCAAAAATCTTTAGAAGAACAGAGTAGACAAATCATCTTTTTGACAAGACAATGTACTGTATAAGGAACATTTTAAAACGTAACTATACTCAAAACATCTAAACTTAAACTCACCCACACATTCTGCTTGTGTCCGAGAGGCACTTTTTAAGGAAACTGCTAAATGGGGGAAGCTACTTTAATGTAGAGACATGGGAATTTCCCACATAGTGAAAGGCCCAGAAATTCTCAGCCTGAGCTAGGGGGACCTGGTCTCTGTCCAACTACATGGCCTGCCCATAGTAAGCAGCACCAGGATATGAAATATTGATTATCTGCTTCTTTGTTCTTTATTCCAGGCATTTAACAGAACTGCAATATATAGCTCAAACAGTACAACAGGATCACTGCAGAACAGAACAAAGGTTCCTCTTACAAAGCTGTCAAAAGGAATAAGGCAGCAAACACGGTCATTTGGCATGCATTGAAAAGCCAACATCTGCTATTTTAATGTAATACTTTAATGTGCACTCATGAACAACTTTTGAGATGTTTAATACTGTGTATGCAGCATCCTCTCTTCTCTAATATGCATTTGAGAGCTGCAAACTGTATCTGCTGCTTAGGATTCTGGCCTACTGCAGGGGATTTCCTCCACTCAAGTCATTTTTTCTTCTTTCCTCTTTTAACTCAAAGATGGCCTGACAACAGCTGCACTCACATACATACGCACACACATTCATATGTCAAATACAGTACACTGAGAATATACTTTGCAGTGGTGCATATATAATTTTTAAGGACAGCAGAATGTTTGAGGAACAAAATCATAAATTTAACATATACAATAAATTACCTTTAATTATAATCATATATTAAGTTTGCTTAAGCATTGAAGTTAGTTGAAAGAGCAACATTTTAAATACTTTTTTGAAGTTTAATTTATGAATTGCCAGAGTAGTCAATTACTGTAAACTGGAATCAAGTTGTTTTATGAGCAGCAGTATTTTATAACAGTGGAAAGAGAACAACAGTTCTGACTTTTCAAGGCTAGTAAAACCTTGTCCATAGTTTATACGGGTGTATAATCAGTTAGCTTATTAGGGAGTTTCCTAATGCCACTGCCACTGCCAACATCAGTAGAGTTAATCATTGAACTACACCCTACTGCTCACCGTAATGAGTCGCAAAACCATTCCTAGAGCATATTGCAGTATGCAGATCTAGAACCCATACTGGAACCCATACTGTATGTAGATCTAGAACCCATAACGGAACCCTTGCTGTATGTAGATCTAGAACCCATACTGGAACCCATACTGTATGTAGATCTAGAACCCATACTGGAACCCAAACTGTATGCAGGTCTAGACCCCATTCTGGAACCCATACTGTATGCAGGTCTAGAACCCATACTAGAACCCTTACTGTATGTAGATCTAGAACCCATACTGGAACCTATACTGTATGCAGGTCTAAAATCCATACTGGAACCCATACTGTATGCAGGTCTAGAACCCATACTGGAACCCATACTGTATGTAGATCTAGAACCCATAATGGAACCCTTACTGTATGCAGGTCTATAACCCATACTGGAACCCATACTGTATGTAGATCTACAACCCATACTGGAACCCTTATTGTATATAGATCTAAAACCCAAACTGGAACCCATACTGTATGTAGATCTAGAACCCAAACTATACTGTATGTCGATCTGGAGGGAGGAAGTGAGTCAGGAGATCCAACCTTAATTTTTGTCATTAAATTGACAATTGAAAATTGTTTTTGACACGTTCCTTTTAATTCAAGAAAAACAGCATTGTTGTATCTTATACAGTATTTACTAGCTGGACAAACTATGTGAAAGCACCATTTAAAATACTAAAAGGTCACTTATAGGTAAGCATTAGACATGAGCCAAGTACTTTCTTCAGGCACATTTCAAATGAATCCACAAGTTTGCTCTGTAAAAAAAAAGACAGCTAAGAGATTTGGGGGGTTGGAGGTCGTATGCCATTTGGTTTCACAGAGAAGTGGCACAATCTCATGGAACTCAATGCACAGTTGACTGCTAGATTGTCAGGTGAGTTTGTGTGTTCGGACAGCTTGGATGTTTCTAGAACATCCTTGAACCCTCCAGGAACTTGGTAACATCAGTCCTCTCCTCCACATAGCAGCAGCAGAGTTTTGCGATAGTCTCCTGACGTATCACCCTACAGAGAGACCCACATAATGAGCTAACACTGAATTTGGTTCAGTCCTAAACACACACTGAATACTTTCTTGAGGGCAGGAAGACATCCTGCACACAAGAAATTATTTCAGACATTGAGAATTTAGTTGAGATGATGCAGTACATTAGTAAAATTAGTGTCATGCAACATCTAAAAACAAACCCAGATAAAAAATACAGTGTACTATTATTCAAGTTAGTATTAAGCCAATAGTATAAGCAGTCCAATTTTACAGTCTACATCTTTATGTTGTATCTAACTATACAACAAAGGCCACTTTAGAGTTTAAAGAGGAAGTCAAGCGTGCGGGGGAAATTCCTAAACAGCTGTGCAGCATCCGTAGCCCTGATCCTCCGGAAGAACTAGAGCTGCCTTCCCCACCGCCCCGCTAAAAGGAGGATGTGCAACACACAACGACAAACAGACAACCTCTATGCACAAACATATGTAAGTAGAACAGACAGAAAGCGACAGGGAGACAGTACTGTACACAACAAACAAGTCAGTTAATAGACATATAAAGGTTTTGACTTACAACCATGGTTTCTACCTGGATGAATTCATGGAGCGAGGCCTCGTGCGTGTCTTTGAACTCCTTGCGAATGTTGAACATGTCGATTTCACAGCGGGACACCATGATACGGATCAGAGCTCTGTCGTCTGTGCCAAGGCCCTTCACAGCGCAAGAGAAAGGCTTTCTTCACATGCTGTGTTACCACTGTTACTATAGCACTCACTACAACTTATACAAAGTCACAGACAAGTAACGAAGCCATCATGCACAGAAACAATGTCTATATTGCAAGATTCATATTTACAGTGCCGTAGCATCCACAACTTTTGTAGCTACAGAAGTCAGGTGCTGTAAGGTGCAAGGCGCAAGGCTGAGGCGTCGAGCTGAAAATAACAATACCTTCATGGCTTTGTACAAGCGGTCAGCAAAGTAAGAGGGCTGGTTCTTAACACTGCGAACTGCAGAGAAGCAGAATACACAGGTACATTTGAGAGTTACACACAGTAGAACAACTTCACCAGCTCAAAAGTCATTTTACATTTAGAGTATACCCACTTCCTCCACAACCCCTCCACCCCTGGCGTGTGGGCTGGTCCTTACCTATGGCAAACATGGCGTTTTTAACATCTCCAGACATCTCCTTCTTGATGATCTGTTCAATGTCCTTGTTAGAGCATCTGACAAATTCTTGGAACACTGTGAGAAAGAATGAAACGTCAAACATCAAAGGTCAGGCTCAAGATGTAATCTGACATTTACACACCATTGTAGGTATTTGGTTTAGACTTGAATTATTTGAATCAGTAATGCAGTATTTGTGACACAATTAACATGCTGTTCATTACATTCCTGTGGGTCCTCCACTCTCTCTCCTTGTGTGGCCTACCTCTCCTAAGATGGGGGAAACTTCTGGTGCACAGAATACTCATGAACTTGATCTCCATATCATCTGAGTCTGCATTGCAAGCATCTGCGAGGTCCTGAAGACAACAACAACAATAGCAGCAAAGCGTTTTGCAAGTGTCATACTCTCATCATAAAACACGGTGCTAAGTTGCAATACTATGTTGAAACAGCAGGTACAGAGAAGAAGAAGACAGTGAAGGCACACAACAAACCTTTTTGTTTCATTTGTACATGTTTTCAACAATTCACCTGCTTTTATTGCTCTTGTGTCTCATGGAGCTTAACACCACTTAAGTAATATAAAATGTGCAGGAGGGTACACAATGTGGACCGACTTTAAAAAAACTAAAACATTCAGAATCATACATTTTCATTTATTAAACTTCTAAAATGTGTGTCACAGACCTGAACACCAAACACGTGTAAATGCGACAGGGAGGTCTCCAGGTGACGTCACTCACCTGGGCGTCTGCGTCAGCTCTCTCAAAGTCTGCAGGCCCCTCCTCTCTAGCTCCCTGAGTGGACCAAAGCAATAAGACTTGGCGTAAGGTGATTGGTCTCTACCCAATTAGACTTACAGGTACTTACAGGACTTACTTAATTGGTCACCAAAATTAATAAAAATGGAGCAACAGCAAGAACGATGCATTTCCGATTAACATACTTTGATTTTGCGTGCAAATAATTTCTTTTCTACTAAATTTGACCTCAGTCTCATAATAAAAACACATTCTTAGTATGATTGACTCTATTTATTACAATAATGATAATTATCCCAGTATGTATGTTTAGAACCAGATTACCTGCAGCAGTGACACCATGATCTGACAGAAGCGGCCTGAGGTGTCTGACTGGATGGCATGCTCCAAGCTCTTCTTGTACGCTGTAAAACATCCCATTTCTTGACATCAATCAATCAGACACCTGGGGATTGGCCCAGTTGCATATTGATGGGCCCAACAGTCAGAACACAAAGGGCCTTCCCCTGACGGCGGTCATAGATACATCACAGGAAGCTGAGGGCTAAGGCGAGCTAGTAGCTTACCAAGCTCATAGGCATCGTTCATGGCGTGGATCTCCTCGTTGCTCCTGGTGACCAGAATCTCGATGAGAGCGTGTTCATCTGTGCCAGCACCCTGTCAAAGCAGACTGGGTGTCAATCTCACTGGTCACTTTCTCCCATAATCCCACTGGGTGATCAGAACTATTCATCTAATTTCTTCCATACACTTTGCGAAATTCAATCTGATAATATATTGTGAATAATTACACGGTGTGGCACGTTTTATGGCCACAAAATTCCCCTATGAGGTTTGATTCTGACTGGATCAGATTTATCAATCACCCCTTCTGTGCTGTATCTGAAAACACACTCATGTATGTAATGTATCACCTAAAACATTGTCTCATCTTGTCCACTTAACTACAGTACCTCCATGGCTTTCCTCATCATCTTAGCATCAAACTCTGCCGGGGTCAACATGAGGCTGATTATCAGCCTTTCTAAGTTCTTGGACAGCTCTGACTTCAGGTCCTTCATTAGATCCTGTGGGGGGAGGTTCAAAATGCATGTTCAGGGACAGAGGCTGTTATCTGTGGTGTTTGTTTGGAAAGACAGAAGGAGGGTCAGTGGTCAGGGACAAGGCCACCACCCACCCACTCACTAAAACATCTTATCTTATTTTTTCAAAGCCCATGCATGTCTAAGGCCTAGGTCAGATATCAACCAACCGACAACAGGGGCGCCACATTAACAATGTATTCAGGGCATTTTAAAATGCGTCATGGTGGAGTAAGCCTTCTCCTCTTTATCTCACCCTGCCAAGAAGTGATTTGAAGGCCTGTCTGATCTCTTGTCTCTGCTCATTGCTTCTCTTAGCGACAATTTCAATAATGACATCTTCATCAGTGCCTGTAGGAGTTAAAGCCAAACGAAAATGATCCAAACTGTTATCTTACAGAAGTTGACATTCGTGTTTTGTAAATTTTAAAGAGAAAGGACCAAATCCACATACCAAATCCCTTCATGGCTTTCCTCAGAGCTTGAGCATCACTGGCAGGATCACAATTGGAGTCAGGATAAACTGTTGGTCTTCGCTGAACAGAGGATGACAGCAAGTAAGACTGAAACTGAATTTCCAGCACCCAATACACACACGCACATACACACACACGCACATACACACCTACACACACACTGTGCAAAGGCAAAGGCAAAGCAAAGTGGTTTTACCAACCACTGCCTTGTAGGATATTCTGTCCAAACGGTCACTTTTATGAACATGCAAAGTCTGGAACGCAGGCAGTCATAACATGTCATCTATCGTATTGAAATAATTTATTTCATAAACAAGTTTTGCCAGTTGTTTCCCAGATAAAGCCATTGTGGAAATATTCCGTTGACATTTGAAGGGGTCAGTACTCCTTCAGGGTTGTGTCACGAGCGATAGCAGACTGAGGACACACTAAAAAACAACCAAATGAGGTCATCTGATAGAGAGAGAGAGAGAGAGAGAGAGAGAGAGAGAGAGAGAGAGAGAGAGAGAGAGAGAGAGAGAGAGAGAGAGAGAGAGAGAGAGAGAGACAGAGAGAGAGACTGCCTTCTGCTGGCTCAAACCCTGGGATTTTTGTGGCATTAGCCAGAGTCTTGTGCCTGGACATGGGGCATTGTAATAGAAGACTGGCAGTATTTCAGCACTCTAATTTCTAAAATGGACAGCATTCTGATCGTATCTGGGGTCTGACAAAGGCTGGGTTGTGTGAGCATGATGGTGTTATCAGCATGAGGTGGGGCCACAGAGAGAAATAGATGCTAGCAGGGATAATTAGATACATGCCATTGCCAGGTCAAACATGCGGGGTCATACATCTAGCCTAGGAGAGGACTCGGAGGGGCCAAACCTTGATTTTGGTGGTGGCACTCATCTCCCACATCTTGTAGGCCAGCTGAGCAGCTTCAGGGAAGAACTCTCCAGCTAAGCTGAAAGGACCAAGTTGGTAACCATAAGCCAACTTCAGATATACCCCACAAATGCCCTTGCTAAGTACATTTTATCACAAGACAACACAAGGAAAACACATTTACATGTAAATACGCTTAGTCTGAGATATTTTTTCCATACATTTAGCTTGCTTGTTGGCTGGCTGGACTAATATACAAATAATATACTTTCAACTTCACTTAATTTATTTAGGTACTTCCAGAAATATCTTACTGGGAAAAACTGAGTTTCATAATGAAACTTCAAATTCCTTTCAGTGATGCTTCCTCTGACAATAATTCAATGATTCTGTCAATGGAAGACATTCGGATCTAACAGGGCTATGGAGTACTGTGGCCACCACCTGGCCATTGCTGGGTACTGCAGGACGCAATTTTAGCCCACTACTTACTCATCATCTCCCCCACAGAGATTGAGCAGAGTCCGCTTGTATTCTCCTGAAGTGTCATCCTGTTGATTGAAAATGTTTTTAGCAAACCATTCTATTGAGAAAGAAGGTCTTCATATTATGTTTTATCAATATGTGTCAATAATCAAATCAAATATTGTGATTTCACATTACAACATTGAAACAGTAAGATTTAATAGTAAGTCAAAGCTTCTCCACCAGAATCATGTTGTACAGCGACTTCTCGTATCGTAGACGGAAGCATTCCCTGATGTCCAGCATGTCTATTTCGGAGCGAGAAATCATGATCCGGATCAGAGTGTTGTCAGCCGTGCCAAGACCCTGTAGATGAAGGAGACCACTGCTAAGACCCTTGTCATTTAGTAAGGATGGAGGTAATAGGTATCACATTACTTGTTCACAGTCACATTTTTGACAATTTTCTTTGGTAGTGAGATAGTCCAGGATGTACTGTATGTTCCAAATCGACATTGTGTACCTGGTTTGTTGTCAGTACCGTTTATTCCAGAACAGACACAACATTTGTTGCACATTTTCTAACCTCCTCCAGCCCAGAGCCCCCAGCCTACACTTCATGACCATGACCCTTCAAACGTATTTCTGTAAGCTTTCTTCCCCCAGATATCTGAGTTCAGACCATTCCGCACTGTGACCATTAACATCCTCTCCTTCTTCAAGTCTTCTTTCGTCCCCAGACTGCTTGAACTCTTGCACTGACCAGCTACAGGCTTGGCTAAGGAGCTAGTTTCACCTTGAGCATGTCTGAACTGAATTACCTTCATTGATTTGTAGAGGCGCCTGGCAAAGAACATAGGAACACTCCGGATGCACTGCACTGTGGGGAAGACAAAACACAGACAGATGGAGAGGTGAACGAGTGACTCATCATAAACAGACAAACAAAATGGAGGTCAGACTTCAGAAGGCTAATGTGGTTTAAAGACCGAGGCTATACATACCGACAGCAAGCATGAGCCTCTCAAAGTCCCCGGAGAGCTCACTCTTAAGGCTGTCCTCTATGGAAGTCTCTGTTATCTTCTGGTATTCATCAAACACTGTGAGACAAGAGTGGACAGAGACATATCTGTCTGTGACTAGCTGTGGGAACAGGTTGTTTGAGCTATCATGGAAACTGACATTCAATAATGCGTCACCTTAGACATCCAGATTAAGCCTAACCCTAACCCAGTGGATGGTGAGGGTCATGGAGGGTCAGGGTCATGGTGAGAGTGTGGTTTGTGTACATGCCACACTCCCATGCTAAGTGGCCCAGGCCGATTCTCACCCATGTGGAGGTGGGTCACGCTGCGGTTTCCCAGCAACATGATGAATTTGGCCTCATCCGTCCCCCATTGCTCCTCCCCAGCAGCAAACAAGTCCTGGATCGGGGCGGGAGAGGGGATGTCAGTAGCTGATTGAGAGGTCAGTCATGGTGGGCTTGTGGAGGAGGAGTCACCCGGGTAAGTGGTGTTGAGGACCCTCACCTGTGCGTCCTGCTCCACCAGGTCTGCGTCCACCACACCTGACTCATCTCTGGTCCCCTGTAAGGACAGACACAACCCCAGGTTTACAACTCGGACAAGTCACCCAGTGTACATGAGCTAATATGCACGGCATTGAAGACACTGTGGTTCAAACAGACAGGCCTTTGTTTATCTCGATAGCATTGCTGGTCTGCAATGCTTCTACTTTGAACTGACCTGTAGTAAAACAACCAGCATCTTCTTAAAGTGTCCTGAAGTGTCCCCTATCACGGCCTCTTCAATGTCGCCATAAGCTGCAGATAAACAAGAACATTCTTGAAGTATGACATGGTATTCACACTCTTTTTTTCATATTTACGTATGTATTTATGTATGAACAATAAGATTTGCCGCGCAGGATAAGGGAGTGTACCTTCCCTGTAGGCCTCTACCATGTCGTGGATCTGATCATTGTTTCTGGATGCCAGGATTTCAATCAAGCATTTTTCATCTGTCCCCGCCCCCTGTCAATCATCAGATGTGTTACAAACACAGTCTCAGCTGCAAAATCACAAACATAAAGATTCTGCAACCATGATAGATTATAAAACGACTGAGTCACAGAAATGTGTAAAAATGGACTAAACAGAACTTTCTGCTCCATCCCCCTGTGGTTGTGTAAGATCAGAAGACGGGTTAAGTGTTTACACTCTTACTTTGATGGCATCGTGGATCTCTTTGGCGTCATGCTGAGCTGGAGTCCTCATCAAACTGACAATGAGACGCTCAAACTTGCCTGTCAGCTCATATTTCAGGTCATCGATCAGGTCCTGGAGGAAGGACATTTCATGAAATGCTGTCCTAGCACGTGACACCATTAAACATTGACACAAGTTTGATTCCTGTTGGAAGGGTGTCATGAACAGAGTTGGTGACAGTGATTCTTCTACCTGTCCAAAGTTAGACTTGTATGCTGCGATGACCTGCTGCCTCTGTGCACTGCTTCTGGAGGTGACTAAGTCCAAGATGGCCTCCTTATCGCTGCCTGGAAAGCATGGGACGAAACACGAGAAACACAATTTCTACCGCTATCAAAAAACCAGAAGCCCAAATCTTTGTAAATTGGTTCCTTGTTTTGCCTTAGGATGATGAACATTCGTGGAGGTGTTCTTGGAACAGCTAAGATGGTAGACGGAACATAACCGGCTGCCATGGGGACTGTTTGGTTTCCTGCCACTCACCTATGCCTTTCATGGCATTGTAGAGAGTCTCAGCATCAGCGCTGGGATCAAAGTCTGGAGCGTCAGTAATTGTACCTCGGAAACCCTGAAAAACGAAATATATTCCTTTTAAATGATACTACTGGCTGACTTAACTAAAAGTATTTCTCACAATATGCAGGGAGGAGTGGGTGCAGGGTAGTGAATAGGGGGAGGGGGGACCTGTCAGAAGGCAGTGCTACCTGCCCAGGGTGGGTATAGTTCCCTCCTGGGGCTCAGCCTGGAGTGGCAGAGGTCTCACTGCGAGACAGCTGACACATGTCCCTCTGCCACCCTCCCCCACTCCCAGCCCCCACCAGATGGGCACATAGAGGCTCCACGTGAGGTCAGGTTACATAGATAGACCTGAGGGAGAAATCTCCCATTCAAGTCTGCAGGGGCTGATAAAAAACATACTGACCTCTACAAAGCAAATCCAAAATGGCTCCTCTAAGGCATGTCATGCAAATCAAACGTGTTCTGTAGACTACATTCAGCATGGCGCTGATTACAGATAATAACATTTTTGAACACATGTATTTGAGTGATCCAGGATCTCTGTCCTAATCGGTGCCATTTACATGCAGAATTCTTTCTGTTGTCTAGCAGAGAGAACGTTTAATTAGAAGGAAACATGACAGACAAACGTTCTCCCTGCATGCAGGCTTACATTCACCAGCTCTAAGAGCAGCTGCTGGAAGAATTCTACTGCACTGAGGCACAGAGCCAATATCTGTCCAGACAAGGGCCCAAGACACATGCTCAGATCCACACCGCTGCTGCAGCATTACCACGGTGACCATCACTCCTCAGGACAGCTGGGAGGTCTCACCCACCTAGCAACCAAGGTCCAAAAAAACCAGTATCCCTGGCAACAGCCCTTTGTCTAAACAGTCTTTGTGTTGCCAAATAAGGCCATACAAATATGCTTCAACACCGAATGAGCAAAGCATCAAGGCTGCTAGTGCACAAGGGTTTAGTACTGTTGAGTACCCCAAACCCCACTGTCATAAACGTTGCTTCCAAAAAGCCATTGTCAGTCAGTGACCCGTCCAGGTTCGCCATAAAGCATTGTCATTCTACACTAGTGTCAATGCACAATGAACCTTTGCCCAGAGGAAAGATTGCCACCAATACCTGGCTCCCAGCTCTGCACGCCTCGTTATCGCTAAACTGATATTGAATATCCCAAAAGCTACAGGCTCTGAGATATGATCCATGATGATACTGTTCTTCCTCTGTTCTTCCTCAGCTGGAGCCTTGATGAGCACATGACAGGACTCAAACAGAGGCTGCTGGGAAGAGACACACTTACCCCTCCCATGGCTGCTCTTCTGTCTCAAAGATAAACAGGAGATGGAACCTAAACAGGGGAGTAGGAGGAGGTGAGAATGCTAGATGATACAACAAAACTAGTTTTGACAGCCAACTCAGAGGGCATCCACTCCTGAAGTAGCTGTTGATGAGTAGGCAAAAGAACATGCTGTAGTCAGCATAAATCCATTGCACACATAGCGCACACATTCAGCGAAAAATCCAAACATCTTTGGATGGACAGTGCAGTACATTTAGTCACTGGAAGCCCCCTGTTCTTTCTTCGATTTTCTTGCGTGTAGACAGAACATGCTGAGCAAGGGCTGTCCATGCATGGCATGGTCATCTAAATGCTGTCTGCATCAAGAGTAACAAGATTATACAGGGACAGACAGACGGGCCCCATGGAGGCCATTTTAAATGAAATCACTTGACCCAATGTTCACCCAGGGAGAGCTAGCGTTAGCCTACATTAAGCGACACTTTTCTGTGAGAATGTTTTGGCAGCTAGTTTCTGTCTGCACACCAATGTTTCTACTGAGAAAGGTTAACCTAATAAAATAATGAAATGGTACAAATTTAGCCCTTCTTTCGATTCTGTGAAGATTTAAAACTCCACAACTATGTACTCGGTATGTGTGTTCCAATATACAGATGGGAAATTATGATCCATAACTATTTAAGACCGACATAAATGAAAAGAGACTTACATTGTAGTACATTTTGGGTTCAAAACATAAACTTTGATCTGACACCAGGAAAGAATGGACAGTTGAATACATATTACATCTCAACACTGCAGCTTGCATTAATAATACAAATGCAAGTTGCAGTTTTGAGATGTAGACATGTACAGAGAGATAGAGTGTGCTCTAGCTATTCAGTAGGCTTTGCATGCAGATTAGTTTACTGACTTAAGGCAAGACCACACCCATGTCTTTCTGTCCACAAAATCCTTTCATCTTTAGCTTAGGACTTGTGTAAAATGTCATCTCACATTCAAGATGGGGTGTATTTTAAATGTTATATTGCTGATCTATATCAGTTATTTTCACTCAGACATACCATTTTACATTTACTTGGAGATTGCTGTCTTATTATTTTTAATGCCATGTAATTCTGATTCTAATTCTGATGTAAGACTTTTAAAAACCGTAACTTTAAATATCGAGCTATGTAAACCTACTTCCAGCTTTAACTAATTTAGTCAACACACAGCGAAAGAGTTATCTTACCTTTTAAGAATGAATGTCTGTGCAAGTGTCCAGCCGCAGTCCTGCTGTCCTCAGCTATCTCGGGTGCGTCTCGCCCGGCTGAAACTCCAGCTGTCCCGTTCCCTGTCCTCGGGTCTGACGTAATAGTGTAACTGCGGCGGTGTGTCAAAAGCTTGTGCTCAACCGGGAAGACACGAGGAGGTGTAACGGTAAATTAACGTTGTCACCGAAATACGTCTCCTTTATTGAGTTTATAAACAAACCTTGAATGGCATTTGTTTTCACTTTTATACCCGGATTAAGACGCGCTACATTTTTATTCTGTTTGAGTATTTCCTTGCAGCAGTCTTTTTGCTTATTTGGGTAATTCAATTCCAGCAAATGCTGCAAAAGCATGCGCAAGAGCATCATTCTTTTTCATCAGTGGGCCTACCTTAGTTATAAGTTCTTTCAATACAATAAAATAATTTACCAAACGTGTTTTTTTCACAGACATTAAGCTTAGGCTACATCACAAGCAGACAGATCAAGAAAATAAATCATTTTATTATATAAATAAAAAAATGCACTGTGGCAGAGACTGTATATCATGTCCCATTCCTTGCAAAGAGAACACACGTTTTATTGTATACAACATCAAACTAACCCAATAAATGTAGGTATGTCCTGGAAATGTAAAATCCTCCTGGTTTTACAGGAATGACAGGAAGGTGAGAGTTTTGACTTCATGAGAAATCAGAATCAGAATAAGAATGAGGTTTATTCGCCATGAAAGTTCACACAGACAAGGAATTTACTGTGGCAGGAAGGTGCTTACATTAAACATATAAGAATCTGAAATAAGTTGTGTACAAGTCTAACTAATACTAAGGGGCTAAAATATGTAAACATTTTAGAATAAAACAACATAAAATATAAAATAGCTATAATATACAAATATAAGTAGGGCAACATAGTGCAATATGGCAAGGTGTCAGACAAAGTGTTAAAGTCAAATGACTCTATACCAGTGAGGATCGTGCTGGCATTGGCATGAGAGATTGTGACTGCTCTATTTCTGTCCTTCCAGTATGAGGCTGAGGTATGCAGAGCCAGAGAGGGAGGGGAGAGAGTGGGGGAGTGAGTTTAGGAGGATGGGCGAAACATAACTGTAGTTTACCCCCTCATGACTGAAGATGGATTGTAGCCGTCCATATGTCAAACATGTAATCCTGCCTTCTTAGCAGAAGCGCTTCACCCACTGCCTGTTACCCCCCACCTTCTTCTCCCTGACAACACACGCATCTCCTACTGCATCACTGCTCAGGGTCCGTCCTGTGTTCCTTTGGCTCGATCCAGCGTGGTGTTCCGGACTGGGCCAAACAAAGTTAAAACAGAATCAACACAGCTTTTTTGCTCAGATGTTCCCTGACATGTAAAACTAAAATTTTACTAATCAGATTTCAAAACAAGAAGTATCAAGTCAAGTGTCTATTGATCTAATGCAATATTCACACCAGAGTAAGGTGAGGAAACATGCCATTACACTGCTGAGGTTACATGTACTGCCACCTACTGCTGGAAGAATATATTACACTTCATAATTTATAAGCTAAATAGAAGGATCTTTTTGTGTAAATATTGTTCATTTCTAGAGACAAATATCAGGATGGAAAAATACAATGTTTGCAATTAATAAACATTTAGCAATAGCAATAAATGGATTAACAGCAGACTTTTCTCATGACTAACAGAGACAAAAAGTAACCTTTAACAAAAAAAACTTTTCAAACCTTTTAAAAGTAAAAAAAAAAGTAGAGCACAAAACATTTGGGACATTCAGCTTGGGATTTGCTGTTTACAGCTCTCACCCTGTGCCCCGTGTGCAATTATAATGAGCGCATTTTGGTCATAACTGAGTCTGGAGTGAGAAAGGCTACTTTGTCACTAATTCCACTGAGTGGGAGGGTCACACAGGCCAGCCTTGTATATATTGCCGTAAAACTCCTTCTCCTTCATCTGAGTAAACAGAACGGATATTTTGACAACATCCACACACTCACCATTCTGACTCTGGGGGTCTTCAGACAAGGTAACCAAGTTCATGTCCGACATACTGCACCATACATGGGAGTGTGTGTTTTGAAGAGAACAGCTACAGATACAAGTTCAAACAAATAACCTTTTATCTCTCTTAAAAACGCTTTACATTTCCAGGTGAATAGTGTATACCAGCAGCTTTTCTACTGTCACATCTGGGGAGTCTCTGTGTGCATAGGAGGAAGGCGGGGCGGCACACATGTGGGCTTTAATGAGTGTCAATGTGATGTAGCTCCTGGTTATCTGGCAGCACATAAACCACGTCTTCACGTGAGCCTGGTCTCCTGGAGGGAGCACACGTCTTGGCTTCGGCATCACTGGCACCGCTGTCCCTCAGGTCTTATCTCCTCCAGAGATGTCTAGATAGGGGGGCCTCATCTCTCTGAGTCATCACGCTGGTCAAAGGTGCTGTACATGGCGAGTAGGAGTGCAGGAGGGAGACTGGTAGTTTTAGCCGGTGGTTGATTTGGTAGGCATGGCTGGCAGGCTGGCAGGAGAGAGAGATTTGGAAGGAAAGCAGGTTGGTAGACCGACACAGAAGCAGGCAGCCGAGGAAACGGGCTGGAAAGCGTGGAGGCAGTTAGTCGGGGCGTTCGGCAGGTACAGCAGGCAGGCAGACTTGCTGAGGTGAATGCCACAGGGGATTAGAGAGTGAAATCCCTTAATGGGAGACCCTAGAGAGAGAGGCTACAGTACCTCACAATGAGTAAGTGTGCAGCCCTGCTCTCTCAGTAAGCCATGAAAGCTGCTTTGTGCCTCAGAGATTCATTAGGATCGCACAGGACCACATACTGTAGGACCAGGCAGACAGAGAGCGAGAATGAGACTGGGCTTCAATGCAGGACAGAGAGGAAGTGTGGGTTGTTCCCACCCACCCACAGATAACCCCAGAACTCAGGTTATGGCCAAGCTTGGATTCACACAGTACAGCAACTGTTTATAGCAACAAATTGCTCACTTGTGAAATGTGCTTAAGACCGACCGATGCGTCAAAGTTAAAAGGTTTTTCTTTTTTTATGAGAGGAGTGCTTGAGAAATGCTCATGAACTTTAACACTCAGTTTCACACACGTGCCCTGGGCGTGGCCTGAGTAACCAGAGGGTTGTCCAACTGAAGTCCCTTCATGATGATGAGCGAGCATGGACAGCCCACTGTAGCTTCCACTGCTGGAAAAAAAGAGCAAAGCCAAGTTTGAAGCCTCAGGTCTTCATGGCCCCGCGCTTCTCTAAATGTGTAATTGTCACGTTTCTGAGCAGCGCGGTGTCGTGTACGTCCTGCCTGCTTCACCAAGTCCTCACATGATTAGTCTTTCCAGCCCAGCAGCTATTTTTCTACGTTTTCTGAAGCCAGAAATACTGTTCCTGTGCCTTGTTCCGTGTACAAGACATCAACGTCAGCTTGACTTGGTTCAGCCAGCAGCCTGCTACTGGTCACCAACAGAAAAATGTGTCCTGTCTGTCACCATCATTACATCAATGATGGCGGAACAACAAATGCCTGGTCAGCGTTGGCTGCTGATAACTCAAGGGCTGGAGGATTTCTCTCGCCAGCCAGAGTGAATTGAGATCCCTGGGAGGATTCCCCTTTGCCAAGATGTAAACAAGCTGTCCCTTTCTTGACCCTTGTAGCTATTTACGTTCTCATTCTGAGGAGAATAATACATTGTTTCTTTCTAAAAAAGGATGATTAAAGACCCTTCTCAAGGGGACATTCTGTCGGATAATTCAAAATGGCAGCCAAAAAAAGGTCAGAACGGGGATCAACAAAAAAGGCGACACCTGTATTTCCTGCATCTGTGATCAGACGGGCATCACTTCCCATCATCTCTAATCCACTTTGTACCCAATAAATACTGTTTAATCTGAAGCACAGGTGTCAACACTGTACTGTGTGCATTGAACCAAACATAGCAGCATTTTATTTGCTTCGAAGTCGAAAGCTGCATTTCATGTCAGTGCCGTGCTCCAGGAAGGTGAACTGACAGGTTTCCGCGTTTCTCCCCCTCTGTTGTCCCCTCCTCTCCACTGACCCATGGACCTGCTGCCTCAGGGGGAAAGGAAAGGAATGCCCCCTGAGATTACCTGCTCACAACACAGGAACATGCTCCGGCTGAAGTGAGGTGAGTGCGGTGTTCATCCTCACATCACTCCCTTCCTGCAACACAGAGTTATTGAACAGTGAGCGGTGATAACTGAGCATTATTCGACTGTTTAACTGGAGTTCGGTAATGCTGGTTATGTAAAGTCCAGTCATGGTTTAGGGTGTTGTGACAGTGCTGTGGGCGTCTTGGAAAACCACAGGTATCAGCACTATCATATCAGAGGGGTTATAAAGAAGGAGACATAAAAGCATAATGAAATTGAAGAAATAACAGTTATCAATTGTCTCTCCCAAGCACAGCTCTGTGATACTTTGAGAAAAGGTAAGCTGGCAGACTTAAGTTTTCTTGTTTGTTGAATGTGATAATTGTATTTAAGTGTCTTTATGAATACACCCGGACACACATTAATACCCACAGACAGAAGTGTTGCAGTTAGAGTCAGTGTTAAAACTGATATGATCTTGAGACCATAAACCAGTCGAAATGATGGGTTTCTCTAAACGTGCTAAATCAATGCATGCTGATACAGACAATCGATACTGATCCTAATCTGACACTGCTTAATAATTGTGAAAGGGTTTGAACTGAAAAGGTGGATTTAACATCAATGTAATATTATAAAAAACAACTTTTTCTAAGTTTGAGCTAAAATGTGTAAAATGTCCTTGATACAAGAATATAAATGCCAGATGAATATATAAGCTAAGATGTAACTTATTTGACAGTTTTACCGTTTCACAGCTGAATAATTTCTAACTTTATTACTTTATTAGAGTGTCTGCTTTGTAAGTCAGAAATCATTTACTCTGAGGATGATCTGACAATTATTCACTGACACGTTCGCTGATTCATCCTCTCTCTACATCTCTTTCTTTCTCTCTCTCTCTCTCTCTCTCTCTCTCTCTCTCTCTCTCTCTCTCTCTCTCTCTCTCTCTCTCTCTCTCTCTCTCTCTCTCTCTCTTTCGCCGTCTCTCTCCCTTTCCCCATCTCCCTTTCTTTCTCTGTCACTCTCTCCATCTCCAATCATCCCCTTCCTTAACCCTGGTAGCCGACCACAGCAGGATGGACTGTTTGAAGTCGTTTGGGAGGAGCCTGTCCCTGAAGAAGCCTCTGGAGCCCGAGGGAGAGGAGTCCAACTTCAACCGCTGCCTGACCACCCTGGACCTGGTGGCCCTGGGTGTGGGCTCCACTCTGGGAGCCGGGGTCTACGTCCTCTCAGGGGAGGTGGCCAGAACCTCCGCAGGCCCCAGCATCATCATCTCCTTCTTCATCGCCGCCATGGCCTCCATCTTCGCCGGCTTGTGCTACGCCGAGTTCGGGGCCCGCGTCCCAAAGACAGGCTCCGCCTACCTCTACAGCTACGTGACCGTTGGAGAGTTTCTGGCTTTCATCACTGGATGGAATCTGCTGCTGTCCTATGTCATAGGTGAGCATCCCAGCATCCTCTGCCTAGAGGACCAGGTATAACATGGACCAGGTATCACATGGACCAGGGATGACATAACACAAGCTACAGTTAGTCACAGCATGTTGTCCTCTGGCCTGACATGCTCTGTTCTCAGTTGAGAACATTGCTAACCATAAATGATCAACCATAAACACAAAACTTTAATACTTCCTCCTACATTGCACCTGTTGTAAATCCATGATTCACCGCGGTTCATTTATTGCACAGTTGTAAATGGAGAGGAGGGGTTCCCATCAAGGATATTACAGGGCCCATTTACACATCATGCTCCAACAGCGTTGGGAATTGATCCCACTGTTCAGGCAGCGTCTATCGAGAACGTCTGTGCTTTTTAGAATAATCTAAAGCCAAGCGAACCTCCTAATCAAATCTAAATCAAATCAAATGTATTTGCATAGCCCTTTTTACACGCAAGCATGTCACAGAGGGCTAATGCTAAGGATGAAAGCAACAAAATCGTACAACAAGAATCTAAACAGTGGTTGACATTGTCTCGTGATCGACATAACACATCTTGTATTTTGATGTCATCTTCCCAGGGACGTCCAGCGTCGCTCGGGCGTGGAGCGGCACGTTTGATGACCTCATAGGGAACGTCATGGGCAACTTCTTTGAAAAGAATGCCCCCATGGGTCTACCAGGCCTGGCTCCCTACCCAGACTTCTTTGCAGCTGCTCTCATCATGTTGCTGGCAGGTAAAGTCCCTGCTCTAGTCATTTACAACTGTGTGTTGACACCGTGATCCATACAGTCAACGCCGTTCCACTTCAGTGGGTTTTGTGGACAGTAATCGGTAACTTAACACATGAGCTCTGTCAGTACTCTGTGTCCATGGCCAGCAGCCTAATCAGCTGTCGTATCTCCTTTACCTGTCTCTTCCTCGGAAGGTTTGCTTGCCTTCGGGGTCCAGGAGTCAACGACCGTCAACAAGGTCTTCACAGCCATCAACATCCTGGTGTTGTTGTTTGTCATCATCTCTGGATTCATCAACGGAGACCTCTCGAACTGGAACATCAGCTCAGAGACCGTCCTGAACGCGACGGCCGACTTCATGTACGTTCTGTTCCATGAATGAGAACCTGTGCTTTTGCCTTAGGGGTGAATGGATGCGGAGGGGGAAGGGGTAGGAGGGTGGGAGGTTGGGGAGATGAAGGGGTGGGGTTATGGGGGGTGTGGATCCAGCTTGTGTCAGTTGGGCAAGAAGTTGTGGTCGTGGCGGTGTGGTTCTAAGGTGGTTCTCTCTGTGTCTGCCAAACAGGAACCTGACCTCCACAGAGAACCTCACCAGTATCTATGGAGATGGTGGGTTCTTCCCCTTTGGTTTTGATGGAACCCTGGCCGGCGCTGCTACCTGCTTTTACGCATTCGTGGGATTCGACTGCATTGCCACCACCAGTAAGAAATACAAACCAACATCTATCTGAAAACCAACTTGCAAACACCATCAGATTATTAATCCGCGATTAAGATTAGGGGTGAGAATGGATGCGTTTGAAAAGAACGTCTGGGCATTTCATGTCAACATGTAACTGACAGATCCCCATGTCTCCACCAAGGTGAGGAAGTGAAGAACCCCCAGAAGTCCATCCCCATAGGCATCGTGGCGTCGCTGCTCATTTGCTTCCTGGCGTACTTTGCCGTGTCGGCAGCTCTCACCCTCATGATGCCCTACTATCTGCTGGACGTGAACAGCCCACTGCCTGTCGCCTTTGAGTACATCGGCTGGGGTCCTGCCAAGTACGTGGTGGCCGTGGGCTCACTCTGCGCCCTCTCCACCAGGTAAGACAACCGTCTCTCCAGCTACTCACCCCTCCATCCGGCAGTCAGCAAACGGGTTGTCGGTCAATGTATCCCTGGAGTAAATGATGAAGACCTCTTCTAAACGTGTGTGTGTGTCTCTGTAGCCTGCTGGGCTCCATGTTCCCCATGCCCCGCGTGTTGTTCGCCATGGCCAGAGACGGCCTCATCTTCAAGCCTCTCAGCAAGGTCAGCAGCCGGCAGAGCCCTGTGGTGGCCACCATCTCCTCTGGAGTCGTGGCAGGTGAAGTAACAGCACGGCAACAAACGACAGGGAAACACTGGGAGTGCTGAGGTTTTACCATTGAACCATCTCCGTGAACGTATAGTCATTTGTTTGGTGTTTTACATGTTCAGCAATCATGGCCATGCTGTTTGACCTGAAAGCCTTGGTGGATATGATGTCTATCGGGACCTTGTTTGCCTACACCCTTGTAGCTATTTGCATTCTGATTCTGAGGTAAGTCTGTCTGTACAGGTTGGTCATAAGGGTACTTGTACTGGCAAGTTCTGTACTACTGCCTAACATACATAATATCCACACTTTTGATACAAATGATTGAACACAATAAGAGTATTTATGATTTTTTGTGGTCTTTTAGGTATCAGGAGGCGCAAGAAGAACAATTAGAAATAAATGAATCAAACTCTAAATTTGGATGTCTGAAACTTCCATCCTCTCCAACCGCGTCCACTTCAAAAACCGTCACGAGCTTGACAGTGTTTTGCAGTGAGTTCACTTTCATTCCTTCCTTGTTCTTTCTGCTGTTCCCTTTATGATCGGTCACTTCCCCAACATCAGTTTTCCAGATATTAACTTTGTCTTTGTCCCTCCCTGTCTCCCTCTCTCCAGCTGTATGTGTCATCGCGCTCAGTGTCCTGCTGACCAAAGCGATAGACGCGGTGACTCAGAAGCAGGTGTGGAGTCTGGTGTGTGTCTCCGTCATAATCCTCCTCCTGGTCGTCACCATCATCATCATTTGGAGACACCCACAGAACCCCACCAAGGCAGCGTTCATGGTGAGGGACGCTCACTGTTCAAGCTCACTGTTCACGCTTACTGTTCACGCTCACTGTTCACGCTCACTGTTCACTCTCACTGCTGTGAGTGGAGTGGAGTCAAGACATCTGCCTCAGCTGGGATGAAAAGCTGAGCTATTTATGTTCTTTCTCTCTTTCTCTCTCTTTCTCTCTCTCTTTCTCTGTCTCACTCTCTCTTTCTGTCTCTGCCTCTCTCTTTCTCTGTCTCTTTCTCTCTCTTTCTCTCTCTATCTCTCTTTCTCTGTCTCTCTCTCTCTTTCTCTGTGCAGGTGCCCTTCCTACCAGTACTGCCGGTGGTCAGTGTGTTTGTGAATGTTTATCTCATGGTCCAGTTAGGAGGGGAGACCTGGATCCGATATGCCATCTGGATGTTAGTGGGTAAGACACTGGGCCGCTACTCGCCTTGGAACATCTGTTCAATTCACTGTCTTTATCTAGGGGAAGTTCAACATTCAGGTTCAAGTCAATGGGACTGACAGTCATCACTGGTTGGGCCCAGTTTAGATCAATATAAATATGAATCTGGCTAAATTATCTCTATACATATTTCTCTCTCTTTCTCTCTCTCTCGCTCTCACTCTCTCTCTTTCTCTCTCTTTCTCTTTCTTTCTCTCTCTTTCTCTCTCTCTTCAAAGGGTTGGTCATCTACTTTGGTTACGGGATCCACTTCAGTGTTCAGAAGCAACGCTTCAACTCCAACCAGATGACGATCCAAACCATCTGTGGCAAAAAAGATATGGACATCATAAAGGAGGAGAAGTTTTAATGTTTGGCAAACGTCGAAAGAGAGCAAGTTTCAGATGTTACAGTGATCCATCTCGTTTGTGTCCCTACTGTACAGTCAGTCTGGCTGAGAGCCAGACGGTTTCATTGTCTTTTCACAGAAAAATGGTCAAGCTTCCGAGCTCCGAAGCTATGTAGAACAATTTCACAATGTATTTGTACATATAAACTGTATTAGTGCATCGTTTTTAAGAATCTGAATCTAAGATTTCATTATGATCCGTGATGCCTTATTGTTATATGGCTACATTTGACATGCCTTATTTGATAGGAAACTCTCAAAGATTGTTTTAAGAATGGTTTGCTCTTGGTGTTTAAAGATTGGAAAGATTGAGAGTTTTTAATGGTTGCACTAGTGAGGGGTTTCATTTAAAAGTCAAGATACATTTGAGAACTGGGAATATTCATACTAAAGCAACGAGGTCAGATGTAAAAAGGGCTTTCTTCTTTTGGTTGGTTGATAATTGTTATAAATGTAATACACTTTGACAAAAGTATATTCCATAACAAAAGTCTTTACTGTAAATACAAGTATGCAGATTGAATGATAATTTCCAAAAAATGCATTCAAAAGTTGCAAAGTTTGAGACTTGGAGAAATAGATGGTAGATAAAGCTCTCTTGAAATCAAACAGTATTTTTCTAGTTTTAATTTCCTCGCATAGATGCCTGGTTGATATTTTGTTGTTTTATAATGTAAATAATAACTGTACATACTGTCAATATATTGTAAATGGACCCCTTAATAAACAACAAATCAAATGTCTTACACAGAGAAAGATCCTCATCCATGAGTACAGTCTGACATTCAAAAACAAGTTTTTCCATTCCAAAATGTGTGTACATGCCAGTCCCCTTGTTACTGTAATCCGGGGTAAAGACCTGGGGGACTTCATACCAGTCTGAGTTATTGTAGAACAACAGATCCTTTCACATGGACTTACCTGTGTCATGTTGATAATCATGGCTTAGCAAGTCATTCATAATACAAGGCTTTTGACTGTTCTCACAGAACACAGTCCATCAGCGCTGCCACTTACTCCTAATGATGCATGTTTTACAGTACGTTTGTGCCCTGTTGTTTACATAGGACTCATTCATGTATAATTCTATCAAATTAGCTCTGGTTCCAAAGTATTTTACGTCTTCATTTTAATTCATTTATGTCATTGTCTATTGGTTCGTAAAAACAATCGGAAGGACTAAATAACACTTCCTGGGCAGTAAGTCATGATGACTCATGATAAGATAGCTATTCCAGGGCACGACCAAAGTGCCGCTCCATGCTGTTTTATTGCACAGGTAAAAATGATATGTGTTCAGGTTCATGGTTTTTCCATCAAGGTTTATGAACTCTTATCTGTTCATGGCCACCAAACAAGAACGTTGTGTTTAAAACTGCCTTGGACAGATTTTCTTTTTCCGCAGTCATTACATCATTTGTACCGAGTGAGTAAAAACAAATAATATCACATGACATTTGCTGTGGGGGTCCCTCTGTGTTGTGGAGGTACAGTCTTGCAGAGGGCATACAGTATTGTAGAGGTCATACTGTATTGTAGAGGTCCCACTGTGTTGATGAGGGCCATAGCCCTGCTGCCAGTATACTTTACCAGCTAAAACAACAGGCAGAGTTATTTTAGACGGAGTTGCCTCCAGTCCTGGTCCCTGATTGGTCCGCAGACCCTTGAAAGGCTCCATTGAGCCAGTGGAGGAATTTGGGGTACTAATGCTACTCTCAGGAGGAGGAATTTGTGTGATTCTGCTAAACAGCTGACCACTCACTTCGCACGCACTGCCCTCCCTCGCTCTCACCTCCTGTCTGTCCATACCTTCCTTCCTTCTTCCTTTATTCTGTGTTCTCCAGTGAACTGCGTTGAACTTTGTAAACTGATAATCCTACGACCACAGGCAGCCATGGTAGCAGAGACAGGGTCGGGGTCGAAGTGGAGGCTGGTATTGAGTGTGTTCCTGCTGTTCATGCTAATCCTGCAGTCTGGTGAGTGACTTTTATGCCTTCACGGGTGGAAGTTTGAAAGTTCATTGCAAGAGCTGTGAGAGAAATGCACTGTGTTTGTAACCTACGCTGGAGACAGGGTTGTTTTGCAGTGTCGATGGAATTCAGATGTTATGTATTGATTCTGTCTCTCTCTTCCTCCATGCTGAACCATAGCAACAAAGGCAGCTCCTAAGAAACAACTGTCTGTCAGTTTCATTCTTTGATATTTTAACTGCTTTAAAACTCATCATGCATCATAGTCCCCCAGGACAAGTACAAAAGGGGATTTGCATGAGTACACATGGGCTACATGTATGTGGTTTTTCTGTATGAAATGATGTACCTTTTTCTTTTGCACATTCTATTCTAACCTCTGGCAGGACACTGCCAGAAAGAGGAGGAAGAAGCCAAGACTGTTGTGGGGAGGAAGCCCAAGACCACCAAGACCAATCCTGGTCAGAGGCCAGGTAAATCCTCCAGGTCAGGCACACCCAAACCCAGGGTGAAGGCCCCCACCCCCCCAGCATCCCACACTTATCTGACCCAGGTAAGGAGAACAGCTCGGGCTCGGACATGAGAGATAAAAAGAGATCGTGTATTTGCTGCTCCTTGGTAGCTAGACTGAGGGATAAATATAGACCACATGTGCATTCTGTAAAATATCAACTTCCACTTATACACAACAGAGAAATGTGACGCTTTTTTTGACTAAGTACTCATAGGTATCAAGGTACACATGAATGTAGAGACTCCAAACACAAACACCGGAGCAGTTCAGGGTTTCAGTGCGTGTATGTTGTTTCTCACGTGACAGGTGGTGAACAAGGGTAAGTTCCAGAAGGTGGAGGACACCCTGAGTGTGCGGGCTGGGGACACCCTGGAGCTGAGGTGTAAGGGGAGTGCTGTCCAGTGGGGGCTGCCCCCCTACCTGGAGGAAGATGACGAAGGAAGAGTCAGGTCAGCCATGACAACACACACAGTAGCTTCCTAGCTAGAAGTGTGAGCCTGGAGCCAACTAAGTGGCTGTACCGGCCACTTAGTTGGCGCATTCAAAAGTGTTTGACCTGTTGGCACCCATCTTGAAAACACATCAGCATCATAAACAATCTTGTTGACTCCTACCCGCATCATATTCTAGTGGAATGATTGGACGATGTGTTTGGTGTGTGCAGGACTGGCCAGCATGAGCGGTACGGTACCCTGACACTGGCCAACTCCACAGGAGCAGACACAGGGGAGTACACCTGCTTCCCCATGTACTGTGAGGACACCCAGTGCAGGAAAGAGTACGACAAAGCCGTCAAAGTGTTCATCTTCTTCCCTGGTGCGGTCTTCTGCCTCTGAAACCATTTACTGTGTGTATGTCTATTTCATCTGCTGTGGTTATCTAATCAGGTGTTTTATCTAATCCCTGTAGTCATCTTGACTCATCTGCAATGTAATCATTGGTACGATGGTGGCAGGTGCAACCTTTGGCAGAGTGTAGTTTTGCACATATCACTAACAACCACTCTCCTCTTTGACCTAGACCCTCAGGAGCTGTTTGTGCCCTCGGCAGACTATTATGAGATCGTCCAGCTGCGAACCAATCGGCCGACAGTCCTCCCCTGTCAGGTGACGTCCCCCGAGGCCAAGGTGACGCTGCACCGGGAGTTCCCGCCCGCGGAGGTGGCGGTGGACGGGACGGAGATCTCCTTCAGCGTCAAGCGGGGCTTCACCATTCACCGTCCCAGACCACACCACGCTGGGGGGCTGTACTGTGTGGCCAGCCTGGGGAACCTTCGACAGAGCTCCACCAAGTACATGCTGATCTACGTCAACTGTGAGTCCCTGGAACCTCCAATCCCTCCCTGCCACCGTGGAGCTGGGATACGATCAGCTCGTGAACTGTGAACTATTAGAACCTTTCAAGGTGTCATTAGAGTGACTTGTTTTTTCTCCACTGTAAGATTCAAATGACACGACTGAAGTCACAACTCGGCCTACCTCGTTGCGGAACAAATGACTGATGTCGGCGAGTGACTCACCTCTGCCTTGTTTCCTGTTCCTGTCTGCCAGACCCCATGGCCCCTCCCACCCCGGTGATCCAGGCCTCGTCCAGCTCAGTGGGCCAGGGGGAGAACCTGCAGGTGGTCTGCACCGTGCTGGGAGAGCAGGACGTGCTCATAGACTTCAGCTGGGAGTACCCCGGGCAGCAGGTACGGAAGAAGGTCACACCGGGGGGGAAACGTAGGAGGGGTACAATGGTAGTGATATTAGATATCCTTAGATATCCTTCTATAGATCAGAGGACATCACTGCAGTTGTAGAGTCACAGGGATCCATTTTCGTAAGATAATGTATTGAGTCAGGATACATTTCTATAGCACATTTGAAAACAGCCAATGTTGACCAAAGTGCTGTAGCCTATGTTAAGTTACGGAAAAGAGAAAGCATTGAAATATTCAACATAATACCCAGACACAGCAAGGATGACATTGCTGTACTTACACAGTCTCATGGGCAGGGGTTAACAAACGAGTCTTCAGATAAGATAAGAAAAACATCATTAGTGGGATGTGAAGCAGAAGACTGTTCCACATCCATGGGGCAATAACAAATGAGAATGAAAACCCGAGGGGAGAGAAAGGTGGATCAACTTCAATGTTGGTGTCTGTGCTGAGTCTCTGCCCTGTGTGTGTTCTCCAGATCGGCAGGCCCCTGTACACCCAGGACAGTGTGAGACCAGTGGAGGGCGGGGCCGCCCGGCAGCAGGCCCAGTCGGTTCTGCTGGTAGACGAGGTCCGAGATGTGGACCAGGGAACCTACACCTGCACAGCCCAGAATCTGGAGGGCTCCAAGTCTGCATCCACCACAGTCAAAGTCCTGACAACGCCCAGGGCCAAAGCTAAACCTAAACCCAAGAAACCATGAGGTTGTAGGAGCTACCTGTTGCTGGACCGCTGAGATAGTGACTGACATCCAGCCTTAATACAGTGGGATAGACAGGACGACCACCCTGTTTTAGAGCTTGGTGAAATGTTGCACGTTTGTCTTCTCAAAACTGTTCTATAAACTGTATCATCTTTTGAGAGAGAGAGAGAGAGAGAGAGAGAGAGAGAGAGAGAGAGAGAGAGAGAGGGGGGGGGGGGGGATATTATTGTACAATGTTTTGGGGGGCAGTATTATAGCTAATACGACAGTATTACGGCTTCAAATTAAACTGAAAGTTATTTTGAAAGAGTAATATTTTCCTACCTTTTTTGTATAAGCTATTAAAAGCCATTTCATAGTATTTCACTTTGTAAATTGTATTTATTCACAATATTCTTAAGACTCGCAATTTATCAACCTCGTGTTCTGTCAACGTAAGACATCATTTGGTCACTAGATGGAGCTATAATTGCACAACGGGTCCAGGAGGATCTTACTACGGGACATGCTCCTGCCCCGGGCCTCGCTTCCTCTCGCTCTCTGCGCAGTTCAAATCTCAGAGAGGGAAAAGAGACGGACCGTTCTTCATTGTGCGGTGAGTGTTCACAGACATAGACCGATTCCTCCACGTCTTGGCGTGTATTCAGAACTGCTCGGCGTGATCCCGCATTCACCGAAGCGTTGACCAAGAGATTGCGTGTGACAATTATGGTAAGTTTTGATCTTTGTAGTTTTCACTTAGCACAGTCTACTAATGATACTGATGCTGCAGCTAGTTGACGTTGGCTAGTCAGAACAGAAGCTAGAATGCAAGGCATGCATTTACTTTGAAGAAAACTAGTTATATTAAAGGCAACTTATTTTTTCCATACTTGTTTGGGAAATTTCCAATGCATTTACTTCTACATTGATGCATAAGTAGCGAGCCAAATTTAGCAAACAATAACACTGAAAACTTTGCTTGGCTTGCTTCCGGCAGCTAGACTGTTTTATAGCCAGGTATCCGCGTCGCGTTACAGAATAGTAGTCGACGAATGTTTTCATGGCATTGTTGCCATCTCTTGTTTGTGCTGTGGATGGGGGAACTGCACGTTCGCATGTGTGTGTGGTGTGTGTGTGTGTGTGTGTGTGTGTGTGTGTGTGTGTGTGTGCATGTATGCGTCTCAATAGCCTGCTGGGCTCCATGTTCCCCATGCCCCGCATGCTGTTTGCCATGTCCTGAGTGTGTGCGTGTGTGTCAGTCAGCATAGTATATCAGCCCACCAGGGGGTTTTCACCTCATCCATCTCCTCTGTCAGCCACAGTGCCCGGGCCTTAACTAAATCCCACTATGGAGCACAGAGTTCTGTTTAGCCTGCAGTAATTGTTTGGGTTGGGGCTCGCTCTCTCTGACGGGTCTCCTTTAATGCCCAGGACTTTGGGAACAAAGAGGTGTGTGTATGTGAGAGTGAAGTGTTAGTGTGAAGTGTTATAGTGTGTATGTGAGAGTGTTATAGTGTGTATGTGGGTGGAGGGGGAGGTGGCACCCTTGCAGTCTCTCACACTGCCAGGCTGTCGTCGTGGAGACCAGAGGCCACAGGTGACCTCTGAACTATAGAACTATGGTGTATTGTAGGACATCCACTCAGGGGATGTTGGTCAGTGTGCACGTGTGTGTGTATGTGTGTGTGTGTGTGTTTGTGAAGGACCTGCTCAGGTTTGACAGGGGCTCTTCACGCACTGGGTGTGGAATGCTTAGCACAAAGAGTGTCAACATACGAGCTGGAGTTAAGAAAGGGCTCAGTGATGGATATTACACACACGCAACGCAACACTGAGTCAGAGCGATGGGTGGAGGAGCCATGTCAAGGAGTCGGCTAATACGCTAAGTGCTGTCTCCTCATCGGTAAAGAATGCATCTCCAGGATTGTTCTGGAGGTGCTATGCCCCTTCCCTCCCTGTCTCTAAAGACAGACTCAGGGAGTTTCAGAGAGGAGTGGATAGAGGGGAAGAAACACCACTCACTCGAAACACTTCTCCCCTTCAGCGGTCCCTTCATCAAAGCCTAAAAGGTGTTGGATTCAAAACAGGAAAGTTCCGGAGAAAAGCTTCCTGCTGTTTGATGTCTTCATTCAGCTGTTAGAGACCCTTAGGGGGCTGACACTCTTCACTGGGAAAGAGGTGTGTGTGTATGTGTATGTGTGGCTGTCTGTGTGTGCGTGCGTGGGTGTGTGTGTGTGTGGCTGTCTGTGTGTGCGTGGGTGGGTGTGTGTGTGTGCGTGGGTGTGTGTATGTATGGGTGTCTGTGTATGTGTGGCTGTCTGTGTGTGCGTGCGTGGGTGTGTGTGTGTGTGGCTGTCTGTGTGTGCGTAGGTGTGTGTGTGTGCGTGTGTGTGTTTGTTCCTATACACTGACAGCTGATGAAACAGTGATTTCGCTGAGCCAGGCTGCTGACCGTCCTCTCAGCCCAGCATAGCTAAGCAGCACTAAAAGTTAAAGAGCTCTTAGTAAGGAATCCAAAATGGACACAAAATCATTGACTTGCAACTGACAGAAGTCTGTTTTTCATGTGTCTCTGTGTGTGTGTGTGTGTGTGTGTGTGAGAGAGAGAGAGAGAGGTCCAGGGGGACTCACTTTGTTTCCCCCTCAAGACAGCCAGCTAATCGACAGTGCTAATCACCTGCCTGATCTCCGCTCTACAGTATCTCTCCCTCCCAACACTCTCTCTCTCTCTCTCTCTCTCTCCCACACACTCTCTCTCTCTCTCTCTCTCCCTCTTTCCTCTGCAACCTACCTTAGACTAGGTGGAGGAGAAAGTCCTGTGCTCTTTGACGGATTACAGAGCTTTCACCCCCCCCCCCCCCCCCCTTCCTCTCTGGTCATCCAGATCCTCTCCGAGGAGCATCTGTGGCTGAGCTTGTGATTAAAGCCTAGTGCTGTTAACACAATCCCAGGAGATGTGTGTGGTGTGGTGGCTCCCAGGCTGGGGGGTGAAGAGGCTTCTGGTGAGACCAGGAGGCTGAAGCACACAGCCAGCCCAGCTCATCCATAGAACCATCTAGACCTGACCATGCTGCATGTAGTACATTCACACAGGACATGCTGGTTTAACAGGGGGGCATTACATCTTACAACGTGAAGACTGTGGTCTAATACAAGGGGGAGGGGGAGACATGGTGACAGCTCCCTATCTGCTTGCTACACTGTTGCTATACTCTGCTGAAGTACCTTGGCAAGCAGACTAGCAGTGGGATTGACAGTGTTTGATATGGAACACACCCCAGGTTAATGATTGTTGTGCAGCTCGGCTGCAGGTGTTTAGAAACCTCAACCGGCTCCATCACAGTTCACAGTCTCTTTCATCGCCTTGCATCCAGTGCGATGTTTTCTCCTGCTGTTTGCCTCGCTACAAGGAAATAAAGACACCACAGCCCATGAAGAATCAACAAAGAAACTAACACAAGATTTTTATTCAGTTAAATACAAGATAAAAGAGAAAACCGCAATTGACGTCTTTCTTTTTCCAAGTAAGTCATCGGGAGATACCATCTAGTTTCTTTCCTCCATCTCATATCTCCTCTTCATCCTTCAGACTGCAGGACAAAGGCCCAGGATGGCGGGCACCCCTGACCTTCAGAGGGGAAAGGTCACAGGGGGCGGGGGCCGGGGACAAGCCCCATACTGGGCCTTTGTCCTGAAATGTCACCATCACAGTGTTGGGATGGAAATAGCGTGTCACTGTAGACTGCTAGTCTATGGAGGTGCCGTCCCAGGCTTCGCTGGCTTTGTTGTTAAGCAGCTGTTGACGTGTGCTCTGTGTCGGCCCCCGCCGGCAGAAAACAGTTCATCCATGTATGTTTCTGGTAAGAGTTTAGAGATAGGACTTATTAGCATCACCTTATCACATTGTTATTGATCCTGATTGGAGTGATCTTCCCTTGAAAAGGCTCGCACACCCACACAGATATCTGGAATGTGTGTGTGTGTGTGTGTACGTGTGTGAGATAAGATTCACCCCATACTGTAACGTTGCAGATCTCCATTAGATCACAGCAGCCATAAAACAGGCTATTGTTGTTCCTTTATTTAGCTCTGCTCTCAGGCTAAGTGGCGGCCGGCCAAGCTTCCAAAACACTTTTCAACAGGATCCAGGATTGTTGTGCTCTCCTGGCCTTGTGCATAATACCTGGAGCTGGTGCAGAGGTAGCACGCAGGAGAAGGCCCTGACCTGCTAACAGTGAGCGAGCAGAGAACCAATCACAGCAACAATCTCCTTGTTAAAGGCAGAGTCCTGTTTTAGATCTGAATACAGTAACATGAGCTCCAGTCAGGGCGGTAAGGCAGCATATTTACCCACTCTTTCCCAACCAGCCACCAGGGCAGAGATTGATTGAAATGCTTGTTTACATTCTTGAGGGCAACTTGAAGACCTGCTGTAATATGAGATCTGGTGTCAGTGTGCTGGGTCGCTCAGGTTGCTCCACCCAGCGAAACTTGGCCTGGAGTTGGTTTTGTGATGTTCTTGTCTGGTCTGAGGGGCTTAGCTGAAGGAAATTAGTCTAAGGCACGGTCTCTCTTGCCGGTGACACAGGTAACTGGAAACAGGCCTTGACATGCTGTCTGACTGTCTCTGTCTCTCTCTCTGTCTCTCTCTGTCTCTGTCTCTCTACCCTATTGCCTCACCTCATACCTTTCTGTTCCTCCAGTCAGTGGATGGAATAGATTTCTATCTCGGTGTGCACCGAGGCATTTCAGGAGGGGCGACCTCCTCCCATCCCGCCTCCCTCCTCCTTCAGTCCCTCAGCCTGGCACCGGGCTCCCCCAGATCACATGGGAAGAGAGGAGGAGGAAAGGAGGATTGAAGGAGTCACATTCACTCTCTCCTTGGCTGGGAGGAGAGAACAATGGTCTCTTCTTCCTCTTCCTCAGAAGGCAGAGTCTCTCCGGCCAGACTTGTGATATCTGATCCACAGCAGAACCAGTCCATCCTGCTACCCACTCCATACTCACACCATTGTCCAGACGGTACACTCACAGTGTCACACACACGCATGCACACACACATCTTTCAGTTCCATCACTTTCTCACCCTCCTTATCTGGGCCGTCTCTGTTCGTCTCTCTGACTCCGTCTCTTTTGCTTCTCTCTCTCTCTCTCTCTCTCTCACTCTCTCTCTCTCTCCATCTCTCTCTCTCTCTCTCTCTCTCTCACACACACACACTCTCCCCCCCACAGCTTTTCCTGTCTTATTCTCCGTCTGTCTGCCTCCTAACCCAGGTCTGATCCTCAGGTATTGTGTGATTATCCCAGAACAAACAGGACGTATCAGCCTGTTGATATATGTGGGTGAGACCAGGCCTTATATGAATGGCTCAGATCTGGAGGGGATCGTCGGGACGGCTCGGTCACATCCTGGTTCATTGTCTTGGAACCGGGCGAACGAGTCGGACCATACCGGCCCCTCAGGACCGTCTGTGTGTGTGCGGATAAACAAGCAACAAGATGGAGGAGATATGAGGAGGGAGGGAAAAGAGAGGAGGAGGAGGGTGACAGGTAAGATGGACCAGCAAGTCACCGAGTTAGGCAGAGCCTGGCTCCTCCCACTTTGGCTAGAGCAGCCCAGCGAACCAGGAAGTCAGGTCAGGGATGGATGCTGGATAGAGAAAGAGAGAGAGGCAGAAAAACGAGAGAGAGAGGTCGAGATTGAAAGAGAAGGAGAGCGAGGGAGCGTTTACCAGGAGAACTGATGAATAGAGAGAGGCGGTGTATTGTGGTGAGTGATTGTGTGAATTAGGAATAGGAACCATTAGTAATAGTGTAAATCGAAAAAGGAGCGATAATCAAGACACTTATGATGTTGATTTATTTTTCAATGGTAGCAGTTTAATGTAGCTTTGAAGGATGAACTATGCTCCTGATGCAACTCATTAAAAGTAGGGTTTCTTTTGTCTTCCTATAGCTTGGTCTGGCTGTATGTAGGCTAATATGTGCAATGCACAGAGTAGAGCTGATCCACTCCATCTCAGAGCTCTGGCTGAGACATCTATCCTCCAGACATAGCCTACTTGTTGGTTAGTATTTGCCCTATTTAATAGACTGTAAAGCATTACATTAAAAAAACATGGTTGTGATTTACTTGTAGTCTGACTCTAATACTGGGGCAGTTTGGGGGGATGGGGACCTCAATGACTAGCTAGGGAATCTCATTTGCAATTTAAATGAATGCACTCAACTTTCAGCGTAATCTTTTATCCCGAGCTGATGACGTCACCGGGAGGAAGTTGTCTGTGAATTTACCCTCACAATATTCCCCTGATTCAGCGAGAGATACCAGGGAAATGTCACGCTCGTGACTTTCTGTTGCCGTCGTGCCCATAGGCCTCCACAGCGGACGGGACAGTATCGGACGGCCTGCTGTCATCCCACTCTTGTTTACAGCTGTTCCCATGGTTACGGGACACATTTGTGGACACCCACATTCAAAAAGAGTTTCTGTTTATGCCAAAAATAGACGAGGAACTGCTGAGTCACAAACAATGTGGAGAGGTGTGGTCAGCACCGATGAGGGATTAGCATTTTCAGTAGCATCCTGCTCTCTTCAGTCTGCCTCGCGGTGACAGGGTGGACTGGGCTTGCTTGTGCTCTTAGATCAGGACGTCTGCGTGTGCGTGTGTGTTGGAAGGTGGGATCCTCTCCCAATCCCGCTCTATCGCTGTAATCCCAGAACGCTGACTCCTGCCTGAACCTCTCCCGCAAACAATGGAGCTAGTCTGCCACAGAGCAGCTCTGTTCCTGCCCCGCAGCGTCTCTGTGATGAAGGTAATGAGCAGGTTCACTCCCTCCTGTCCTTCACCAGCTGGCCTGGCCTGGGCCCAGCGCTGACCCTGCAGTCTGGCTCCTGCCCGTGTTGGGGGTATTAGCAGTCATTACGGCTGGGATTCGACCCATCCCAGTCCTGTTCCCACGGGAGCCCAGGACGCCTGTCTGTTATTAAGACTGTCATCGCAGACCGTAATGGCCCTGCTTTTGTTTCGACAGTCTGATTGTTCTCTTCATAGGGAACCTTCTGGGCCTCTGCTGTGTGCAGGGGAGAAGCTCTCGCAGGAGTCCACGTAGGTTAGGCTCATGGTCAGCGTCTCAGCTAGCTCTGACTTCCTGGCTGCCTTGACGGCAGGCCTAAAGGGGAAATGTAGGGATTCAGGAGAAGGTGGAGCCACGCCTGGAAACCTTCCAGACATCTCAGACCTCCATGTAAGGGTCTGGAGAGCCGTCTGCTCCAGGGGCCCCCTCCTACCCGACGGAGCAACGGCCCTCCGACACATCTCAAAAGGGCGCGTTAATAATTACCCAGGAAGCAATGTAAGGAATGTGACTTTTGTTCCCTCCCTTCGATGTTCTGTTCCCGTCGGTGCCGAGCTGTGCTGGTGGACCCGGTTCAAGGTGAACCAAGAGCAAACAGACGGGAGCTGGAGGCAGGATTAGATCGCTGGTATGTGGCTGTGTTTGCACTCCCACAGGCCCCTGCCAAAGTATGCCATGACCATGTTTAGGTGCTGGGTCTTTATCAGGGAACTTATCGGTCTAATATTCGTCCAGTGATAGAGATGTGATATGAAACTCTGTAAACATTCTCTCCATTTAGTTTGAAGCTGCATATTTCCGTGCTCCCCTGTGTGTGTGTGCGTGTGCGTGTGTGTGCCCCTATGCGTGTGTGTGTGTTAGTGATTGATAAACATATGAGACACTTGTTAAAACAACACCAGCTCCGCAGGGCCAACCAGGGACCCTTATGGCATTACCTAATCAGAGCTAAATACACACAGGGGAATTTCACACTACACCAGCGTCCTCGCACACGTTAACACGTCCATTCACTGTCACTCTGTGGCAGTCAAATAAAACAGATAGCACAGTAATCCCAGACAAAGAGACAAAGAGGACGCCTGGCCCAGCGCTTCAGCACCAGTATCTACCCGCGTGTCCCTGCTGTAACCTTACCTTACTGCCCTGCGTGTGACCTGACCACCACGGAATGTTGCTCCAGGGCCAGTAGGCTATTCTCATCATCACCACACCACCCTGCTGTTCTGCCTCACTAAAATAGCCTCGTACTACCCTGCCACACGGCTGACCGATGCTAATCAATAGGTAATTCCTCTATGATGGTGTGTTCATTCACCCCATGTCAACCCTGGTTAGCCCAGTGGAGACTGGGGACAGGGAGAGAGAGGAAACAGGCCTGCAGGCCTGGACACCAGTCTGGTATGGTGGAGGGCAGGCCTGGACACCAGTCAGGTATGGTGGAGGGCAGGCCTGGACACCAGTCAGGTATGGTGGAGGGCAGGCCTGGACACCAGTCAGGTAAGGTGGAGGGCAGGCCTGGACACAGGTCAGGTAAGCTGGAGGGCAGGCCTGGACACCAGTCAGGTATGGTGGAGGGCAGGCCTGGACACCAGTCTGGTATGGTGGAGGGCAGGCCTGGACACCAGTCAGGTATGGTGGAGGGCAGGCCTGGACACAGGTCAGGTATGGTGGAGGGCAGGCCTGGACACAGGTCAGGTATGGTGGAGGGCAGGCCTGGACACAGGTCAGGTAAGGTGGAGGGCAGGCCTGGACACCAGTCAGGTATGGTGGAGGGCAGGCCTGGACACAGGTCAGGTATGGTGGAGGGCAGGCCTGGACACAGGTCAGGTAAGCTGGAGGGCAGGCCTGGACACCAGTCAGGTAAGGTGGAGGGCAGGCCTGGACACAGGTCAGGTATGGTGGAGGGCAGGCCTGGACACAGGTCAGGTAAGGTGGAGGGCAGGCCTGGACACCAGTCAGGTATGGTGGAGGGCAGGCCTGGACACAGGTCAGGTAAGGTGGAGGGCAGGCCTGGACACAGGTCAGGTATGGTGGAGGGCAGGCCTGGACACAGGTCAGGTAAGCTGGAGGGCAGGCCTGGACACACTACTGCTGCTGCTGGCAGCATCCCTTGCCATTGGAGCAAAAGAGACGGTTTTATTGTGTGTGTGTGTGTGTGTGTGTGTGTGTATTGTCTAAAATGTTGAGTCAGTTATTTAAGTTAATAAGTCAGATAATAGAATTCTCTTTAGAACATGGGCAATTGGCTTTGCTGTACTGCCTGTGTAATGCCTTGTTTGGTGGTGGTTTTAAGTGTGTACTGTAGAACGAGTGAGCTTGTGGATGAATCCTGTTCCAGCTGTGTGTTTGCCCCAGTTTTGCAGTGGCAGCTGGGATGAGGAGTTTCCCTCCGGTCATGCTGAGTCAGGCCTCTGGAGGCCCACAACTATGTTTCCCATGGTGCTCCTGCTCTGTTCATCTCAGATGAAAAATAATTGCGTAATTTATAAATTATATATTACACTTATCCTGTATAGATACATCATGCGTCTGTATGGATTTCGGTGCAAGCCAGTAATTATCTGCACAACAATGTAAACAGACTTTTATTAAGTGAAAGAGGAAGGGAGGAGGAAGGGAGTCTCCAAAAGCAGGTGTTCACTCGTTATTCGGTACGGTTGATTGCGCTTGTGTCCCTGTGTTTGTCTGTGTTCGTGTGACAGTGTGCATGCCTTACTTGCTGTCACCCTTAATATTGTGTTCGAAGAGGGATGAGTCTGAGCTTGTGTTTTTCCCAGAATGTCTGGAATGTGTCTCCACTGTGTCAGTCCTCCCATGTCTCTGGCTCCTGTTAGCAATCTGAAGTCTCCAGAGAGATTCACAAGAACCCGCTTCAGGGAAGGCCTTGTCTCCACAACTGAAGACCTGATTTAAATATCTGAATAAGAAAGGGCAAAAACAAAGCGCTCTACTCTTTCAGAGTACACTCAACTGTTTCATACAACGCTGGTGTGGTAGAAAGATGGGGTTTTCCCAGACACATGGGAGAACTTCCTGTTGACTTTGATGTCCCACATTTTCAGGGGGCCTCCTTGGAGAAATCAAACGTCCAAGTTTTACCACACGCATAAACTGGAGCGCAGTGTTCAATTAAGTTCTCTTAGACTGGTAGAAGGGAACTGCTTTGACCTCTGTGTGTGGGGGTGTGCGTTTGTTTGTATGTATGTGTGTGGTGTGTGTGTGTCTGAGTGTGTGTGTGATTTAGGAGGCTGTGCAGTGTGTCAGGGCCCCTGTGTAGAGGCCCTGGCTGGGTTGTAAATCTCTTTGTGGCTCCTGGCGTGCCTGGACCCATAAACTAGAAGGCAATTATGGAAAACAACTGGACGCAAGATTGTTTCAGTCCTGCAAGATTTGTGACTGCAGTCTAAAAGGATCTTTACTCCCTCCCCCTACTCTCTCTCCATCCTCACCCTCTCCTTGAAGGTTGCCTATTGCATCCGTGAAACACGTACACACCCACAATGAGCAAGCCAGGGGCATCAAGGCTTCTGTTGGTATTGATATTGTAAGGTTGGGGTCTGATCCAGTAGTCATTCTTGCTGCTAGCTCCATTGATCTGTACCCACCCTGAGGACAGAGTTGGAGCAGCCCAGGGCTGGGGGTGAGCGGCTGTGTGGGGGGCTAGCTCCTCTCATGAATATAACCATGAGCAGCCTTGTGTGCAGTGATCTGGGCCTGGCTGGAAGCCCTGACTGGAGGAGGCTACAGTTCTAGTTAGCTCGACAGGACCTTTCTCCATCCTCTCTCTCTCCATCCTCTCTCTCTCTCTCTCTCTCTCCATCCTCTCTCTCCATCCTATCTCTCTCCATCCTCTCTCTCTCCATCCTCTCTCTCTCTCCATCCTCTCTCTCCATCCTCTCTCTCTCCATCCTCTCTCACTCCATCCTATCTCTCCGTCCTCTCCACTCTTCCTCTTTATCCGTCCTCTCCACTCTCTCTTTTTCTCCTGTTCCTCTCTCTCTCTTCATCCTCTCCTCTCTGTTTGCATAATTGCTCTACCCGTCCAGGCCAGCAGTGCAGATCACTTGATAAACTGTTGGAATGCTGGAGGAGCTGTCGGAGGGGGTCATGCAGCCCCACACACACACACAGACACACACACACCAACACTACCCAGACTACAAGCCCCCCCTCCCTAACCTTGTGCCCCCACACCCACTGACAAGCCCCCCTCCATCTCAGCTAGCTAGGAGGGAGAGAGAGAGGGGTCGGCATGCTCTGTTTGCCTCTATTTTAAGCCTGAGATAATGACCAGGCCTGGATTAGTAATTCATCTGAAATACTGCCTCTGTCCCTGCTACTGTACACAAAGTGTGTGCGTGCGTGTGTGTGTGTGCGCGTGTGCTCTGGTCTATACAGGGAGGTCTGCCAGTGATTCAGAGTGGAGGGCGTCAGGGCACCCATCGTTTATTTCATAAAGGAAAGCAGTGTTTTACACTTCACCACCGCAAAGGTCAAGTGTAAACAGGATTCATGCGTGTTTGTTTAAAAGGATTCTGTTGATGGGTTTGGGTTTCTGTCTGTTAGCTGGACTCACTTGATTTGTGGTGTTCGGAGTAAGTCGTGTTGTTTTTGTAGGTCACCGCATAATGTGTGCGTGTGTGTGTGCTCTGGAACAGAGGGGTCAAGTGGGTGAAATCAATAGAGATCTTTAACAAGGTCGTCTAAAAGGAAGAGGGGGTGGGGGAGAAGAGAGGGGGATTGGAGAGAGGATAGCATAGCAACGGTTTGCTTTGTCTTTCGTAGTCTATACAAAGACAGTTGGTCGGAGAGCTCATGTAGGCTCAGAAAGAAACACGGGTGAACAAGCTCTCTGTAAATGGGACTGTACTTTTTATCACATCAAATTAGGAGTCTCCTGTTTGTACATCAGAGGCTTTAGACGAGCCCCTGTGAACAGCCCGACCATACATCAGTTTGCCAGTGGATCCGTGTGCATGCAGGTTGGTGTATGAGGTGAGGCCACACACAGCAGCGTCAGGCCCAGTCAGCTCCATGCATTGGGGAGTCGGAGCCCACGTTAGCCTCCCTCTGGAGCCCCAGTGACTGTCAGACCCGCGTGTCGGTGGCCTCTGGAGAGCGCGTCGTCAGAGCGCTCCCTGCCTCCAGGGCTCATCCAGGGTAGGAGCCTGGATGGGATCCCAGTTATGTAAGGGACTTCGGCTGGCTGCATAGGCTGCTGATAGCCTGTCCCGGCTAAACCCAACACTCTCTCTCTCTCTCTCTCTCTCCGCTAAGCTCGTTTGTAGCGTGTTTTCCATGCCTGAGAGATGGAAGACATTAGGTTCATGGGTAATGAGGGTATTACAGCAGGGAACATGCGTTGTTTGGGATTTTGAACGCCCGCCGAGGCCCCAGCTGCTTTGTGTGGTAGTGAGTGAACACGGTTACTGGAGTGTTACGGTTGACCTGCACCTTCACCCTACCCTCTGTCCCAACTGCCACCTTTATAGAGTAGGAAACCAAGCCCTCTCTCCCTGGGCGAGTCCCATCCGCTGTGAACACAGCCCGAGCTCCCTGGGCGAGTCCCATCCGCTGTGAACACAGCCCGAGCTCCCTGTGGCTGTCCTGCTGTGCTCTGCATGAGAGCTCTGACACGATGAGCGAGTGTGTTTTCTGCTCAGTGGTGTGTCTGTGTGTGTTTCCAGTTTCACAGCACTGGGCTGTGTGTGTGTGTGTTCACAGTGCTGGGCTCTGTGTGTGTGTGTGTGTGTGCGTGCGTGTTCACAGCGCTGGGCTCTGTGTGTGTGTGTGTGTGTGTGTGTGTGTGTGTGTGTGTGTGCGTGTTCACAGCGCTGGGCTCTGTGTGTGTGTGTGTGTGTGTGTGCGTGTTCACAGCGCTGGGCTGTGAGACAGCTGTCTGCACCACAGCTGATGACAGGGCAGCACATGTCCGCTCACGCTCACCGGATCAGGAGAGAGAGGAGGAGGGGGAGGCCTGCCTGGAACGCAGAAAAACAAGCAAGGCAAAGGAGAGGTTTAACAGCCTCTGGAAGAGATAAAGGACACTTGTGGGTCCTGGTCTATGTACTGTTATCATGCTAAGAGATGCGGTGGTGTGTTTGTGTGTCTAGTTTAAGTGACGTTTCCTGTGGAAGAGGAGATGTTTATTTGACTGTGGCCGACTGGCGAGGAGATAGTCAAATCAACAGCTTGATTGCGAGCACTGACGTTTATTGACTAAGTGATAAGAAAAGGTAATGTTGGCAGTTGAATCAGGATCTTTTCGAGGGTTCATTCGGTGTCACCCAGTTTGACAGGCTTCAGACTGGACCACTCTCTGTACTACTGTACTACTCTTTGAAGTCGCTTTGGATCAAAGTGTCTGCTAAATGAATACATGTGAATGTACTCCTCAGTCTCTCACACCTCCACTTTGTTTCCTGTTCTTCCTCTCCCAGAGTTTCTCAGGGCATCACCCTGCGCTGTAACTAATGGCAACCTCGGTCCAGACCCTTCCTCTGTCCCGCAATCCTAGCAAGAGCTTCCACGACCCCTTCCCAAACCCGCCTATCTCCTCCCGGTGCAGCATGGGAAGTGTAGGCAGCCTGGTGGAGCGGCCGGACGGCCCGCCGGCCAGAGCGGGCAGCAGGGCGGTGCCCCAGGTGGGGCCCAGGCAGGCCAACGGGCTCCTGAAGAAGGGCTTCACCCAGAGAGAGCTGCTCAACTACCTCAACATCACCAGGTGACTTCTGATTGGGCCTCGCCCTCTGGTGATTGGCTGGCTACAGAGTTCTACTCTGTCCTGGCTCTGGTGATTGACTGATTACAGTCATCTCCATTTCTTATCAAATGGGACAGATATAGCATCATTCAGTTCTAAAGTTCAAAACATACTTTGTAGTTGATCTCAAAACTTCCTTTGTACGCATAGCAACAGATAGAACTGGGCAAACAGGTCTTGACTGTTTCTGGAACATTCTCTTGAATAATCTTGAACCAGTTCACTGCAGTGTCATTATTGCTGTTACCAGGAAGGATCCCAAAGCGGGGTCCGGCGGGGCCTGTAGGAAGGACATCCTGTCGGTCATGTCGTCCGTGGCGAGAGAGCGAGGCCCCGAGGAGGGCAACATCTACACCCAGGTGTACCGCAAGGACAGCCCAGAGCTGGAGCTGGGGGGGAACTCCCTGCCCAGGGGGGGCAAGTACGAGAAGGTGAGGACAGAACCGTTAAGAATTTAACCAACCGAAAACAAAGGATCTGGGATTTCATGCGGGTGGATTGGTAAAGTCCTTCGCTTTGGACCGAGCTTGGGATGCAAAGGGACTTTCTCCTTCGAATAATGACATCGTAAGTGTCAGACTGTGCCTGGCCAGTTGCTCTAAGACAGGCGGCCATGAGGGATGTTGTTGTGTCCACCGCAGCGCCAGTTGGGTGTTCTCCCAGTAGTGTTCAGGAGCAGGCCAGGGACGAGGCATAGCCCAGGACCTTCTCTTAAAAGCGTCTGTATTAAATAGGGGTCTTTTAGCGAGGGGGGAGGGGTGGTAACATGCGACATATCAATGCGATGGCGATGCCTCCACAGTCTGTCGCTCAGGCGTAAAGCTCCATCTCCCTTCGCTCTCTCCAGATTGCATAGATCGAGTAACGGCCTCCGTGGCGTGGGGTGAATTTATAGCCGTCATCAAATCTCGCCCCGTCTCGCCCCGAATGTATCAGGCCCACGAACACAGAGAGGGGAAGAGGAGGAACCCGTATTGATTAAAGCGAATGAATCTGACCAACGCTGATTTATGTAGCTTGGCCTGGATGGTGTTAGCAATGAGTCAGATGTGGTTCTCTTCATCTCTGCCACCCACTGTCTTTACCTCACTTCCCTGTTCTCTCTCCCTCTCTTAACATCTCCTTCTCTGTAACCAACCAGCTCCTTTTTTTCCCTCCTGCTCTTGTCTTTTACCCCTTTCCCCTCTCTCTCTCTCTCTCTCTCTCTCTCTCTCTCTCTCTCTCTCTCTCTCTCTCTCTCTCTCTCTCTCTCTCTCTCTCTCTCTCTCTCTCTGTCCACCTCCATACATATTCCACATCAAGTCAAATACTGACCCATGTGTGTCTGTGTCCCGCCCCGACCCCCCGCCCCCCCCAAGCCTCGCCTGCGGCCGTCCGCGTTCCAGCCCGTCACCCCCAAGAACTTCAGCTCCATGCAGAACCTGTACCCGTCCTCGCACGCGGACGAGCCCGACCTCGGCCTGTCCAACGGCCTCCACCGGGCCTACGGCCACGCCCCCGGGGCCGCGTCCACCTCCTCCTCCTCCTCCCCCTCCCGCCACGGAGGAGCCGCCTCCGCTGGACACAAGGTGTCCTCACGCATGCCTGCCTACTCAGACACCTCTGTCTTGTCCTAACGTGTACCTGGCTGTATAGCTCCTTAAACAGCACTCTTGAGTAGGATATATATATATATGCGAGGATGGAATGAACTAGGATTCACGCGTGACCATGATTAGGAGATGATGACGGAGAGTTTGTGAGTGGTAAAGTGGCTGATTGATGAATGATTGTGATGGGGGTGGTGGTGGTTGTGTCCAGGTGCTGGCGTCGGTGCGTGGACTGAGTCAGGAGGATGAGAACCTGTCGGACTCGGGTCACAACTCCATCAACAGCCTCCCGCCTTACCGGCCCCCCTACCGGCCCCCCTACCGCCCCCACCTGTCCCACATCAGGTGAGGCACTTCAACCCAATGATCGCCGTGTTTTGGGGGTATGTGATTTCAATTCAACTGGATTCACACTGGATCACTTGGAGTGTCCACTCCACCCGTGGGGTGTTTTCCGCTGAATGATATGGATGACAGGATTGATTATGTCGGTGGTTGTTGACATTGACTGCTGGTGATACTGAATGTTGTTGTTATTGATCTGTTGGACTTTTGTGGTGTTGATCGTCCCCCTCAGCGCCTCCATGGGCCACATCAACACCATCGGCTCGCTGGACCGCGGCTCGCTGGGGTCCAAGGCGGCGGGGGGGGCAGCGGGCGCGGGGGAGACGGCCATGTCGTGTCGCAGCATGGCCACGCTCAGCCGCCTGGCGCCGTACGGGGGGGAGGCCCCGCCCCCTTACGAGATGACGCTCTCGCAGTCGGTGGAGGAGGTGGTGAGGGATGGAGGGGTGAAGGGACGAATGGAGGGATGGATATAAGGGTGGATGGGTATATGGATGGGGGAGTGGCTGTGAGGATGGATGTAAGGATAGATGGATGGAGAAATGGACATCAGGATGGAAGGCGATTGAGAAACCCAGTGTGCCACCTCAGTCTGAGCCCCTGGTTGGTCGATGACGTTGTGGTGTGTCCCCAGGTGCGTGACCTGGAGGAGCGTCTGGTGGAGAAGGAGCATGAGCTGAAGCAGGTGAGGAGGAACCTGGACGAGAGCGAGGGTGCCATAGCACAGGTCAGACACTATCTCTCTCTCTCCCTGTCTCTCTCTCTCTTTCTCCCTCTCTCTCCCTCTCTCTCTCTCACTCTCTGGTATTCCTCTCTCTTTTTTGGAGGGCCACTCAGACAGTGCTCCTGTCTGAGTGGCCCTCCGTCCCCCCGTCCTTCTTAAAGGTGTTTGAGGGGAAACAGCGTCTGTGGGAGAAGGAGGTGGAGGAGCTGCAGCTGCTGTATGCCGCCAAGCTGCGCCAGGTTACCCAGCATGCCCAGCGGTCGCAGCGCAGCCTGCAGCTGCAGCTGTACAAGGCCCAGCAGGAGAAGAGCCGGCTGCTGGAGGAGCTGGAGGGCCTTTGCAGAGAGAGCAGCCGCGAGGGGGCCCCCGCCAGGGGCCAGGGGACCAGCCCTACCCTGGAGGAGACCCAGTGGGAGGTGAGGGCAGGAGGAGGAGGGGGCACTGGGAGAGACTGGTGCAGGAGGGAGACTGGGAGAGGAGGAGTGGGGTGAGAGACATGAGGGAGAGGGTGGTCTGGTCAAGGGGGAAGGAGAAGACTGGGAGAAGTGCGTTGGTGCTAGAGGTTGGGGGGAGGGTTGAGGGAGGGATAAAGGGAGGCTGTGTGGGAAAATGCCGAGGGGAGGACATGAAAACGCTATGCTCGGCACGTTAACAGAGGGTTGTGTGTCTCGCGGCTCTAAACTTTAATTATAACTTTCAAACCTTTTCTTCTCTCTTCCTTCTCTTTGTACCTCCTCTTTCTTCTTCCACCCCCCCACATCCCCCATCTCTCCCCCCTTCCTTCCCTCTCTGTGTCTCCCTCCCCCGTCCCCCAGGTGTGTCAGAAGTCGGGGGAGATCTCTCTCCTGAAGCAGCAGGTGAGGGACTCCCAGGCGGAGGTCGCCGCCAAGCTGAGCGAGATCTTCCTGCTGAAGACGCAGCTGCGAGAGACGCGCGGCGAGCTGCAGCCGGCCCTGCAGGGGGCGGCACGCGGGGGGGGAGGGGAGGGCTCCGCGGGCGGCGCCACAGGTAGCTGTCTCACCCCGTCTTCTGTTCTTACCTTGCCCCGCTCCGCTACCTAGGAGCAGTGCACTTTCCTTGTCTCTATTGTGCTGAACTCTACTGAAATCTCCTTGACCTGATTTGAGTGCATTCTACTTCTTTCTACTGGACTCTCACCTACTCTATTGCTCTCCACCTCCGTCTTTCCTTGACTCTGACCTGCCGGTCTCTCCTCCCCGTGTGTGTGTGTGTGTGTGTGTGTCCAGTGGGAGGGCCTGCAGGGGGCTCCACCGAGGAGCGGCTGCGTGCCGAGCTCCTGCTGGAGCGGCGTCAGAGCGAGGCCCAGGCCACGGCCTTCGAGGAGGAGAGGAGGACCTGGCAGGAGGAGAAGGAGAAGGTGATCCGCTACCAGAGGGAGCTGCAGGCCAGCTACCTGGAGATGCACCAGCGCCACCAGGCCCTGGAGGCCCAGACACTGGGACTGAGGCCCGGGAGGGGGGGGGAGGGAGGGGCAGCGGGGGAGAGGAGAGGGACCCTGGAGAGAGAGCTGCAGGAGGTGAGGGCTGGGAGGGAGAGGGAGGGGGGGGGAGGAGGAGGAGGGGAGAGAGAGGGAGGAGAGAGGAGAGGGACGCTAGAGAGGGAACTGCAGGAGGTGAGGGCTGGGAGGGAGTGGGAGGGGGGAGAGAGGAATGGGACTTTGGAGAGAAAAATGCAGGAGCCCAGAGCACCCAGACGAGGAAGAGGAGGAGGACGAGAGGAAGAGGATAAACCTCCCAATGGCCTGCCGTGGATAGAAAGGATTGAGTCCTCTGAGATCTGACCATTGGATCGATTCCAAGCGACCAACTCATCCTTCACCCTGTCTACTTAACCTGAAAGGATAGCAAGGCCCCGTTCCAATCCAGACATGTGCTCCCTCACCCCCCATGCCCTTGTGAATAGACAGCATAGTGCACCACCTATTATTCACTGTACGTGCTCCCAGCCAGACACGGACCAGCCAACTCTTAAATATTTGTATGATAAGAAATGTAACAAACATTTGATAATTATGATGTTATTCTATGTGTGTACAGAATATAACCAACATGTTGGAAGTACCACACTGTAAATACTGTTATGAAGCCTGTTCTGTTGGACTGTGTTCTAGAAGGATCTGACGGAATGGGATTGAGTCGTGTCATGTGGTGTCATCCTGCCTCAGAGCTGTGTTTCTGCTCCAGAGAGAGCTGGCTGTCTCCGAGCGGAGATCACAGCTGATTCTTGGATTATAGTCCTGCTCAGAGCCTGTTACTTATGGATAGCAAACTGTAATACCAGCAGGATAATTTTTGGACTAATCTTATTCCAGTCATTGAAGTTATTTTATGCTTCCAGTATGCCCTTTGTCGTTGTGCTAGGTAAACTCTCTTCATCTGAAAGAGATGACCTGTTACAGACCCATGCTGACTGCTATAGCACAAAGCTGTATTGTTGAATTGAACAGTTGTATTGAAATTGCCTTTCAATTTACTGTAAGATTATCCCAAAGTAGTTAAATACTGAACATATTATACAGATCCAGTATCACGTCTGTGTTTTTTTGTCTCCCAGTTACTGCATGATGTACATGAGAACTTAAGCTATCCAAAACTCACCTGACAGATCTGTCCTTATTTTAGCTTTCACCTGTGATTTTGTAAATTGTGATGCGAATGTTCTAAGAAAACAGGGTTCTCCTTCTGTCTATGACTGGTCATGCTTGGGAACTCAAATACTATACTGTGACGTTGTCAAACTACTGAGATGTACAGTATGTGTGTATATTATAATGTGGTCCTGAATTTCTACAGTAAACATTTATGTGTGAAAAACATTTTGGTCTGAATTGATTCATGAACATTACAAGCCATCAAAGGAATGCACTCTTCTAGTTCCAATATTTAGTGTTTGCAGTGGCAAAGCAATTGACCTTCCTTTTTAAAGGGAACAGTTAATGATTAATCACTTAGTTATTGCGTGAACTACAAGGAAGTATGTCCAGAATGTTTTTCCATAGTCCAGTCTGTATTTTGGGGGAAAGTGCTGTGGACTTTTGTAGAAGTGTCCCTTTGTCATCTTAGTGTCCCAGTGTCCCCCTTAGTCATTTAGCCTGGTTGAAGGCCTAGGCCCCTGGTCTATCCCTGCTTGTGACAAACAGTGGCCCTCGCATGGCTCCTCCCTCAGCTCGGACGCAAGGGGGCAAAGGTCAACGCAAGGTCGAGACATAGCAGGCTCTGTTTGTCCAGGAAGCATGCTTGTTACCACAGAAACGGTCCGGGGTAAGATCTAGAAGGGAGTGTCGGGGTGTTTCAGTTCAGCGCAGGACAAACCCTTTGGGACTTAACAACGGAAGTGGAGCTTGTGATTGCGTGTGCACGCGTCTCTTTGTGTGTGCCTGCGCATACTGTTGCAGGTTGTTTAGCTACTGATTTGAATATTTTCCAGTCCTGATGTCGACTTCAGAGGGTACACCAGGAGGCAGGCTGAGCAGCAGCACTGACTCACTAGGCTCCCTCTGTCATATTACATAAACCAGAGCTTAATATAACTCCACTGCTCTCATAGGTGAGGAGACGAGGGCGAGGGTTCTACTGGTGTGGGATGGTGATGGTACAAGATTTCTACTTACTGTTATGCCGTAGGAGGGCAAAGCTGTTTTTGAAATCAGTCTCATGCTTCTCAAGTGTTGCACCATAGCGTTTGTTTATAGAATTGTTGTATGATATGATGTGTTCCTGATAAGTGTTGAGAACCAAAAAGCTCAGTGTGGTATGATTGTATGGGGGTAGCCCCATCTGGTGGTCATGCAAGGAATAACTACTATGTGAACAATGGGTGAATGACAGGTGAGCAATGTGAAATGTGTTGACAAACGTGTTCATTCTAAAGAAACTTCCTTTCATTGGTCCTTTTTACAGAGGTTCTTTAACTTGCCTCACAAATCAAATACAAACCATGAGTATAAAGTTTTATTTTATTTCGATGATGCAAGTATTTGAAACATGTCCAGGGTTAGATATTTACAATAAAACTTGCAAAACAAAAAAACAAAAGCTGGAAATTAAACCTCCAAGATCTCCTACCACAAGAAAAAATTACCAGGAGCTGGAAAGGCCATACAAATCAAATGTCATCTTCCAATCTTTTGAGTAAGCAATCCAGGAATCAACCAAACCCATGAATGAAATGTAAACCCAAACTTGATTTATGTGAACTGACACAAACATTTAAAAAGTAAATGTCCGCTAGTGAATGTTGAGAGACCAGAGTGATATCATGGTTGCTAGGCTGGTGCTGAGCTCGCTCAACAACAAAGCCTCACAGACGTGAGGTGACATAACTATTTCATGGCTAGGACCACAACAACGAGATATCAGGAACTATACATCTAGGTTTGGTACAGCCAGCGGAACAGTCATATAAGGCTCGCGTTAGCTTTAGAGCGCCAGCGGAACAGTCACTTTGGGCTAGCGTTAGCTTTGGAGCTCGCTATTTTTCGCTCTTGCAGTCGGCCAAATCAGCGCAGGGAACCAGGAGATAAAGAGCTCATGGGTTGAGGACACCCTACCCAACACCCAACTCAGTCCTCAGACAACTTCACAGCCATGTCGTATCGGTGCTGCGTTTGACAATAGGTATGGTTTTACTATCTTACATGAGTGATGGAAAATTGAAACAATGCACATTTCACAGTAGTATATTTTTCCTTTTTTGTTATACTTTTTTTAAATACATACATAGAACAAGAAACATGGCTTCCATAATGAGGGTCTTCGTGGAGCACGATCAGTCTTTTCACCCTTGACCTCAAAATAAACGGAGAATTCGCCTAGCACACAAACTGATGAATTTCACCCACAGGGACGTTCAATCAGTCAAGGCCTTTATTACATCTGAGGGACGCATCACATGTCCCAACCAAGTCTTTCATTCACAATAGACTGCTACTACGATTAACCTCCACCAGCACATAAGCCATCAATACAATTTATATGTGAATATACTTTCTCAAAAAGGTCTCTCTGAACTGTCTCTGTATAATAGAAGTTTAAATACTATCCTGAAACAAGCTGCTATTAAACCCAGTCACCCATACATAATCGTTCAGCCCATTCTCTGTCCAAAAACCTACCAATGGGGGAGGAGAGGAAAGAAACTAGCAGTCATCCATAACTCAATAAAACTAATGAAAATGGTAAAGCAGTACATGTCTTGGAGGGCGGGGGGCGGTAAGCAGTTTGCAGGCAGTCGCAAAAATGAGTGTCAATGAGGGATGCTTTTTCGGAGTCGTGTTCCTTGTGGCGGTCTTTGATACGGACTGACCCCCTTGTCTCTGTGCTGCCCAGACTGGGATCATCCACACAGGTCTCTACACAGAAGGGGCGGCTGATGGCTTCCAGGGGCGTCTAGGGACGACTGGCAGGGAGCCGGGGGGGTACGGACGAAGGGAGGGGCACGGGGAGGAGGTTCAGCCATTCTCTGGAGCGCGGTAAGGGAAACGGTATCAAAAGAAGATCTGCTTGGCATCTGATGGGTTCTGTTCCATGGGGCAATAGGGGCATTTGAGCCTGGAGAGAGACAAGAGGAAGAGGTTCAAATGTGCTTATCGTAGCTCTATCAATTACGCATGAACCATTTCTCATCCAGCACTGGGGAATGTCCAACCACAGACGCCCAGCATGACCTTCATTCAAAGAGCTGTTCCACAACTTACTTTCCGGAGTTGGTGAGTTTGTTGAGGGCGTCTCTGGAGATGACATGCCCACAGATGAGCTTCATAGGCGGGTTGCTCTCGGAGGTCTGCTGCCGGAGGATGGGGCAGGCGAACACAGAGTGGTACCAGCACTTCTTCCCCAGGTCGATCTCGATCTAGACAAACACCCCCCACACACACAGCGAGCATGAGTAGCTAGCAGAACCCTGACCAGCAGCCAGCGAGAGAAAGGGATGGCAGTAGGAGCACAAGTACGAGAGAAAGACTCACCAGTAGAGGAAAGGGGGCACACAGAGAGAGAGAGAACACAGGAATGGGGGAAAGCAGAAAAGGAAAAAGAGAATTGGGGGGGAGGGGGGCTTACAGGCAGCTCATCCTTGTGTGTCCAGACTCCACTGCACTGCCTCTGCTCTATGACCTGCTTGATGTTCATCAGCACAGGCAGCGCCATGCAGCCCGACGCAAAGCTGGGGAGGAACACAGGCTGGGATTACATCGTCCACAAACATCACCTACAGTACGGTGTCAATCTAGCTTCACACTGAAGGGGGAATCCACACAGTGTAGGTGTGTTTTCGTGTGTGTGTGTTTGTGAGACTCAGCTTACACTGAGGTGTGATTTTCAGTGTGTGTGTGTGTGTGTGTGTGTGACTAACCTGACACTGAGGGGGGACTCTACAGAGAGGCCCAACAGAGCGCAGGCGTCCCTGGTGAAGATGTTGCAGATCTCGGCCCACTGGTTGGTCTCCAGCAGCGTGCGGTAGGGGGAGTTCTCTATGCCGTGACGCAGGTAAACCAGGCTGCCCATCAGGATCTGGATGTCTGGGGGCATCACACACACAGTAATGTAGAGGAGACTAAGAAGGGGAACTATTCCTTTGGTTCAAGTTATATCATTAAAGCAAATGGGAAACTTCTCTTCAGCACCAGGTCTAGGGTGAGTCCCCCTGTGCTTGTGTCCACATTGTACCCCACATTGACTTACAACGCTACCCCCGCTAACCCTAACTCTGGCTGCCTGGCGCCGCTCTACCTCTCTGGTGCTGCGAGGCGAAGGGCTGGAAGTGGCGGGCGTACTGCAGGGCCTCCAGCTGGTTGCCGATGCCCCCGTTGAGCAGGCTGATGAAGTAGAGGCGGTGCAGCTTGAACTCCAGGGTGCTGTTCAGGTCGAGCAGACGCTGCCTGTTCGTCACCGCCCACCTGGCAAGACACACACAGACACACACAACACACACACACACACAAGACAAAAGAGGGAAAGAAAGAAAGTGAAGGCGAGACGGCGAGAAAGGTCAAGTGCAAGAGAGCGTATTAGGAAGACGGAAAGAAAGATGGAGAGAGAGAGAGATGAGGGCTACTCCACATACTCCAGTGCTGGCCGGAGGTCCTGCATCCTCAGTCCCTCCAGGATGCGGTTGAGCTCCAGAAAGGGCTGCTTCATGCTCATGTCTATGACCACGCCAGACTCCTGCAGGGCGCAACAACAACAAAACACACAGCGCCGCCACAGGCTGCTTCAACACACTTGGCAGCAGCGACTCCCCCCCCCCCCCCCCTGTTTCGCATCGCTAATGTGAGACGTGCCGTGGGACGGGAGGTGTCGTCTGTGGTGTGGGATGTTTACCTGGCAGAGGTCCTCTGCCACGCTGAGCATGCCTTGTCTGTAGAGGTGCTCTACGATGGTCTCGCTCAGGTACTTCTGTCTCTCTGACGAGTCCCACACCGTCTCCGCCACCACGGCACTCACCTCCGCGTCGAAATTCTACAAACGGGCACAACGGTGATTCATCTGTCTGGACTGGACATTCTAGACGTGTTGGTGACGGGCCGTGGGCACTGTGTGTGCGTGTGTGTGTGTGTGTGTTAGACGCTTACCCTGTCTATGGCTTTGCCCACTTTAGACACGCTGCCATGGATGTCCTTGTGTCGTGAGGCCAGCATCTGTACAGTTTCTTTAATGTTCTTACAACACTGAGCCATGGTTTGAGACAGGACTGAAAAATCTGTATCTTGTACTCCTGTAGGAGAAACAGGCAGGTTACATGCCAAAATGGGTATGGTTATATAAAGCTGATGAATCATGCCATTGCGTCAACACTTTTGAAACAGCACTGGTTACACAACCAGAGCCAAGTAATATTACAGTTCTAATGAGGTTTAGGCTGTTTTTACTAGTTGTTGTTTTTACAGGCTATTTTTACTTGTGCACCTACTAGGTGGAGCAGAATTCTAGAGCTCCTGCTTATTGTATACAGTCAATTCATGGAATGTGGGGCAAAACTACAGACAAACACACGCTGCTTGAATGTACACAAGCAATGGATTCCTCCGTAGATGTGTGTGTGTGTGTGCTTTACCGAACGTGACCAGCTGTCCCCGTAGCTCGCAGACAGTGCGCAGGAGCTCGTCCAGCCTCTCCTCAGACTGGTGACCATACATGACAAAGCGATGGAGCACCTTCTCCAGCTCCCGCTCCACACACGCACACTGCTCCATAGCTACCGCGAGACTGGCACTCTCATACACAGAAACCGCCGCCTATGGCAGAGCAACAGCAGAGGGACAGAGAGACTTAGAGAAAGGACACACTGAACAGTGAACATATTCTAGTGATTTGTGGAGATTCTTCATGACATGACTGGTTGATTTGGGATATTTGATTGCTTTAAATGAAATGTAATGTACAACTGATAAACAAAGTAGCTAAGCTCCAATTACACTTGAGTGACACTGACCGTGAGAGCATTTGGCATTGCCCCATTTGTATTAACACGACATGAGTAAGGGATAAACTATTAAGCTATGACAACGGCGATATTGAATAGAAGGGTTGATGTTCAAAGAGCCTAGTTAGCTTGCAGGCTATGATTTAAATGTAAGTTGACAATGTGGGTTGGTTAGCTGGCTGGTATAAAGTTGATCAACAAGTGGAAACCAACTTTTAACTGTGTTACTTTGTAGCTAACAAAGATGTCGATAACGTTAGTGCTAGCAAGCTAATCACACATAGCTTTAACTAGCTAACACTACATACATGACACGTAGTATGTGATAGCTACGCCGTTCAATGTAAAATAAATAACGATCCTTTAAAAATATCAATATACACAAAGGTAGTTAGTAAACCGAAATTTAAAAAATAATACATTAAGCGGGTACCAGAAAATCGTCACAAGTTAGTGATACCCAGCTGGGGCCTTCTCTATCATACCGAGCTAGATAGTAAGCTACTGTAGCGGTCAATATGGCTAGCTAGCTACAACGATATCTTATTAGCATAATTTTAACACTAGGTAGATCAATATAACAGTTGAATTACATCAAGACAAACTCACTTGTAGACTGTTCGCGTCTGACATAATGATATGGCTACAACAGCTTGCCCGATCTGCACACCTACAGCTGCCAAGCCTAGCGTAAAGCTAACGTTACGTTACAGTACTGTCAGTAGGGGCTAAACGCGTCAAAAGAAAACAACCCAGCAGTGCAAGCTAGTACCTTCCCAGCTTGTACTGTACTAGCTTGCTGAGCTAGCTACATATATATATAAACCATATGAATTAGGACAAGCAAAAGCTGGCTGAAATAATATATCTGGTATATAGGTAGCGAAGGTTAAACGTTGACTTGTCACAAGTGCAATTCAATTCCTCTGCCTCAAAACAAGTTGTCGCATAACGTAAACAAACACTAGCTACGCTAGCTACTAAGGATGGCTAATAAAACAAGCTAACGTTAGCCTGCGAGGGATAGCTAATAATCATGTCCGACCTAGCAACAAATTTAATTAACCACAATATTACATTGCAGGAATGGAAGCAAAAACATTCAAATGCATAATGTAAATTTAAAAAAATGTTGTGAAATGCATGAACGTAATATATCAAATGTTAATTATTAGACAAAACATCAAAATAAACACTGGCTTGCCTGTCGTGACACCGATTCTCCACCAGTGGCCCTCACGATATGCGCTTCCTGTCTCAAGATCTCGAGTCTCACATTTTTCACAGTAAAAGTTTTCACCCTAATGAAAAAACTTTGCAATAATTACTCATTCAAAAGAATTGTCAGTGTTAATTATTTTGTTTCAAATGCTGCTGGGAGAAGTGAACGGCAGGTGGCGCTGCATGTGTCTGAATTCCAGGATGGCTGGAGTAAGTGACATTAACAGCACCAGGCGTCAATTTAGACAAGGGGATTCCCAAATGTAACATTAGCTCTTTCATGTTGGAAGGTGAACAATAAGTGAGACTAAATATCTGAGAAAACATACTAGAATGAACGCAACGCAGGCTTTTATGCATATTCTTTGTAAGAATGCACTGTCTTTCTTCGATAAGATAAAATGAGATACAGAGAGACTTGTTTCAGATTTCTGTGAAGATAATCAATTCATAAAAATATTATTTAACTGTTCAATTGTTCAATTCAATTGTTGTTAGGCCACAGATTCACACTGACATCCTATAAAGGACAAGTTAATAAACTAGGGCAGTTCAAAAAAGACAGAAACGAAATGTGATCTTGCATGTTTATTTTCCCATTTGTCATAAATATGGCTAGCTCCTAAATAAGCTGTCCTATCATAAGACCGGACTGGACTTCACTTGAGGATCTCGTCCCAAAGATAGGACCACTGCACATAAACAAGTCCCAGTGAATTAACAACAGGAAATAACATTCAATTATCTAGGTTACACTGGTCTCTGAACAACAAAGTCAATATGACACTTTAATGACAACACAACAAGCAAAACAAAAGCTGAAAGGGCTATTTTCATCTGTGATTCATCAGTGATCCCAGGGCGTCCTGATCAGCACAGGAACAAACTGGTGCCCAGCCTAGTGGATCTGCATGGCTGGCTGGTGCAGTGGGAGTATTGTATTGCTGACTGAGCAGGTGTTTCTAGTGTCACAGACGAGGGGGCTACAGTGAGTGTAATCCAGTGATGTGATCTGGACATAACAGCCCCATAGCTGAGGCTCCTGTCATTCTTTTCCGATTCTTTCTGATCTAGCCCTCTCCATGGAGGTTGGCATGTATGGAGGCAGTACCGACTACATCAAGGCTGAGGAGCCAGACCCAGGTGTGGAGCCAGACCCAGGTGTGGAGCCAGACCCAGGTGTGGAGCCAGGCCCAGGTGTGGAGCCAGACCCAGGTGTGGAGCCAGACCCAGGTGTGGAGCCAGGCCCAGGTGAGGAGCTAGACCCAGGTGAGGAGCCAGGCCCAGGTGTGGAGCCAGACCCAGGTGAGGAGCCAGGCCCAGGTGAGGAGCTAGACCCAGGTGAGGAGCCAGGCCCAGGTGAGGAACTAGACCCAGGTGAGGAGCCAGGCCCAGGTGTAGAATGACATCTACCCTGGTTCTATACAGGTCTGTAGCTCCCGTGGTGGTTGAGACCAAAAGAATGGTGCTTATGGATCTGTGTTTAGAGGTGACCTTGTGCCCTGGTACATGTATGTGGGTTCCTCCACAGACATAACTCCCACTCCCATAACACACCCTCAGTCACTTCCGTATCTAACTGTCAATGGGACCTGTGCTCAAGGAGTTTCCATCCCCCTGGATCAGCTGGTGACTGTAAATAAGTGGTAATCTCCTGCTTAATTAGGTTGGGGACATCAGGTTCATTTCAACACCGTCTGTCCATGCCAGGACTGGTTTTTGCTCTCACCAGCACAGTCACCAGTTGTTGGAGCTGCAATGCACACCGGGCAGGTTGAAATCCAGTCACCCACAAGCCAAGTCACAAAAGTGACATCACTCATAGAATAATCATAAACCATTGGACAAGTCCAGTCACATGACCATTTTTAGGATAACACAATATACTGTATCCATTCCAAAAGGTAACATCTAAGTTTTACATACACATACAGTCACTTTTATTCAAGTGACTGTAAAAGGTAAGCACTGTGCCACATTGCAGGATTGAACTTTTAGTGGGATGCAAACGTCTGATGTGGTGTAAGGAACAATACAGGAATAATGCCTTATCACAGTGAACTCACCCTATTTAAGCAGCAACCAGCGGCATTAGCACTCTGAAGTGTTATCAAGTGATCTTACTGTAGCTCCCACTGGAGGCCTGCATGTGTTCAAGGGACCTGCATGTGACTTGTGGCATTTGGGTGGTCTACAACTTATAACTTCTAGACCTGAGATCCCCTATCCTGACATTCAGGCTCCACCATCCCCCATCATTTGCTCTCCCTCTTTTCTCTCTCTCTCTCTCTCTCTCTCTCTCTCTCTCTCTCTCTCTCTCTCTCTCTCTCTCTCTCTCTCTCTCTCTCTCTCTCTCTCTCACACACACACACACACACACCCACATACAGTGTGTGAATCTGTGTTTCCCGTGTCTCTCCTCATACTCTGGTGGCCGGTTTAGGCAGCTAAATCAAGCGACCCCCCTGATAGTGTGGCTCTATATATAGGGGGGCCCTGTGACTGAGCTGGCCTGGAGTGTCAGATTCCAGAGGCATGCATCCATCCTGGCTGGATCAGCACCTGCTGCTAACTATAACCCCCACCCCAGCATAGCTCACACCCGGGAGACGCTGCCAACACTAACCTCAGACTGGAGAGAAAAAAAACAGCATAACCAGGTCTGGCTTCAGAAGCCCGGGAGGGGCTGAAAAAGAGAAAGAGAGAGAGAGGAAGGGAGAGGGAGAGAAGGAGAGGGAGAAAGACAGGGAGGGAGAGAGAGAGAGAGAGAGAGAGAGAGAGAGAGAGAGAGAGAGAGAGAGAGAGAGAGAGAGAGAGAGAAGGAGAGTGAGTGGGAGAGAGAGAAAGAGAGAGACAGATAGAGACAGAGTGCTTTTCTCCTTGGCTCTTACTATCAATGTCTCTTTTTATAATGTGGTGTCAATGAGCCTTTCAAGTTGTCTGGGGCAGGGTTGCAGTGGCTGAGCAGAGTCTTCCTGTCCTGTGGTGCCCAGTGAGTCGGAGCAGGCTACAGCATGTCCAGCTCCAGCCAGGCTGGACTGTGTCAGGGACCTGTGAAGCAGTGGACTGGATGAGGGACAGTTATTTCTACATAGAACTCAATCCTCGGGGAGAGTCCCATCTTCAGCCAAAGGTACAGTAGACATCCTTCTAGCTATTAGGATCTCTCCCTCACCAGGGAGCATGCTCCACCCAGCAAGGCAGCATGGTGTGTGGTACAGAATGACAGTTTGAAACGAATACTGTATGGCAGATTTAAAGAGGCCAGGCTTCAACTGACCAAATGTCTGCACTGATGAGGATGTGCATCGAACTAAATGACTTTGAATGCGTCATGTTTGTAATATTACGCCGACTGCGTACTCGGTGTGTGACTAACTAGATGACAGAAGCACTTTGGAACAGATGGTTTATTCATTTGTATTCATTTGAAATGATGCACATCCTGCATATGTCTAAAATACAGTATGAAGTAAGCATGTCTGTCTCAGCCACAGACATGGCACCAGGCTCTTATTAGACTGTCAAGTATTCGTTGGGGCACTGTGATGAAAGGACTTGATACTTGAGGAAGTGAACGACGAGTTCAAATGCATAAGAGACTGTGTATGCGAAACAACCTTTTATCATTTCAGTTACACACGAGACACAATGACACACAAGACCCCGAGAACACAAACTCGACATTGCTATGAAACAGTGTATTCTACAAGTAGCCACGTGAGAACACAAGCCAGGTGACCGTGTGTTCCTCTCGGTGCAGGTAGAGAGCACAGCCCCGGGCCCCAGGAGACGAGGCAGACGAGGGACCGGCAGCTAGGACTCTCTGGAGCTCCGTGCCCAGCGATGGACAGCTGGACCCTCCAGGGGGACAGCTACTCCTTCCTGCGCAGCGCGCCGCTCACCTTCTCCCTGCGCCACCGCGACGGGACGCCCAACCACGTTGAGATCTTCGACATCACCAACATCCCCAGCCACCGCAGCGCCATCTCCGAGACCACCTGCCTCTGCGACATCTTCAGCGACGACTGCGAGACCGCCTCGCTCTCCAGCAGCCCCGCCTCGGGATCCGTCGCCCCTCCTCCCCAGCGGGAGGCAACCAGGAGACCCCTCCCGTCCCCGGTGGACGAGGCCAACGACTCGTCGGGGTCCTACCACACGGCGTCGAGCTCGGAGCAGCTTAGCGACGTGGAAGTCTCCGAGGGTTCCTTCGAGAAGCCTGGCTCCCCGGCCTCTCTCGAGAAACCTGAAAACAGGCAGTTAGAACCTTCTGGAGTCTCAGCTACAAGCCCGTCAGGCCAGCTGTGTTTAGAGGCTCCATTGCAGATTCAGGACTGCAGACAAACTCCAGAGCCAAAAAGCGTTCACCTACTAGCACCGGGACTGAGGACGGGTGATAGGGAGGTCGAGAGGTGTACCAGTGTAGATAGGACCCCCTCCCCACGGTACACGACCTCCAGCACCCCTACGTCTGACGGGAGAGGATCAGCCTGCTCTGGAGGGTCATCCTCAGCCAGCTCCAGAGGTCCCGTCTCGTCCCCTCTTCCACGAGACAGTCGCCTGTCGCCCAGACCCAGGAGCCTCACCCCCAGAGACGGGGGCAGTGACCCCAGCCCCTCCCCTCGCCCGTCCGGGTTGACTCCCTCTCCCGAGCCTCTCTCGTACCGGAGGAACCCATCCCCTTTGTCCTCGCCAGGAGTCGAAGCCTCCTCACCTCAGCCGACATCTACGTCCTCCTCGTCTGAGCCCTGGGTTCCATCCACGTCTGCTGACATCACGCCCACTCCCTCCCCGGTGTTCAGCTGCACAGACATCCCCTCTCCGTCCAGAGAAACGTCGGTGTCGCCGCAGTTGAGGGGCGGAGCCCACTCACCTGACGCCCAGGCCAGCTCCTCCCCCTTCCCCGAGCGGAGAGGGAGGGTCTCCCTCCCTGACCTCTTCAGCAGAGGCTCCACCCCCGACATAGAGGACTCCGCCTCCACACCCGAGCTCATCCCTCATATATCACCCTCCATCACCCCAACGCCTGGCAACGCGGACTCAAGACTGTCCAGCTGTCCTGGGAGCCCCATCTCCACGCCAGGGCCGGGGTACACCCCTCCCCCATCAGTCACCTCTCCAGCCACCACACCTGACCTGGGAGGACAACCGTGTGTGTACAGAGGAACAGGCTCCTCCCCTGACCTGCTCCCCACACCCTCCCCCTCAGAAGCCTGGGGAAGGACGCCCTCACCGGAAGTCAGGTGTGACAGCTCCACGTGCCCTGAAATCCCGTGTGCCTCTTCACCAGAAATAACATACACTAGAGCCCTCTCGCCTGGACCCAGGTACAACAGCTCTCCTGTAGAGTCCAGAAACACAGCGCCCTCACCTGAGATCAGGGTCACGGCATCTTCCCCCGAGGTCAGGAGAAGAGACCCCTCCCCTGGAGTTCCTGGGAATCCTTTATTCAACTCTCTACAACCCCATCTTCACTCCTCCTCCCCCAACCCACGTAGCTTGGCTTCCTCTCCTCAGATTACAGGCTTCTCCTACTCTATCCTCCCACCTGAGCCCCAGGACACGCCTTCACTGGAGCGCAACGCCCTCACTGCCTCACCTGAGCCCAGGGGGACACATCTGTCTGCTGGGGGAGCAGGACCACACCTGTCCCCTGGCTCTCGGAGCACCACACCTCCCATTGTGAGCAGACGTCTTTCAGCTGCCTCTATAGGCACAGCCCCATCACCTGACCCACGGGGCTCCCCCCAGACCACAGGAGTCCTCTGCAGTGTCCTGACGCCCCAGGGAAGAGAAACAGAAACGTCATCTGGACACAGGTACACAACCCCCTCCCCCGAAACAAGATATCCAACTCCTGGCTCAGAGCCAACACCTGAAACAAGATATCAAACTATTGTACCTGAGCCAACACCTGAAACAAGAAACCAAATATCTGAGCCGGCATATCCCTCCCCCTCATCTGGAGTGAGATACCAAACTCCCTCACCGCAGCCCCGAGATAAAGAATCCTCGCCTAAAGTGAATTCCCCTCAACCCAGGGACGAATCCCCCTGCTTTCCAATTCAGTCAACAAAGGTTTCTTTCTCATCTGAGGTGTCAGAAACACAGTACAGGGTCTGCTCAGAGGCAGAGATCCCTGAAGTGTCCTCACCTGAGCCTGACACGACGGCCGTTTCCCCTGCTGTACCGAGTCACATCCACACACCTGAACTTAGAGCCTCGCCTTTGGCAATCGTGACAAGGGCTACAGGACGGTCCCCAGAGCATAGCAACTTCCAAGAATTACCACCTAAGGGAATTCAACATCCATCCAACCACATGGAAGCATGTCCCTTGGACGAAGACAAGGAGCTCAGTCTTCCGTCGGTACAGAGGACTCAGGGCCAGTCGTCTTGGTCTCCTGATGTCCAGAAGCCTTTAGCCATCCTCAGACATCCAAGCCCCACCCTCTCCCCTGGTCTCAAGGGCACGCCAACCTCCCCGGCCCCCAGGCCGGAGGACCTAAAGTCCCCACACTCCTCCATCTCCCCGCCCCTTGACCCTCACAACCAGCACTCCCCCCAATTTATCCCTCCAGCTCGACAGACACCCCCCAAACCCAGGGCTGACTTCAGAGAGAGACCCAGCGTCATGGCTCAAAACAGGAACAGAAGGAGGACCCCCTCTCCTCCTCTTACCAGGTTCACCCCAGTGCACATCATCCCTCCTGACAAGCCCCAAAGACAGTGGCAGAACAGGGGCCACAGCCCCCCTCGGCCCCAGGTCACCCAGTCACCTCCACGGGGTCACAAGAAGCCTGCCTTGAAACCTGTCACATCCAGGGGGAGCCCAAACGTTTCCCCCGGTGACCGAAGCGGCAGCCACAGCCAGCTTCACTGGGACAAACTGGAGAGGGAGAGCGAGCGGGTGAGAATGAGGGAGGGGGATAACCAGAGAGAGAGGGTGAGGCAGGAGGAGAGACAGAGGGAGGAGCAGGCTCCGGGAAAGGGGGAGGGGAGGCCAGGGGAGGCCAGTTACAGAGGGGAACAGGTTGAGCTGTCATTCAGTGCCAGGAATAGAAAAGGGCCTGCGAGCCACAGTGCAACTCCCACAAGCAGACCGACTCGTCAGGGAATGCCAGCAGCGCGCTGCCATACAGAGAGCCTCCTCGCCAGCAGACAGCAACAACGCAGTCTACTCAGAGCCCACAGTTCCCAGGCAAACACCAGGGGAGGCGGGCCCACCAGGAGATTCCAGCCCGCAGTGCCCCAGAAAGGGAGCTCGGCTCCCGGCCGCGCCATCGCCGAAGGCCACTGCCCCGGCTCCAACCCCAGCATGGGCAGTGAGCTGGATGAGGCTGACAATGAGGTGAAGTGGTTCACGGATGTGGCCTTCCGCAGCTTGTCCAGTCCCGAGGGGGACTATCTGGACATGTACAACTCCAGCCACCGCTCGTCTACCAACGTCTCCCAGCCCTCCACCCAGGACAGCCCGGCCGCGGCGAACGCTGCCGGGCTGGCGTACGCGGACCTCAGGGGATCTGCTCCACGGCTGGAGAACGAAGACTTCCCAAGCCAGCCGCCCCATCTGTTCCACTACCCCGACGGTCTGGACCCAGCCAAGCACTACGAGATGGGCAGCTTCGAGTGTGTGGACGTGGCCGTGGAGAGGGAAGAGGTGAGGAGGGGACGGAGGGGAGTGCCCAAGAGACAGATTCAGCTGAAGAGGAGGGACACGGAGGAGAGGAAGCAGGGGGAGGGCAGTGAGAGCGACAGTCCGGGGGTCCCGGGGATGATGGGCAGTCCCACTCTCCAGAGACGCTCCAAGGAGACGCTGGTGAGACAGCACAGCACCCCCGCAGCCCTGGAGGACTCCTATCACCCTGAGCCCAGCCCAGAGCCTGCCGACAGGAGAGTCAGGAAGTCTAAACTTCAGAAGTCTGTGTCTCTGGATGAGACCTGCACCAAAACCAAGATGGCCACCTGCCTAATCAAAAGTGTGCTGTCTAAAAAGATGCAGAGTGTTGGTAAACAAAGCAACCAACAAGAGGGAGAAGACTCCTGCCCACCTGAGGACAAGACTCTGCCCTTCGAGAGTGTGGTGTCACCAGTTGAAGAGTCCTCTAAACCCAAGGCGCATCACTTCAGTTCCAGTTTTCAGTCAGAGCACAGCCTTTCTCCTGAAGACATGTCTGTCAACAGAGGAGCAAGTCCAAAGAGTGACACCAGTCAACAGAAAGGCTTTGGAGTGAAGCCCAGTGTTAGAATAAGCCCCCATATTCCTACTGTCAGCCACTCCACCATTAGGCCGTCATCCAATGAGGGGGCTGATTCTCAGAACAGGAAACCGAACCCTGAAAGTTCAAAGATTAGATCAGAGCCGCTGGTACCGTTAAATGAAAACAGCCCCACCAGAGACAAACACTACCCCAGGACGGGAGACAGACAAACGGGCGATGAAAATAAAATAGAGGAGAAAGAAGGCGATGACTCAGCAGAGAATGTCGCTGCCGGGAACACCGGAGCCGGCGGCACGCAGGAGGGAATGACAAACAGAGAGAAGGAGTCCCGGAGCATTGACTCAGGGAGCTACACACCACCCAGCATGAAGAGCACCTACATGTCCAGGACACCAGAGATCACCCTGAAGCCCAGGTCTTCCACAGAGAAGAAGAAATCCTCCATAAACGTTTCCCTCATGCCGGATCTCGACGCCAAACCTGACCCCCGCCGCGAGTCGCCCTCCCCTAGCAACCCGGGAAAGACAGAGTCTGAGGAGGCGAGGTTGGGGGCGAGGGACGAGGAGAAGGCGGAGGATGCGGAGGCGAACGGGGACGGGAGAGCCAGGGCTCCCATGCACAGAGTGAGAGACGTAAGGAGGATGGTGAAGAACACATACAACCTGTCGTTCAAGCCCACCAGTGCCACGCTGCCCACGCATGAGAGGGAGGTGACGAGGGGGGAGAGGAGGGAGGAGGAGAGGAGGGAGGAGAGGAGGGAGGAGGAGAGGAGGGAGGAGAGGAGGGAGAAGGAGAGGAGGGAGGAGGAGAGGAGGGAAGTGGAGAGAGGGGAGAAGAGGAGGGAGGAGGAGAGAGGGGAGAAGACAGAGCCGAGGAGAGGGGAGAGGCACGAGGACACGAGAGAGGAGGCGAGGGTGGAGCGAAAGCTCCAGCCCGTCACGCCGACCCCCCAGAGAAGGGCCAAGCCCCTGCCTCGCCCTCAGCTCATGCAGATAGAATGCAAGGCAGTCAGCTGGCGAGAGAACAAGGACACGACGACCTCTGGCAAGTCAGCTGCAGGAGGTAAACTCCCGGACGAAGCGTCGTCCTCTCCCCCTCAGCTGTCCCTCCCGAGACCTAAAGAGCCAGGGAATTCCCCTGACGTCACACCTCGGAGTTACACAACGGAGGACGTCGCAGGGACAGAGTCCTGCCAGACCGCTGCCCCTGTAGACTCCGTAGGCACAGAGACAACAACATGCAGTGCCTCAGACGAGAGGCGGGAGGTGATGAGAAGAGATTCCAAACCGCCCATGCTGGGAAGCATCCCCAGAGCCCCCAGCAAGGACAGAGAGGTGTCTTCTGCCACCATGGTGCTACACGACGGAACCAGCAAAGTCAAACCACCCCAGGCCCAAAGCCCAGGCTCGACCACGTCCCAGCCCCCAGCCTTGACCCCAACCCAGGCTGCAGTCTCCACCCCAACCCTACCCACCTCACCCTCTCCGGGTCCCATCTCCAACCCTGCTCCCGGCAGCAGCAGTAGCCACTCGGTCTCGATGCTAGTGAGGGAGAAGGGCTACCAGGCGGACATTGGCGCTGTGGTCAGTGAGGGGCCGACTGAGGCTGGAGGAGGAGTCAGGGGAGGGGTCCCTCGGAAGCACGTCAACCGCCTGGAGATCCCCCTCCAAACCTCTGGCCCCGCGGACAGACCTGCGGGGCCGTCTCACGGCCAGAGAGAGAGAACCCTGTCCTCCTCCTCCTCCTCTGTGAGCGCCCCAGCCTCTTCCTCTCTGCCCGGCCTGAGGTCCGGCCCCACAGCGCCCCCCACAGACAAGGAGGAGAGGTTCGGCGGCAAGGCTACAGGGAGGGACACACCGCAAGGCACGCCACCTCCTCCGCAGCGAAACACGCAGCAGCAAACACCCTCCCCGCTCAAGCAGACGGAGGTGGAGGCAGTGAAGAAACAAGGGCCCCCTGTCTCTCCAAAGTCCCCGGCCACACGGCGGTTCAGACCGCAGGCCATCGAGGTCAGGTCGATGTCAAAAGACACGCACAAGCAGGAGACGGTTGTCAACACGTCGCCAAGCAACAGACCTCAAGCCATCGAAGTCAGGTCCATAGCCAACAACTCGCAGAAACCAACGGTGCCGCCAAAGCCAAGCTACAGGTTCAAACCAGCTGACGGGCGCTCCTTGTCCAATGAGAGCCAGATGACCTCAGAGTGGATCATGGCCCAGCAGAAAGAGGAAGAGCGGACGGTGATCGACAGCACACAGACACAGGCCGCTACCCCGCCCTCCCCCCACAGACACCCCTCCAATGACAATGCGCCAGCCAACTACACCAGGAAGTTAGCTGTCTCGGCTGTCTCCAGCTACAAACCACCACAGAGTAAAACATCAACAACCATGTCTAGTTTCTCCAACAGAGCAGCGTCGGCCGAAACGGAGGTGTCCACTGATGCTGCCAGGCAGCCAGGGACGTCAACTCAAACCTCAGGCATTGCACAAAGACCGCCAACCCTCAACCCCGTCCCGGCTCAACCCCCTTCTGATCCCCAACCCCCTGCCTCATCCCTGGCCAGCCAGCCCAGCCAACCAGCTGTTGTGGATCTGAGAAGCCACCCGCAGTATCCCAAAACCACATACCCCAGGGAACAAGCCGTGCCAGGGACCTTCCACAACACGAAACAAGCTGCCATGGTCTCCACCTCCCAGGCCCCTGGGTACTCACACCAGCCTTTACACCGCTCTCTGTCCAACGAGCGCTCCTACAGGACCGATGACCTCTGCTTCTACGCCTCCGACGACCCCCCCAGCTACGACGAGAGAGAGAGCTTCAGCCCCCTGCTCCTGCCAGACCTGACCTCCAGGAAGCTGAGCCGCTACCACCCCAGCTCCCGGCCCCCTCCCTGCTCCTGCACCTCCGGATGCCCCTCCCACCCGGGCCTCACCCCCCCTCACCACCACCACAGCCCCCACAGCCTCACCCCTCCAGCCCCCTCCCACTCTCCAGGCCAGAGCCTGACTTACCCCATGGCCCAGCCCCCTCTTCGCCACCTCCCCCACCAGCAGTGCCGACCCGAACCCCAGGCTCTGAGCTACCAGCCCAGCTCGCCCAAATCTACCCACGCCCCGGCCATGTACCAGCCCATCCACCAACCCCCTGGCCCCGCCTGCCCGCCCCACCCCTCCATGCTGCATCCCTGCCCAGGCGACCGCCCCCTCCAGCCCCCCCAGCACATGGATCCGAGACGCCCGCCTGTCCATCGTTCACCCCAGCAGCAGCAGGGGGGAGGCGGGGGGTCTTACAGCGACCACAGCCACTCCCCCAACCTACCCCCTATGGATGCCGGCCCCCAGTACTTGTGTGGCCCCCAGAGCCTGGGGCCCTCGTATGGCTCTGAGTACGGGGGGGACGGCTCCAGCTTGTACCCAGACAGTGGCGGGGGTCTGGGCTACGGTCAGACCCCTCGCAGGGTGCTCATGGATCCAGAGACGGGCAAGTACTTCTACATCGAAGTACCGGTGCAGCCCCTGAGGAAGATGCTGTTTGACCCAGAGACCGGTCAGTACGTAGAAGTCCTCATCCCCCAGCAGGCTATGTCCCATTCTAGCATCTATCCCCCCTCTGCAGCCCCCTACTCCTCCCTGCACAACCCCAACATGTATGCCCCTGCCCCCCAGTACCTGCCCTATGCAGTGCCCCCTCCTCCACCTCACCCCCAGGCTCAGCCCCAGCCACCCCGGCACCCAGAGGCCCCGGCCCCAGGGACGATGCACCACAATGGGGCAGGGGTGGCCTATGGGAGCCCCTCCGGCCAGGGATCCAAGCCTGAGGCTCAGAGCCACCCGTTGCTGGAGCAGAGCTATCTGGAGAGTATGTACTACGTCCCCACAGGGATGACCGCCAGCCCCAACCCCACACCACCAGACTGCTACCACAAACACCCCTCTAGTCTGCCCAACACGGGTGGGAAGAGGTCCTGAAATAGAAGACGCTAGTCTTCATGGAGCCTGTTTGGTTTCCAAATACATTAACAGTGTACGCGGGGGCTGTCTAATGTTAGCTTGGGGTGTTGTTTGCTTGTTCCCATGGCAACCAGGGTGAATGAATCTGTGCTCTTTCCCGTTGCTTATCATGGGACGGTTTGTTAGAAGATCAGTTCAAGTTTTTATTTGAAGGTCTGTTCATGTGATCTGAATGAGATATTCTGCGGAAAATTCTGTTTCAAAACACAACAAAAAGGCACCCCTTTCTACCTTCTGTTTTGTCTTTATGCAGAATGCATGAAGATGGACAATGAAGTAAGCATAAACAGAGTAAGCATGTTATATTCTTACTGGTAGCGGATTTAGATTTGAACTCACATCACTTCAATGACTTGTACTTAAACAACTCATACTTGAAAATCAGTCTTGGAAGAACATAAATGTATTTCTTTCTCTCTCTTTATCTCTAATATTTATTGTGGAATGAGTGAGTTTCTGGACCTTATGAGTGTTACACATATACCAATAAAATGACACAAATTGAATGTTAACCATTGTGAAATGTAATTCTCTTTATTGACTTTAATTCTTGCTTTCAAAGGCAAACACGTCCACTGAAGCATTCACAGATTAATAATGAGAGAGAGGCACACAGGACAGAGATTGTGAGCTGCATGTTTAGCTCTCTACTGTGCAAACATGTTCCATAAAACCCATCACAGACCTTCTCTTCTGGCCACAGTCAGACCTCAACTGAACCCATGTGGCCTGAGAGCGCCCCCTGGTGTCAGAGAGGAAATGTGGCTGAGACAGAACCACGACTGTACATGACATCATGTTTTTGAGCAGGCATTTCATACTCCCCAGAGAATGTTGCATCATTGAAACATTCCATTCTCTTCATTCTCGCTAAACCACATAAACTCCCTCCTTACATGGACTAATTCCAAATATGAAACACGAAAACATGTGATCATCATAAGAGCTTTGGACGATGTCTTAAGGACAAAATAATGATTTTTCTCTCAAGCTGTGCTTTCCTATCTACCCTTTTTCTAGGGTACCTCAGCTAAAACAGGCCAGGCTTCAGGCCTGTTGTATCCACCATAGAGTTGGTATCCACTCTTCTGAGTTCTGAGGTAGCTGGTCAAGTTGTACACAAACCTGCCACATGATGGCGATTTACCTTTACAGAGGAGCTTCGAACTCCAGTTATAGAAAACTCTGAATGTGTCAGCCCTTCGTGACAAGACTGGCTTCCACTCCAAGGCAGAAACCACATTAGTAAGTGGAAGCAAACGGCTAAGTGAGCCTGATGTGTGGATGTTACTGGGTTAGGGTTGGGCAGGACTTCAGAGCTGTTTTCTTCTTTCAAGTGTCTTTGTTGTGGATGCAGTAAACGAATGATGTCAGATCAGAAGTTGTGCTTGTATGTGTGTGTGGGTGTGTGTGTGCATGTGTATTACTGTATCTATGTGTGAGTGTGTGTGTGTGTGTGAGAGAGACAGAGAGAGAGAGAGAGAGAGAGAGAGAGAGAGAGAGAGAGAGAGAGAGAGAGAAAGAGAGAGAGAGAGAGTGTGTGTGTGTGTGTATGACTGTCTCTATGTATGAGTGTGTGTGTTTGTGTGTGTGTGTGTGTGTGTGTGTGTGTGTGTGAGAGAGAGAGAGAGAGAGAGAGAGAGAGAGAGAGAGAGAGAGAGAGAGAGAGAGAGAGAGAGAGAGAGAGAGAGAGAGAGAGAGAGAGTCTGTCGGTCTGTGTGTTTGAGTCTCTGTATGTTTGTTTGTGATTGTGTGTGTGTGTGTGTGTTTGTGTGTATGCCCACCTGGGAGATAAATGCAGATGGTGACATGATCACACCCCAAGAACACCACGCTAGGTGTGGTATCGGTGCTGGGACCATCTGGATGAACACTCTACGTGTGTCAGCAGAACAGCTGGTTGGAAGGAGATGATTTCACAGTTGTTTCCTGAGCCCAGCTGGACGTGTCTTGTACAAGTTGCTGGCGGGGGAGGAGAGGAGAGCAAGCTTCTTGTCGTCTGGGTGAGACACTGAGGGTGTCAGAAGGGAGGAGGGATGGGGTCACATCCTTAGGTTACAGAGCATGTGGCTTCAGCTGATGATGATCATTGTAAGACACAACTACAAATAAACAAAAACCTTTCTTTCTCTTTCTCTCTCTGTCTCTCTCTCTCTTTCTCTCTCTCTCCCCTTCTCTCTCTCTCTCTCTCTCTCTCTCTCTCTCCCTCTTGAATTCACACACACATACTCGCAAAAAGACACACCTAACAAATACAAACACTCAGCAACATAAGCTGCTTGACACACCTAGTATACACAGACACATGAACAGACAGACCACACACACACTCACTCATACAGACACACACACACTCACAAAGTATTTACCATCCCAGGCATTGCTCAACGTTGGCCCAGACGAGGCTTCAGTCAGTCAGCCAACAAGGGCGAGACATCCTGGATGGACCACCCAAACCAGTGGTTTAGTCTGACCCAAACTTCCAACACATCAGCCTGGCTGAGACATCCAGGCTTTTGATGGTGACAGATCATTCATGAAGCCAAATCATTTTTAGGCACCAGACGTTTTCAGATGTAGATAAGCAGTTATTCGCTATCGATACGTTTGTGATTGTGTCCCACGTTTGTGAAGCATGTTTGCATTTAGTTATGCCAGTTGGAGAACTTCATGTCACTGACACACAGTCATACAGACACAGATGAACACACGTACAAACATGTACACACACACACACGTGGACACACACACACATACACACTCACACCCCTGTGGAACCAGCCACACCCTGGGGTGAGTGGGCTTGACTTCCTCAGTGTGTTGTGGACCCTCGGCGAGGGAGACAGCGCAGTGGAAAAGCCCACCCCAATGTCTCCCAGATAGCAGCGTAAGCGAGGGAGAGTGGGCCCACGCTCTCTGTGGAGGTGGGAGGAGGGTGCAACCTGCGGATAAGAGGATGCGTTTCAGCGGATGATAAGGTCTGTTTTGAGTTGGCGTGTACGGTGCCTTGTTATGTTTTCCAGGGTTCTCTCCTGTGATGTAGGAGTTTGGGCAGACTATCATGGGTGTTCTAAGGACACGAGCTGCACCACCCATCCATGACGATGAGGAACCCAAATCTAAGACAAATAGAGAAGATTAGCGGGGTGTTATGTGTGTGTTTGTTCCCCTGTCTCAAACTGTGTGTGTGTCTCTGCGTGGGTTTCTGAGACTGTTCATGTGTATGTCCTGGGACCGGTATGTGTGTGTGTCTGTCACTGTGTGTGTGTGTGTGTCTCTGTGTGCGTGTCTGGGTGCCTTTCTGTGATTGTGTGTGTGTTCAACTGTGTGTATACTACTGTGTGTGTCTGTGTGTGATTGTGTATGTGGGACTGTATGTGTGTGTGTGTGACTGGGTGTGTGTGTGACTGAGTGCGTGTGTTGTATCTGATTCAGTGGCAGGAAGCAGCAGTGTAAGGTGAGTCTAGTCCGTGCTAGACAGTAATAGTGAGTGTTCCAGTTAAGTGTTTAGGAACCATCTGTAAATTGCTGTAATAGTACTCTTTGTAACATGAAATCTATGACACTAACTCAGCGACTATTTTCTGAGAACAGGCCACAACTGGATTCAGCTGCCTCTGCACAGGATTCCTATCGGATTTCTAGCTAAGGTGTTACCATATAAGGCTTGTTTCCTGCGGGAAGTGGGCGGGGTGGACAGGTGTGCTGGGGCCTGGCGGGGCTTTGGAAGTGAGTGTACCTGGGAGTGACGGAGGAAGACCAAGCCTTCTGGTCATCATCACCTAGCAACGCTAGGCAGGACAACAAACCGCAACCGTGGTCACACTTTTCAAGTCCTCCACAACAGCAATTAAGTATGCTGGCGAGTGTGAGGGGATGTTTGTGTGTGTCTGTGAGTGTGCGTGACTGTGGTCAAGCTCTCACCGTGTGCCACCAGGGGGTGCAACACACACCTGTTTGCCTCGATGCTGCGCTATCTCTTACCTGGATTTATTTCAAATCATCTCTAATTCTTGCCTCACTCCATCCCTCCATCCCTCCATCTTTCCTCTCCTCCCATGAGCATGCTTGCCCGTGGCTATCCCGAAACACATGACTCACCTGGTGTAAGACCGTCTGATTTCAATCAAATGATTGTTTTTGTTCCTTTGGACTTAGTCATACAGAATAAATGAGCTGTACAGTATATTTGGTCACCGATACCCTTTTTTACACCATCCTGGTGGCTAAGCAGGAAAACCCTGAAAAAGTGAAGGGTCACTTACGAGATTTAAAGCATCGGTCTAGACTAGTCTGGTCTTTCAGTTCCCCATAGACTAAGACTGCAGACTGAAGTCAGAGGGGGGAAATAGTGACATACACACAGACATACAGCATATACTTGGGGGTGATGTAGCAAAAGGGTGATGTCATTGTCTGATCACTTTACCCGTTCTCCTGGTCTCTAAGTCTCTCGTTCATCACAAAACAGAGAGAGAGAGAGAGAGAGAGAGAGAGAGAAAGAGAGAGAGAGAGAGAGAGAGAGAGAGAGGGGGGAAGCAGATAGAGAGGGAAAAAGAGTGAAGGAGAGATAGAGAGAGGGGGAAAGAGAAAGAGAGGTAGAAGTCGAAAGAGAGAGCAAAAACAAGATAAAGAGAGTTGAAGGTGCAATTCAAAGTAGTTTTGATCATAAACAGAGCCTCATAGCTGGTGACATGTTCTCGTGTCTCAGTGATTCCACACATTGCCAAGCAACGGTAACCCTTTCCCTTCTGAAAACCACAGGCGAAAAGGTGTACCATTTCTTCATGAATAATTTAAGTGAGTGTCCTCACTTCAGCACTTGGTTCTGAAATGAAGCTGTGCAACTGTAGGCTGGGGAATCCCCCTCTACAGTTGCAATTTGGTCCGGTCCACTGGTCAGGTTGCTTAGCCTGCGGTATGTACGGGTCACTGGATTCTTCCTGCGTGAGGTACAAGCATGAGTCATGAGAGGAAGGCCCCGTGCACAGATCTTAGACAACCAGATTATTAACAATAACACTAGATCTGCCAGACAGCAGATATCATGAACATGACAGACTGTAAACAACTACAGACATCTAGACCAATTGTCCAGATATGATCTGAATGCAGTGCAAATGTTTTTTGTACTAGCTGCCTTAGACGCAACCTCATCCTGGCCCCCCTCCACTATCCCCCCCCCCCCCCCCTGCTCCCCTCTCTCCATGTGTCACGCGGAAACTCCTGTTTCCATCACCTAGCGGAGGGTGTGGAATGTAGAGCCTCCCCTGTACAATGTGAGGAACTCTGAGAAGGACTGGAGATCCGATGTCTTCACAACTGGCATTCAGAGTGCGGAACCCCCACCTCAGACAGAGTGCGGAACCCCACCTCAGACAGAGTGTGGAACCCCACCTCAGACAGAGTGTGGAACCCCCACCTCAGACAGAGTGTGGAACCCCCACCTCAGACAGAGTGCGGAACCCCACCTCAGACAGAGTGTGGAACCCCACCTCAGACAGAGTGTGGAACCCCCACCTCAGACAGAGTGCGGAACCCCACCTCAGACAGAGTGTGGAACCCCACCTCAGACAGAGTGTGGAACCCCCACCTCAGACAGAGTGTGGAACCCCCACCTCAGACAGCACTGGGGGATGTGAGTAAACCTCAACATCACAACTAGAAGAAGAAGGAGAACCTCTACCATCCACTGTGGCTTCATTAATTGTCTAGTTTTGGTTTCCCAACCATTAAAACAACTTATTTTCTGTGCCTGTACTGCACACAGATGACCTCTGTGGGCCCCCAAGGGCAAGAACTGTAAACAGGGCATCGGGTTACTTAGATAGGATGACAAGGGAATCCAAATCATGAGGGAACTGTGCTGTGCTATCAGGTCCTGTAAAAACTGTACACAGCGATGAGGTTCATGTGTTTTCCCCGACACGTCCCAGGTTGTGAGGCCTGTCGGCCTGTGTTGTTCTGGTCGTTGAGGAGAGATAACAGCAACAGAGTGTCATTTTCCACGGCCGGCTCCCCTCCCTCTGATGTGGTATGCTGCCTCCGGCCATGGATGGGGCCCAGCGTGGCCTTTATTGTTCATAGAGTGGGATGAAATTGTCCATAATTGCTGCTCTGAGATGAGATTTGAACAGTTTACTCCTCATGGTTGGGGTTGAACTCGGGCTGCTGAGCTGACCCCAGGTCTGTCCTTAGAAGCTGCTTGTGCACTGCTGTTTTTTTCCAACGAGGAAGCGTGAAGAAAGAGGGATGATGACAGAGTTAAGATGCATCTGTCATCCCCTCTCTTCCCACCCTCAGTTCTGAATATGGAGCCAGACAGTGTTTTAGTGACGAACAAGCCCCAACAGATTGATGGAAACCCTGCAACAAATGCGTTCAACCTTTCAAAACCGTTCTCCTGTAGATGCTCCCAAAAACATTATTCAGGTTGCTGTGAGTCCAAACTTTTTATGATGTGATGCGCCCTGTTTGCTCAGCAACGCCACCAGTCAGGTATGAAGACAGCCAGCAGTGATGAGTGAGGAGGAACATTCTGGAAAAGGTCACCCGCGTCTCCCACGTGTGTCAGCACAGGTGAGACAGTACCCTGGCACCCCCTCTGTCTGCCGACGGGAAGAGACAGCGACAGGGGAAAACCAGGGGGGTGGAGGACAGGCTGGAGGGTGGCGGCGGGCCCAGAAGGACCTCTATTGTTGTGGAGAGAATGGAACCTCTCACACAGCCAGATTCCATCCTCCTAACGCCACCATGGCAACCGTGGGATAGCAGGTCCCGATAAGCTTGGTCCCAAACCACTGTGAAAGAGTCTGTTGTGAAGCTCTGACACATCAAGACGTTTGAAGACATCAGCATCTATCAATGACCCATTCACAGGCAGGTTTCAGACGCAAGCAGGCTGTGGCAGGTTTCAACCCACATCTGATAAGGTCTTCCTGTTGACCTTCCTGCTGTGGGACTGCTGTGGTTGCATGGACGAAGTGTGGTTGCATTGTTGTCGTCAGCAACAGCTGGCTTTGACAGTAAAAGGTATAACTGTTTTCTTCCTGTCTCCTTACGACACCAACCTGTATTGCAACCCCACCAGGGTGAGTGTCATGTCCAGGCAATTTGCATAACTTCCTGTGGTGATTGCTGGAACACATCCCTTACCACACCATCCCCACCCATTCTTGGGCTTCAACGGAAATCATGTTCTGGGGAGGAAACCATGGCAATGACTCGTCACCACAGTTGCCACCACAAGAGATTCAGAAGCCAACCGACGCACTTCAATGCCCAAAAAGATCCCCCAGAGAATGTTTTCCTTAGACTCTTTAACAGTGACCTCAAATGGTTTTCGGACGTATTTTTCTGTCCGAATTCAAGGAAGGTTTCTCCAAACAACAGTTGAGAGTTGAATCTGGAAGTATTTATTTTGGAGGTATATTTAGCGCATGACCGCTAGCCTGGGCCATGCCAGCCATGCTAACTAGCCGGGGCAGGTCTATATATATAGAGGGATGGGCATCCATCATCGCAGCACTGGAGCTAATGCTGGGGCTGGGGCTGGGGCTGGGTCAATGGCTGGGGTAGAGGCTGGAGCTGGGACTGGGGCAGAGGCTGGGTCAGAAGCTGGGTCAGAGGTTGGGGCAGAGGCTGAAGCTGGGGCTTGGACTGGGACTGTGGGAGATGCTTTGGCAGGGGCGGAGGCTGGGCCTTGGGCAGTGATGCGGCAGAAACTGGGGCAGAGGCTGGGGCAGAGGCTGGGGCAGGAGACGAGGAAGGGAAAGTGTGGCCCATCAGTCAACAGGGTCTTATCCCAGAGCTGGCCTATTTCAAACAGGTCCCCGCCTCAGCAGGCAGTCTGGGGAGAGGTCCTATACATCACACCCCTGCAGTGGAGCACACTGATTTGGTGACAGTAGAATCCTGCATCCAGACTTGTACTGCACCAGTGTGAAGCAGGTGTGAAAGCTGTCTGAGTGTGTCTGCATGCATATGAGCATGCCTGTGTCTATGTTGCATGTTGAGCATGCACCATTGAGTGTGCTAAGTAGCTGTGAGTGTGTGTGTGTGTGTGTGTCTGTGTGTGTGTGTGTGTACACCACCAGGAGTGGGAGTTGTAACAAAAGAAAGGGTCGAAAGGAAGGAAGTTCATGGTGACACCACACAGCCCCTGTCTTGCCGCCAAAACCTCTGCCCCACTCTGCCCCAGTTCTGCACTCACCCCCGCCCCTGCCGCCCTCTGCCCCTCCCTACCCCCCCGCCACCTCTGCCCCCAACGCCCTCGCTGGCACACCACACTGGGGTGACATCACCCAGACTCACTGACAGACAGACACCCCAGACTGAACAACACATTCTCTTATAGATAGACAGACAGACACCAGCCAATAACACATTCTGTGCCAGACAGCCATGCAGACATGCAGACAGGCAGACATGCAGACAGGCAGACATGCAGACAGGCAGACAGACAGACAGGCAGACATGCAGACAGGCAGGCAGGCAGGCAGGCAGCCAGGCAGATCACACTGAACATACATGCATGTGTGCAGGCCTGCAGGAGTGAGCCTTGCAGAGGTTGAAACAGCAGTTCAGCAGTGTGTGCGTGTATGTGTGTGTGAGACCATGCGTGTGACTGTGTGTGTGTCACCCTGTGCACCAGGAGAAGTGCACATTGGAGAATGAGCCCTCCATTTAGGGACATTTGTCTGTGAGCTAAGAAGCCCTGAAACCAAAGAAGCCTCTCAAATCCCCCCAACCCCCCCCCCCCCCCCCCTCTGAAGTATTAATAACACACACGCAAACACACGCACACACACACATAACTGTCCCAATGATAAACAATGACTGGGGTCTGGGTGGTTTGACAGGTGCTGAAAAGAGATGTCATCACCTCTCGTACTCTTGACATATACACACACACTCTTACACACACACACACTCACACACACGGACCCTGCTCTGCCTTTCCCCAATATCCTTTCTGCGAAGACCCTGCGTTAGGGTGCTTCACAGTGAGTTTGGTTCCGGGTCAGGACCCTATGGATGAAAAGGTGTGTGGGGGGGGTGTAAATGCAGGCCTTTGCATGTGTGTGTGTGTGTGTGTGCATGTATGTGTGTGTGTACATTTGTAGGTGTCCAAGCATAGACATATGTATGTATGTGTACGAGCCTACTGTCATGTGTGTGTGTGTGTGTGTGTGTGTGTGTGTAAACAGGTATGTGTGAAATGAAATGACATCATGTTACCTCGTAAATGAACACCCCCTACAGCCACTCTCCCCCAAACCATGTGAGAGCACGAGCCCCCTGAATGATGAGGTCATGATGAGCTGTAGATCCTCACCACAGGGGGGTGGGGGTCACGATGGCTGGGTTTGGGCCAGGGGGGGTCTGCTATATACAGAGCAGGGGGGAATGCTGGCTATGTACCCTGACTGTACAGGGTGTGGTGTGGTGAGGGGGTGGGGGGGTGGGGGGGTGGGGGGGAGGGCCCCTGGGTACAGCCCAGGTCGTGGGGGGGGGGGGGGGGGGGGGTACAGCCCAGGTCATGAAGCGTACAGCTGCATCCACATACAGATTCCCTGTAAGAGCAGCACTGCTGGAAATCAGCTCAGCTTGAGAATCCATTGCCTTATCAGGTGGCGACACTGTGGGTAAAAGGTAATGTTGGTTTAATCAAAACCAAACAGGAGCCACTAAACCTGACTCACAGCCAGTCAATGAGTGTGTGATAGGTGTGTGTGTGTGTGTGTATGCCCCTTATGCCCCTTAAAAGGGGCACTGTGTCAGCCACATGGTTACCAAAGGGAGTGTCTATTGACTGGATAAACATCATTATGGCCAAGGAATAAATTAAAGTGGCAATAAAAGAAACACACCAGCACTTTAACAGGGAAGGAGTAAGAAGCAGGTTGGGTCTTGACTCCCTGTACTGCATTCCTCAGCTCTGACAGGCGACATCACTCCCTGGTGGGTTCAAAGGCTCTTCCGACACACACACACACACACACACACACACACACACACACACATGCATGCACACAAAGGCAGGCCCACACAGGCGCACGCACACACGCACACACACTCACACACACACACACACACACCCCACACACATGCATGCACACAAAGGCAGGCCCACACAGGCGCACGCACACACGCACACACACTCACACACACACACACACACCCACACACATGCATGCACACAAAGGCAGGCCCACACAGGCGCACGCACACACGCACACACACTCACACACACACACACACACACCCACACACATGCATGCACACAAAGGCAGGCCCACACAGGCGCACGCACACACACTCACACATTCAAACACACACACATAGACAAGTCCAGGCAAACCACCTGGATGTCAACATTTCCTGTGTTACCACCAACCAGAACAGAACGCTGTGTACCGATGTCTCTACGACAGGGGAATCGTTAGTCACCTGCGCCCAGGTGAGGTCATCTCCATCTCCTCCTCAGCTTCAATTGAACCTCTTCTTCTTCTGCACAAAACCACAACCGCTACTACAACACCATTTGTTTCCTGTAGCTTAGAAGAGGAGAAGGGTTGTGGGAGTGATCTATGGGATTGCTCAAGGTATGTGCACAGCCGGTGTGTGTTATAGGGGTGTGTTAGCGTCTGTTAGGGAAGTGTGTGAGTGTCAGTTGTAGGTGTGTGAAAGCAGGGCTGTCTCATTGGACTGGAGGATTGATCTGAGGTTGATCTGAGACAGACAGTCAACAAGTTACATTAGTCATGACTCTCACTGGGGCAGACACAGCATCCATCTTTTGATTGACACAGTGTCATAAAGACATAAAGGAGAACGTGCCGGAAACAGCCACCTAAACACTACAGCACAGCACAGCACCCACACGGTTGAGTCACTCGAAGCAGACTAAAACTTCCGAGAGGTGACCGGAGTCACAGCAGACAGACGGTCAGTCTGTTTATTATCGAGGGGAAGTTTCCCTCACGTCAAACACGACAGGTCTGTCTAAGCCACATCCTCTGTTGATCTGCTTTCAGCCCACAGAGCAGAACTCTCCCTGTCTGTGGGCTGTGGGAGTGGGCCGCGACGGCAACAGGAACCCACTCTTCACCATGGGAGGCCAGGCTCCCGCTGTCCTCCGCCTCGACGTCCCGCCGGCACGTGACTCGCGGGACGAGCGATGAAGTTCTCTCCTCTCGCCATCTTGTCACACTTCCACTTGCTTCACCCATTTTTGAAGGCCAAGGTTCCTGCAGCGGGGGAGAGACGCGGCCCTGTGTGTTTACGTTGGCACTCCAAGCGGCGTTGGAGCGCCGGGCTTGAGAAAACGCACCATTTGTCTCAGGGATTCCCCTGCTGCCGAAGAGGGATGCACACACCCGACCACACACAACCACACACACACACACACACACACTGAAGCCTGGCTGGAGGGAGACATTTGGAGTTTGAAAGGCAGCATTGTGTGAAGGTCAGGAGAGTGTGCGGAGAGCAGATATACGTCTCTGACATTCCACAGGCTGGGAGAAGCAGCCTAGACACCGACTCTTGTTACAGGGGGAGAGACTTAACCCAGGGGGGGCAGACTGAGATGCAGGATCCAGAGAATGGACCAAATCCCGGGGCAGTGAGCTGCAGATTAGGGGCCTAGAGACTGGGTAAATAGCTACTGCTGGGTGTGCGTGCGAACATAGGGTAGTTACTGTACATCTGTCCAAGATACATGGATTATTGAGATAATGCTCTTGTGTGCTTTTGAGATAACAACTATACAGTGCAGACAGACCCATGTTTGTGTGTGTGTGTGTCAGAAAGAAGAAGAAAGAGATAGAGTGAGATCTTTGTGAGTGAGAGTATGAGCTAATCCCAGAGATATCCTCAGAGCTGTTCGTTCTGTGTGATCTGGAGGTAAGGTCTCAAGTCCAGCCGGCTCCACGTGACGTTTAACACCTGGTCTCAGCTCAGTTTTGTGTTCGTGTTCTTTCAAATCTTTTGGCTAGACCAGTGAATCGTCCTGGACTCATGTTAGTGTGAACTACCCAGTGAAGTTGATCAATGGGAAGGTGCGGCGATAAGTGTTCAGTATTTCTGGTTCACGCCTGGATTCTTGGAATTGTCACACACTGTAGAATGCGGAAGCAACCTTTGAGACAGAAAGGTGAATGCAAGGTTCATGGTCATAGCTCAAAACACACAGACACACACACATTGTAATGCACACACACTCTCAGGGACACGTTCAAATACACACACATGCACACACACATTCTAAAATGTAGAGCTAGATTTAGAGCCATTAACTTTCTATATCCAGGTAGTCCACATGTGTTTCAGTGGAATGCCCTGCCATTCTAGGGGGGACACTTCTCAGGAATGTAAAGGATGTGTTCCAGGTTCCTCCCCCATGACTTCCTGTTGCTGCTCTGACAGGATGTCATCCTCACCTGTGTCTGAGGGGTCCTGCTGTGTGGGTGGGAAGGAAGCATTCAGTCCACTTGAGTCACTCAACCCAACCCTACACTGTCTTAAGCTCTCTCTCTCTCTCACTCTCTCTCTCTCTCTCTCTCTCTCTCTCTCTCTCTCTCACTCTCTCTCTCTCTCTCTCTCTCTCTCTCTCTCTCTCTCTCTCTCTCTCTCTCTCTTTCTCTCTCTCTCTCCCTCTCCCTCTCTCTCTCTCTCTCTCTCTCTCTCTGTCTCTCTGTCTCTCTCTGTCTCTCTCTCTCTCTCTCTCTCTCTGTCTTTCTTTCAGGTGAAGAATCCCAGCACGTCATACAGGTAGCATGGTGGCTATGCAGTCTGTAGATACTCAACTGTATTTGTAGGGCCTGAGTCAAACAGCCGAAACAACGTAAAGCATCTCTGGAATCAGTCTGTGGGATATGTGTGTGTGTATGTGTGTGTATGTGGGTGTGTGTGTATGTGTGTGTGTGTGTGTGTGTGAGTGTGTGTGTGTGAGTGCACCACATCATGAAAACTTTCCCTCCTCGGGCAAAGACCCAGTTTCATCTATTCCTTCAGTCTCTGTCTTTCTGTTTCATTTCCTGTTTAACTTTCCTCATCTCTCTTTCCCCACCGTTTTCCACCTCTCTCCTCTCTGTATCTTTCGCTATCTCACCGATAAGTTTGGGTAAGGAAACTTGACATTGATGATCCCTCTCGACCTATCGTAAAGACACGCACGTGTGCACACACACGCATGCAAAATACACACACATATCAGTCAGTCAGAGTTCAAAGCCCTGACAAGTAAAACAGATTAGGTGAGACTAATCCCCAGGAAAAGGATCAGAATATTGTGTGGTGAACATTCCCGGGAAAAAACTTGACATGTTCCTCAGACTTGTCTTAACACAACCACCTCTCTGAGTAACCCCCACTGTGCACCGTGTGCCAGTGTGTCTGTCAGCGTATCTGTGTGTGCACGTGTGTCCGTTTCTGTGAGGGATTGTGTGTGTGTGTGCAAGGATGTGTGTGTCAGAGTGTGTGTGTGTGTGTATAATGAAGAAGTGTTGCCCTTGTCAGGACCAGCTATAAATCATATCTCCTTGGCTGATTGCTTCACCTGTACAGGTCTGAGCGATAACAAGGTCGCCCCGGGCTACAGATCTCTTCATCCCTCCTGCCAGGTAATCCTTCCTTTCTTTCTCTCCCTCTGGACTTTCATGACATTCCTCTCTCTTTCCGTCACAGAGTTGAAACAACGTGTCAGAGTGGAAGTGTGTATGCGTGTGTCTTTGTGTGTGTGTACCAAGACTATCATTGAGAATGTTGTAACTTTCCCCAGCAGGCACCAAGAACTCACACACCAATCCTTATCACAACCCCTAGAACTTCTAAAAACTTCAACTGTCTGACCAGTGCCAGGAATAACACTGGAAGTATATCCATCTTGTGCACAGACTATCAACTGAAAACCTACCCTAACCCCAACCAGTAACACCCTCCTGACCTTTAAAAAGTCATTTGGACGTTTGTAAACTTGAACCAAAACCAAACCCTAAATCCATGACAATGTCATTCTCTAGTCTTGGTGCTTTAGTGTTCTGACATCACTCCTGCTATATTTTATACAGGGCAGGGGCTTGGCAAGGGTTGACAATGGTCTGTGGTGCCGTTAGAGTCCTGTCAGAGTACACTGAAACAAAGCTTCAAGCCATAAAGCTGGGTGTTCTACAGGCCCGTGCACAGTGCTGAAAACCACAGCTTTGTTAAAACAAGAATCTGTCAACAGAAGCATCACATACAGGAAGTGTGTTTCTGACTGCTCTGTGTTCGTGTGTGTAAAAATACTCAAAACATAAAATTGGAAACATTTGCAGTGCCAGACCCAAGAGGATCATGGGAAACATTTAAGGCAAGCTGATGCCGTGCCATATTTGTGTGTGTTTAGATGTGTGTGTGTGTGTGTGTGTGTGGGTGTGTGTGTGTGTGTGTGCCAGTCTGTGCTGCAGGGGCCCAATGATTTTCACTTCTTCATTTGAAGGTCAAGACTCAGACAGTAAAAACACACAAAACACAATAGAGAACCCCTGCCCCCCCTCCACAACCTGCCCCCCCCCCCCCACACACACACTTCCAACCTCAGAACAATCACCAAGCCCACATTTCCTCAGTCCAAAGACTGCTGTGTTGTTTCAGCTTCTCTATGTTTACCACAGGAGATGCATCTGGCCTCACCAAGCCCTTTCTACTGGACATCCTTGCCAGCTCTCCAACACATTACAAAGTCTACATCCGCCAGGGTCAATTCACCAACCTCAAAACGCTCCTCAATTATCCTCAATGACGTCCTTCCGTCACGCCACATGGTCTGTGACATCACGTGAGGACCCTCTTTCACTGTTCAGTTGCTTTTCCCCCTGCTAGCTTCCCCCCCTCCTCTCTCTCTCTCTCTCTCTTTCTCCTCTCCCTCTTTCCCTCAGTCCCTCTCTCCCCTCCCTCTCTCCTCATCCTCGGTGGTGTTCTGAGACAGTACAGGAAATGGGCAGAAGGGATGTGGCGGGAGACACAGACAGGGAGAGGGAGAGACACTCGTGTCTACTGGCACCACTGTGACAGACAGGGAGAGGGAGAGACACTCGTGTCTACTGGCACCACTGTGACAGACAGGCGGAGAAAAGGAGAGAAAGTGAGTGAGTAACAGAGGGAGAGGGAACTTGGGGGAACATCTGGTAGTACAACTGGATTCCCAGTGGAATGTGTTTCATGACGGCAAAACCACCACCAAAGAATCTTGGCGTCTCTATCAGACTCTGGTGAGGGCAGTGCTGCATGGACCACAGCACAGACGGCCATTTGGAAATACCAGTGATGATGAAACAGGCTTTTTGCTCATGCCTTTTTTCAGTTTTCTCTGATGTTTCTGATGAATTTGTTCAGTTCTTACTAAATGATTCTTAATAGGAAGTAGAGTTGAGTGACGTGCAGTGACCGTGTCATCCGTGTTTTGGTTGTGAATGAATAAGTGCACTTCTGTGTGTGTGTATGTGTGTGTGTGTGTGTGTGTCTATTCATCCTCCCACCCTTTCTTTTCTCTTCCTCCTCAGTGTATTTATACATCATGTTCAGCATCACTAACACAACAAAGAAAACATCTTAAAATAGTGATAGACACAGAAGTAAAACAAGCCTGGAGTTTTCAGTACTAGAGTCGTCAGTATGTGTCATCAGTCAGTGCATACGTGTGAGTGTGTGTGTGTATGTGTGTTTCTGTGTGTATATGTAAGTGTGTATGTGTTTGTGGGGTGGGTGTATGTGTGTGTATACAAAACTGAGCGGATGCCTAGGCCAGGGGAGATTCGCTGTCTGCACTCAAACAGGCTCTTCCTCCTGGCTAATTACTCCATGAACCCACCATGGGCGGAGATACACACACACACACACACACACACACAGGGAGGAGAAACGGCATTGTGAGGTCACAGAATACCCAACGCATCCAAAGTGACTAAATCTGTAGTAGCGATGACTTTACAAACTTCTTACCTGATGGAACCTTCTACAAGTTTGTCACAAGTCTAAGGCAGAAACAGACAATGGTCTCGACAGATGGGCTGTATTTATAGCTCCTCAGCCAAACATAATAGCTCTACTGATAAGAGAGTGGAAAACTGTTATAACGGAACAAGCACAGAAATGGGCTGGGTGACTGTTAGGGAGGGGCCCTGTGCTAAACAACACAGGAGGACAGTATCCTCAGGTCTCCCCTGACAGAGAAAAGGAGGACAGAGAGAGAGAACTATAAAGAGTTTTGCAACTCAGTAGGGACTACCTCTTGTTACATTCTCACGATACCTGACCATCCCTGATCAGGAATGATCTGTACACTGTCCCATAGACTCCTACTGTGACCTCTCTCTCGCTGTGTGTGTGTGTGTGTGTGTGTGTGTGTGCGTGCGTGTGTGTGTACAGTATGTGTGTGTGTCCAACCTGCAGAACACCTCTCACATCTGCCTACCATTAAACCCACCCGCCCCAACACTCTAAACCACCATTCCAGAGCTATAGACCTCAGTAATGACTGAGAGTCTCATAAACTCTCTTTATGAGTTTGGTTTCTGTCCAGGGTACAGCTTGCAGTTTCAATAGGCATTCCTGGGGGCCTCGGCTCTGTCTCTGTCTAATCTACTATCAGCTCTGCTGTCAAGTAAACTATCAGCTCTACTGTCTAGTCTACTATCAGCTCTGCTGTCAAGTAAACTATCAGCTCTACTGTCTAGTCTACTATCAGCTCTGCTGTCAAGTAAACTATCAGCTCTACTGTCTAATCTACTATCAGCTCTACTGTCAAATAAACTATCAGCTCTACTGTCAAGTAAACTATTAGCTCTACTGTCTAATCTACTATCAGCTCTGCTGTCAAGTAAACTATCAGCTCTACTGTCTAGTCTACTATCAGCTCTGCTGTCAAGTAAACTATCAGCTCTACTGTCTAATTTACTATCAGCTCTACTGTCAAATAAACTATCAGCTCTACTGTCTAATCTACTATCAGCTCTGCTGTCAAGTAAACTATCAGCTCTACTGTCTAGTCTACTATCAGCTCTACTGTCAAATAAACTATCAGCTCTACTGTCAAGTAAACTATTAGCTCTACTGTCAAATAAACTATCAGCTCTACTGTCTAGTCTACTGTCAGCTCTACTGTCAAGTATACTATCAGCTCTACTGTACAGCTTCATGTCCACGCCTGCATGTTCTTAGATGTAAAAACGAGTTCTGCTGTCCACCCTGTCTTCTCCTATCTCCATATATGGATTTTTAATGAAGCCCTCCACACGGTTTGAGTTTCTAACACACACACTCACACACACACACACACACACACACTCATGCAGACTGCATGAATAATATACATGCTGGACAATGGCCAGTGGCATTGGTAGCACTGAGCAGAGACCAGGAGCTCAGCAGTGTCCATCAGATGTAAACAAAGCTTCTCCCTTCCCAGACAATGAGTAGCGATGTGGTGATGTCATCTCCTGCCTGGCAGGCCTCTCTGTTTGATGTGAGGGGCTTTTAGAAGGGGAAGTTACCACCGGAATGAAGAGAGGTTAGACTAGAGAGAGAAGGGAACTAGGGGGGAGGGTAAAAAGGAGAGGAGAAGTCAGGTGAGGAGAAGAGGAGAGAAGAAGAGGAGAGTTTAGGAGAAGAGGGGAGGAGAGGTGAGATGCCAGTAGTGTGTTTGACAACACCAGGAGAGCAGAGTTTAGTGGCTCCTCGGTTTCTCCTTGACCTCTGCACGACAGAGATAAAGATGGGAGAGGGTTGGATGGGAGGAGAGGGGGAGTGGAGAGATGAAGGGAGGGATGGAATTCCAAGACAATAAAAATTCTCTGGTGCGCCTGTAATTATACTGTGACACACACACCTGCAGCTCTAGAAACACACGCACACACACACCTGCAGCTATAGAAACCCACACACACACACACCTGCAGAGCCAACAATCACTTCTCTGTTTCCACAAAGAGCAATGCACTCTCAAATAGGGGGGTTGGGGATTGAGATGGGAGTGTGCAGTATGTAGTATACGCTTGTGCGAGTCTGTGCATGTGTTTCCAGATGGAGGCAACACAAATAGTAAATTGAGGTGTGGAATGTTTGAGGGGTCAGAAGCCACATGACACTTCAAACACACACACAAATGTACACACCCACAAAACGACACACAAACACCAGTATCTGGTTTCAAAGGTGACCTGGGAATCCCTGACTTTCCCCCAGGTCTATTTTGAAAACCAAGATGTTTTACCTGAGGGGAGAGGGCCTTAAAGGAGACTGAGATTGTCCCTGGAACTCCTGGATGCTCAGTGACTTGGTAGACAGATATCTCTTTGTCCTCTGAAAGGAATGGAAACCTGGCTGATCTAACAAATGTATCTCTGGAACTGAAATTGCTGACTCCATTCCAAACTGCTGTCCATCTGTCTGCCTGTCTGTCTGCCAGTCCATCTGTCTGTCTGTCTGTCTCTCTGCCAGTCCATCTGTCTGTCTGTCTGTCTGTCTGTCTCTCTGCCAGTCCATCTGTCTGTCTGTCTGTCTGTTTCTCTGCCTGTCTGATGGCAGGTAGGTGACTGGCTGATGAGGACTCTGGGTAATCCACCCCACTGGCATTCAACAACAGCAGCTGTGGTTCCAGGAGCGTGCGTCACACTCCCAGCGGCCCCTCATTGTCTCCCACCCCGTCTGCCGCTCACTGCTGAGTCGAGTTCCCGACAGCTAACGTTGGGGAAAGGGGCTTGGGGGGGAGACTTTCACACTCAAGCACAAAAAGCCGGCCTCTCTGACTCACCATGAGAAAGCAACAAGGCTGACGAATCACTATTCTAACCGCTTTTGCCGCCGTTTTCACATGTATTTACTACTGACTGGGAGTTCTCAGCCAAGCTGGGACAGTAATACAATATCAGATCACTTTTCAGGCAGTGAGTCTGTTGAGTCAGTCGTGTGTGTGTGTTTATGCTGAGGCGGCTGAATAGAGTGTGTTAGTAATGACTTCCATCTCTCAGCCAGCTTCGAGACAGGGCTTACCACATGGATGAGGGTCCAAGGCCAAAAATGGGCCCAGAGGGGCCTAACTTGCCTCGTGCATTACTAGCTGCCAGCGTAGACATAATGCAGAATATGATACTGCATGTGTGTGTAAGTGTGTGGGTGATTGTGGGTGTGTGTATGTGTGTGTGTGTGTGTGTATGTGTGTGTGTGTGTGTGTGTGTGTGTGTGTGTGCACACGGGTGTGTTTTGGCAGGGAGAGGTCAGGGGTGCGTCTGCCACGAGACGTGTTTGGCTCTCTCGGAGAAAAGCCATCATCCATGACCTCATCCCCAGGAAAAATCCCCCTATTCTCCTTTCCTCGCCGCTCCTCTTCTCTCCTCGTCTCTCCTCTCTCCTCGTCACCTCTCCTTTCCACTGCACTCTACTTTGCCCTCTTCTCATCTTCTGTCCTCTCCTTTCCACTCAGTCTCTCTCTTCTCCTCCCTCTCTCCTCAACCAGCATTCCTGTTCTCTGAACAGAGCTCCCACACTGTCTGCTGCGTCGGGAGAGAATGACGGAGGGAGGCAGACAGAGAATAGAGCGGAGGGGAAAGTCTTGCAGAGGTCACAGACCTAACTCACAGCCTGTGGGTTGTGGTGGAGGCCTCCTAAAGAGAGAGAGGAAAAGAGAGAAAGAGAGTGAGGGCCGGGGAGAGGGAAGCAGCGGGAGAGCAAAGAAGGAGAGAGACGGAGAGAGAGGGTAAGGGGAGGGAGAGAGATGCAAGATGGAAGGAAATAAGCTCACACAAAGGGGGGAGGGGGGAATTATTGAGAAAAAGAAATGCCTCTGTCCGGCGCTGTGGGGGTGCGGTCAAGAACACACAAGTCAACTGTCAGCTTATCCTGAGGGAGGGAGGGTGGTAGGGGGAAGGAAAAGAGTGAGGGGGGGGGAGATAATGAGTTGTGGCAGTAGCAGTGGAATGTGGGAAAACCTGATAAATGTTTCAAAGTTTTTGATAAACAACATTGTTGACTGTTCACTGGAATTCTCTCAGCTTTGAGTGCAGCCACAGGCAAGCGTTGGTAAGAAGTACCCCAAGAGGCCAGCATGCTTCATCCTCTGACCACAGGCCTCAAGACTTCAACCTCCAGCTTCTTTGTTAGCTTGTGTAGTCACTCTGCACAGCCAGCACGTGTTGGGGTTGATCCCCTCCAACCACACACACACACACAAACATACACTGGGCGGATATGGAAGAGCAGTAGGAGTCAATGCTGAAAAAAGCATGAGAAAACAAATGAGTCAGCCCAACAGTATAGTCATCCTGTCTACTTACAGTATATGTGTGTGTGTGTGAGTGTGTGTGTGTGTGTGTGTGTGTAGGTGTGTGGGTGTGTGTGTGGGGGGTGGGGGTGTTTGGCACTCATGTATGTATGCACATGTGTTCGTTCACACCTATATACCAGAGGGAAATCTGAGACAATGAGATTTAAAAAGTCCCTATCTCCTGTCCTTCTGTCTTCTCTTCTTCTATCACTTCCACTTCCTGCCTCCTGCCTCCTGCCTCCTGCCTCCTGCCTCCTGCCTCCTGCCTCCTGCCTCCTGCCTCCTGCCTCCTGCCTCCTGCCTCCTGCCTCCTGCCTCCTGCCTCCTGCCTCCTGCCTCCTGCCTCCTGCCCTCTCATCCTCTCCTTCTGCCAGGCTGTAATGTGATGCTGCCTCCATCCAGTGCAGCATCTAAATAGATCCCAGTGAGAATTTAATAGTGTGATCATGATACATAACAAGTGTCTGTCCCAGCAGCAGGATGAGGTCAGCGCAGGGGAATCTGCTGGCATTCCCCCCCAGCTCCTGCTCTCTGAGGCGGGGGAGCAGAGCTCCGAGGAGTGGGTCCTGGCAGGGGGTCTGTGCTGGGCTGGACTCAGTTCTCTCCTACTGCTATTTATGCCTTGAGGCATTTAGACTACTGTACATCCACTGAGAACATCCACAGCCTTTAGAGCTGGGTCCAGGCCAGGAGAAAAGGATGAGGGAAGGAAAGGAGGAGGGGAAATAGGGATAAGAGAGTGGGAGATAGGAGAGGGAGAGAGGGAAAAGGGAGAATGCAGGTAGTCCGTTCCTCTAACTGTTTAATCTTTCTTATCCACTGGCAGCTGCAAAGGCATGTCAGCACCTCGGTCGCCAACCCCATCCCTCTCTCTTTCCCTCTCTCCCTCTGACCTTTTGTCTATCAGCACTCACTCTTCCATTTGACTCGGTGTCGCTCACCTTGGCACACTCCTGCTCCTCTTTTATCTTGCCCTCCCTAGTTCCCTCTCTCCCTCTCTCCCTCTCTCCCTCTCTCCCTCACTCCCTCTCTCCCTCTCTCCCTCTCTCCCTCTCTCCCTCTCTCCCTCTCTCCCTCCCCCGGCCCTGTCTGTGTAAACACTTATGGTGGTTGTGTACAGCACAGTGACCCTCACAGCTCCCCGCTGTCCTGCCACAACTGCCATGTCAGCAGCCCATCCATCAGGGCTGACTGGCACTTGGAGACTGGCAGGTCACTCAGGGCTGAGGCAACTGGGGCTGGGAAAAGATGGACTCAAACACACACACATATAAAACACACTCACACACACTAATTCCAGGTAGGTGTCTGTACCTTCCCATTAATCGTGTCCAGTAAGGGGATGATTAGATTTCCAACTGAATGAGTGCGCACTTCCATATTGCCGTGGAAACTACCCATTGTTGCTGTTAGCTGAGGCAGGAAACACCTTTCCCAACAAACTCACACCAAACAGTCCTTCACACAAAACTCCTTCGCTATAGCACCGGGTCACTCACAGTCTTGGACAGAAAACAAAGAGTTTGGGCTCACCCGATCCACAAGCTCATATTTTCCCTTATCAATCGACCTAAATCTGCAAACTGTGTATAGCTCACCTAGAGCAAATGGATAACTTTTGGTACTGGGCAGGTAATACAGACAAAGCCCAGCGCTCTGACAACTTCTGAGAAAATTCTAAAAATAACTCAACTGTGATGCAGTCTGTTGATGCCAAGTTAGCCTTACACAAAATTTTCAAGACCCTATAAAGAAGGTTATGGAAGCGTCCTCTAGCTTGGATGTGGGTCAGTCACAAGGTGTTACCTCCAGACTTGTACCACCAGAACTAGAAGTGCTCCCTTCTCTGTCTCTGTCCTCTGGATGTCTGTCAGACCCTGGAATAGCAGCTATGTGACCATGACTACACAGCACTATTTCGGTGTGCTCTACTACTTGACATTGAGAGGCCAAGCTTATGTGGCTTCACTACTGTAAATGACAAGCTCATGACACACACAGACACGGAGACAAAACAGTGTTTATGCTACTGTATCTGACAGGTCCGGACAAACAATGTCATAACCATTTGTAATTTCAGACCTGTCGATCTGCAGGTCCACATTTACATCCAGAACTGTGGAATAAAGGATAAAGTCATTGCGAGAAATTCTTCTTAGACATGAAGGCAGTGGAGCAGCTAAAGCCATAAAACAAGCAATGGTGGTCGTTTAGACTCGGACCGCAAATGGGTACACCGGGGAGAGAGGAGCACCACATCATGTGCCACACCCTAATGTTTCAGCGGCACATCTGTCTTCAGTTACCGCATGTTGCCCTGGGTTTGAGCTGTGTGTTGTGTATCCAGGATGTGCAGCCATTGTGGTTATCACAGCCACAGCTTGGGTGTAGTAACAAGCTGAAACAAGCAGACCTCCAGGTAAACATCTTCAACCTGTCCTCCCCAGCATGTATTTACTGTGATGGGCTGGTTAGATAGTTTAGACACACACAGACACACACACACACACAAAAGCACAGCAGGCACTCGCACGTGCACACATGCACCATGCATACAAACACACATATCCGGGCAGGACGTGACTTCATTAGGTGAGTAACAGAGGTTTGGTGGAGTCTCAGCCAGCCTTTGAATCCAGCTGGATGTCTTTGACTTGCTTTAGACCTAGTAAAGCTGACAGTGTGACCATCTGTAACCAATCATTGTATTGTTTCTTTTGGATGTGTAAGACTTGGCGGAGGGGGAAAGTTGGGATGCTACAGTAGCACTCTTTGAACATACCATCTGTGTAGTGATAGTGTATGGTATGATGGCATGATGTGTTGTGGTTGCAGATCAGGTGTCTCTTCAACATCTGTTTCCCTGAGGCGCTCTAATGTAGGCAGGCAAGCAGGCAAGCGGGCAAGCAGGCAAGCAGGCAGGCAAGCAGGCAAGCGGGCAAGCAGGCAGGCAAGCAGGCAAGCAGGCAGGCAGACAGGCAGGCAGGCAGGCAGGCAGGCAGGCAGGCAGGCAGGCAGGCAGGCAGGCAGGCAGGCAGGCAAGCAGGCAGGCAGGCAAGCAGGCAGGCAGGCAGGCAGGCAGGCAAGCAGGCAGGCAGGCAAGCAGGCAGACAGGCAGGCAAGCAGGCAGACAGACAGACAGACAGACAGACAGACAGACAGACAGACAGACAGGCAGGCAGGCAGGCAGGCAGGCAGGCAGGCAGGCAGGCCCAGTAGCCAGTTACGTAGCACCATCTGATTGATCTGTCAGTAAGACTGATGATGTGGTCATGTCATCATTGCTAGCCTATTCCAGGATTGCATTAGATCTACTGTGGGACAGCTGTGAATACGCTAGCCTGCTAGCATAGTTAGTGTCTTAGCCATCACCACAGTGGTTTTGGTAAGCTATGAAAGCAGAATCTGTACAACTTTTGTGTCTTTGGTTTCACGACACAGGTGTTTTGTCTGAGGAGCTAAACTGTCTGGCAGGAGGAAACACTAGTATTGTTTTCTATAATTATTAATAAATATCCCTTGTGTGTGTCCAGACCAGGGAAGTGGATCAGATGGCTGAAGTAAGCATGACCTTTCTTATCATAGCTTGAAGCTTAGGCTATTAGAATGAAAAAATTATAACAACACAGAACCAAATAGGAGCCACTGTGATATAACTACTTGGTCCAAGTAAAATGCCAAAGGCTCTTTTTTATTCCGAACCTTAAAAGAGCCATGTAATAGTCTGGATATGAGTATGGGTACAGCTACTGGTTGCACTATCAGCACTATTGTACTTCACTTGTATCAGGTTAACATAGGTTTATAAGGTTAGTATAGGTTATTATGTGTATTATGTGTATTTAGAGGTTTACTATACTGTATTGAATATTGTATATTATTGTATATTAGGAGGTTTACTCTATTTTTGCTTATCATAGATGTAATCTATGTTCTGTGTATTTATATGTTATGTTATGCCAGGATGCTTTGCGTTGTCTTGACCTAAGAATTTCTGTGCCCAGTCTGACCCTGTGTTGTTCTGTGCTTCTGACAATAAAACACTTGATCTTGAACTAGGTGACGACAAAACAGTGACACCATGAATTCAGATTTTTTTTTTTAATCATTTCTTACTGAGAACAAAATACAAATTTTGACTCTAAATCACTTCAAACTGGCAAATTCCAGGACGTTTTGAAAAGGCTGGACACTTGAATTCACATTTCATTAACAGCTTAACATGGACCTCAGTATGTCTACACAGTATCATACTGAGTGGGGAACTACCTTTTCTGTTCTATAACCATTGTAAGACAAGACAACACTTTTACAGTTACATACCCAACATTTGACAGGGTTTGTAATATGTATAGGATTCACCAGGTTTATACTTTAATGTCATGAGAGCAATAAGAATGCATGCCGACTTCAAATATCCACACGTGTAGGTTTAGTTACAGTTGGGCAAAAAGTTAACAGTTTTCAACATAAGTCCAATGCAACAACATCATAATGGTTTACATTGACCTGTCAGTGTTACATTGGAATAGTGAACATTGGTGGTGTTAAAAACAGTCATCAACAGATAATTCAATCAGTCACAGTGGTATAGAAACCTACTATAAGGGTTGCCAGAATCAGTAATCAAATCAACCTACGTGACCAGGACTCGCATTTAGAATTTATTTTTCAGTTCTCCATAAGCATACTGATATGCTGCAGATATATCTACATCTCATCAATAAATATTATGATCTAACATTAAATATAAAAAATACGACATTTTTTTTATCGGACAGTGCATTTGTGTGGACGAAGCAGTTGAACATAAATACAGCAAAATATTAAATAAATAAATTAAAAGATAAAGGGTATAAATAGAAGGTTTTACAGTACTATAAAATGACAAACAAGTGCAGAAAAATATAAAATGCTGACTGATACAAATACTACAGGTTGCCCTCTCTAGTTGGTGGGGGAGAATGGAAGCCGTATCCGTTGAGTCTGGATCTCCTATAGTTCAAACACAGCCAAAAAGCACCACTGACTTCAGCCATGTTTCTCTCCATCTCCTTGTCCATATCCTCATCATGTATCCAGTACTTTTTCTGCACCAAGCAGTGTTCCAGTTTTGCAGGCTCCTTCCTAGCAGGTTACAAATCCTCTGTGGGAATCTTGACCCCACCCATGTTTTATCTGATGGGGCCGTCACTTGTGGGAAAGGTGGCTCATGTGCTAGGCCTGTGGTTCCCTTCTGGCCAAACAGTCACTGTTCTTCTGGGTTTTTCTAGGCATCTCCCTTCTCTTTTCTTTTCTATTTTGAGGTAGAATTTCTGGATCCCCGCCTAGAATGAAGAGATAGGGACAGTGAGCAAACCACCTGTCATCCACTTTAGAGAATTGGTACTTCAGCACCAGCCTCTGAACTGCGACTTCTCTTATGGACAGGACTCCAGACGTTTGCCATGTTGTTTGTGTTTCTGTAGATGTGTGTGCATTGTGCAAGTGTGTTCAGCATGTGGAACTCAACCTTCTTTCCTGGCATTCAGTGGTTGGGAGCCGATCCCAGTTTGACCTTCTCCTCATTCTCGACGTCGTACCCCCCTCGCTTGTGAAACCTATCCGAAACAAAACAACAAAACTCAAACTAACTGTTTCAGGTGAAGAGATAAACCTGAACATCATGAATGTTTACGATACCCTTCATGAGGAGGACATATTCAAGCTTACTACAAAAACAAAGACATTGCTCGTGTTCACGTGCCACATTCCATCCTAGAATCTGTGTGGCCCTCTATAATATTTCTGGTATGCCTTTCATTTCCTTTCCTCCTTTCAGACATGAGAGTAAGTGGGAGTGTGAAGGCCCTCAGGCCATAGGTGTGTGTCGTGTGGAGGGCCCCTGTGCTCACCTTAGTGCCAACAGCAGGCCTATGATGGTGAGACAGAGTGAAGACAGCACCACTGCCACCACCGCCAGAGCTGTGGTCCTGTTGTAGCCCCCCTCCGCCTTCCCCACCGACAGAGCAACTAACTCACACCGTTGCCCAAAATAACTCTGATGACATCTGCAGAGAGAGAGAGAGACAGAGACAAAGTTGTTAAGTGCCTGATAGATTAATGTCAAACTAAATTGATAAACTTTCAGACTGACCTTAATCAATCAGCAATAGATTGATGGACAGACACACAAGTTGTTGTTGTTTTTTACTCACATGCAAGATGGTACACCACGAATATGCTTCAGGTACTGGCAGGTGCCATGGATACAGTAATCCTTATACTTCTTCAGGCAGGGATTCCTCTTCTTTCCCTTGCCTTTCCCCCTCTTCAGTCCCTTTCCTCTACTTATCTTCCCCTCAGGGCTCTCTGCATTCAGAATGGTGGATGGGTTTTGGGGTTTGCTTGACAATGCAACTAAAATGGAAAGAGAGATATGGATTAATTACATTTTTCCACACAACATGACAATGTGCCACTACAAGTACTATAACTCTTTCATAACATGCAATAATATATTAGTACTGATGGCTTGGTTTTGTAAGTCACTTGCATTTTAATGATCTAAATGTTCCGTGTTTGCCTACCTCGGGGTAATCCGTTTTCATAGTCCCCAGACATATAATCTTCCTCCTCATCTTCATAGTATTCCTCATCTTCTTCTTCATCATACTCCAGGGTCACTGATGGCCTGTTTACAACAGCGTTGTCCTCTTCTATCCGGTTGTCGTTACTCACATCCAACAGGTTTATTACAGACGTATGTTGTTGAGGCCTTGTGCTCTCGTCATACCGGTCAACCGCAGCGCCGCTCACCAATCTCGACAGCACTAAAAAGTTGAAAGAAATTGGTTATAACACAACTTTTAATAAACAACAGAGTTTGTTTATTAACGACGTAAATACATGATCATCCATAAGAACTGAAACCCATATTCGAAATTGCAACGGAGAAAAACAAAATCCCACGTTCTAGAAAACCAAGTAGAGCTGGGCAAGTTGAAACATGTTGCGTAAGGGGCAGCAACCGGCGTGCAGCTAGCCACAGGTAGCTGGCCTCAGCCTCATACAAATACGGTTCTTGATTGAAAAGTGTTCTTTAGATCAATCTATTCCTGCAACGGTGGGCAACAACTCTGGCTGTGCATAGACAGACAGTTAGCTAATGGGACCAATGCAAGAATATGAGTTAAAAATACAACGTAGGATATATCCAGTTACATAAAGCATGTTTTTAAATAGAATGATGACCCCGTTCGTTTTTGAATACCCAACACCTTAAGAGAAAGGTTGCCTTTCATGAATTTCACAAGACGTTCAAAAGGTCATGAATGCCATGAGAAGTTCAATAAATAGTTTACGTTCTCCTTTACCCCCATGTCCTCTCTACTGAATGAAAACTCGGTAAAATGAATACAAGTAGATATAATTACAAAACACTTACCGAAGGCATGAACGAGCAGAAACGGCACTCTTAAAATCCTCATGGTTTCAAACTTCAATAAAAAAGATTTGTATTTAAAGTATTAAAATGAAAGCGTTGTAGTTCCTTTTCTCTTTTAACCATACAGTTCCTTCTCTACGTCGATATAAAGTACAGTCTTCCACCTCAATCGGCTTTTGTCAAGATGCCTGACTCTTGAATGGCACTGCCTTTATCGAGTGGGGGAGAGTCGAAGAACGCCAGTAAACAGAGCCCAGCATTTATATAGACAGCCTGCCACGCCTACAAAAGCTGAAGCTTATATCTTGCAACATGTTTATAGACATAGACATTCAAATACATCGATATAACTGCATACTATACACAATTAACAAAACTTAATAAATAAATAATAAATAAATAAAACTTCAGAATACAACCAAATTTGAGATATTTAATGATATATATTGAATCAATGTAGGCCTACATTGATTGTTTTGATTTCTCAAAAAAATAAAAAACATTATTGGCTTCTATTTTAATGTTACAGTGACTGAAATAATATAGTTCTATTTTATCATTTCAAAATAATGAATGGGTTATGACAAATTACAGAGCAACTCACCTGAAAATTAAGGCACGCACAGCCTTGGGACTATCATGCGAGCGCCATCAAGTGGTAAATATGGGTATGTTCAGAGCCATTGAAAAAGACAGTTGGATGTTACAGATCTTCGCAAAACAACGTGATATGAACACGCACCATTAAAAAATATTGAAATAAATCTAGATTTAAATGCATCGGTTAACATTTCGTGTCATTAGCACGATTGATTTGATTATTTTACGTGACTATATCACGAAAAGCTGTGATACTGGGTTGGGGGACACGCCCGTGGTGTAGTAGAGGAGGACAGCCAACGGGCAGGAGGGGACAGGTCCTCCCAGCTCTGGACGCTGCGCCCACGCTCCAAACTGGCCCAGCTGGCCCTGCAAGACAAGCCTGGTTCGCCGAAAGGTGAACCAGACAACACACTGATGACACACACACTTACAACACGCACACACCTATAACATACACACACACACACACACACACATACACACACACACACACACACACACCTATAACATACACACACACACACCTATAACATACACACACACACACACATACACACACACACACACACTAATAACACACGCACACACAGTTATAACACACACGTAGAACACACACACGCACGCTTAGAACTAGGGTGACCAGACGTCCGGATTTCGGCCGGACAGTCCGGTTTTCCAGCCTTTTGTCCGTGTCGCATTGACATTGACGTGAGTAGTAGGGGGAAAGGGACACTTTCCCTTCCCCCACCCCCCCCACCCCCGACTGATAGGTACACGCAGAGCCATAGAAAAAGAGAGTTGCGACACGCTTTGATCTCGCCGACACGTGATCACGTGGTTCATGTAGCTCGCTGTAGTTCCAAAAAGCCCCACTGCTGTCAACTTTTTTGAATGGTTTTCAATGGAGCTGGCCAACAATCAGGCAAATTACGAATGAAACAGGCTCAGTTGAAGAAATCCGATAGTCTGGCTATCTTCAGCTGACTCGTATCTACATAATGCAGTCCTCGCTGATGTTTTTGGTGAAAAATGGAGTGAACTACAACATTGTCAACACTCACTGCCAGTGAAACGCAGGAAAAAATCTAGAGCTTTTTTGTCACGCTGTTCAAAGAAAACCCACTGCTGTCAACCTGTTTGAATGGTTTTCGGCGGGACCGACAGCAGCACCATCTCGATTCACGGATATTTTCGTAACACAATATCAATTGGTTACTGGTGTGTTGTATCATGTATGTATGCTACTTTATTAACATGTATGTATAACATTAACTTATAATGCATAACGCAATATTGTGAAGCAGAGCTGGAAATGGCTATGCTAGCCTATATTGTTCCACTTAACGTTTAACCTTCGACTGTTGAAGTAAGTGGGATTTGTTCAACTTTTTTTTCTTCATCAGCCCACTTACAATTTACCACATTAACAACACGTTTGTAGTACTTCATGCAAGTTGAATCTAACCATGATCACCGGCAACTGTTCAATAGAAAAAAAATGAACAGAATATACAAGGCAACCAACTGCAATTCAATAAAACATTTTATTGTACAATATGTCCAGTGTTCTTCCACTCCTTTTGTTTGTAGTGAGCAGGTGATCTTAATGTCTGCTTTTCACAAAACGTAGACCGCAGTAGTAGATGCATCTAGTTGAGCTAACTAACTAGCTAGCTATTGAGTGGACCTGAAATTCCTGCCGAGCGTTGCTGGACGATAGGGGACCCAAGGCTTTAATCTGCAATTCATTGTTGCTAGCTCTAATCAGATGTACTATAGGCTAATAAGAGCAGATTCTGTAAACTGTGTATGCCAAAGAACACCAATAACTAGAACTAATTTGACAGACTATAAACCAACGGACTTCTGGTTGATACACATGCTCTTTAGCTAGCTACAGTAAAAGTGCTGCATAGCTCTACTATAGTCTAGCGCAAACTGCATTTAGAATCTAAGCTATAATCTAACAAGCTATAATCTTACAATACATTTTCTCTACAGCTGGCTATATGAAATACTACTAATAACAATTGATATGTGGTGGTTGAAATATGAAAAAATGCTGGATTTTCATCAATTTACCAGCTCACTTGCTTGGGACCCCATATATGGCTCTAACAGCTCTAACTGCATTTAGAATCTAACAAGCTATAATCTTACGAAAATTTTTATCTTAAGTTGGCCATATGAAATACTACTCATAACAATTGATATGTGGTGGTTGAAATATGAAAAAATGCATAATTTTCATCAATTTACCAGCTAACTTACTTCGGAGACACTGAAAATGAATGGGGTTCAACGGTGGAAAATACAATGTTTGGAACTATTATGTTGCATGAGACACGCTTTACTTCCGCATTCCTCGATAACAATGGGAGTCTATGGAAGTGTCGCAACTCTCTTTTTCTATGGCTCTGGGTACACGCACCGCTGGGAACCCAGTTAGCTCTGAAATCAGTAGGGACGTAACAACCCCCCCCCCCCACCCAACAACTTTTTAGGGTTGTCCTCCTTTTTGACCCTTTGTCCTCCTTTTTGGACCCAAGTGTCCACCTTTTCAGGGTTATGCTTTTGGTCACCCTACTAAAGAACAAACACACTTAAAACACACACACTAATAACACACACACAGTTATAACACACACAGTTTTGGATACACTTGAGTTACAATAATAGAATAATAGACAATAGTAACAGAATAAAATCACCGCAAAAAAGCGGGTGCCAAAACGGAAATACAATACAACCAACATCCATCAGGAATTTGCTTCAAGCCGAGGAGCATGGTGGGGGCTTGGGACCTTGCGGTAACACAACATAGGACGGTAGATGTTGTAAACTGTTAAAGACACAAAATAATATAATACAAATGTACAAAACCAGATATGATTTATAATGACCATCTTACAGCAATCCATCGGAACTTCCAAACATCCATGTATTGTGTTCGGCAATTCGTCCTGCTCAGTCCGAGCTCACAGTTACGGTGAGCGATTGATGTGGTCTGAACGTCATGTGCACTATCGTCACTAGAAAGAAATGGCTGACGAGGTAGAAGAAACAAACACAGCTGTCGAGGAGAGCGACTCTACACACCCTGAAGCCGACGTTTTAGAAGTTCCTGCAGACAATGGAGTTAACAGCGATGCAGAGGACCAGAAAGCCAAGCCTGTGGCAGAGAGCAATTGGTCTGCACCCATCCTGTCGCTGGCACGAAAGGCATCGGAGACGATTAGCAGTGGGGTCAACTACGGTGCAGCTTTGAGAAATGTCACAGCGGGACCCAGCTCTCCTGTCAAGGAAAACTCTGAAAACGAGACGAGTATTAACCCAAAGTTTCCAGGTAAGTGAAAGTTGCTACTATACTGACATTTTTCAGTTCACTATGCGACTAACTTAGTGTTGCCAGCTAACGTTTTAAGAATAATTTCTCAGGTCAACTTCCCCATAGCTTGCTATCGTTATCTTGGTTGTCAACACATGATTTATGGGGATAATTGGGTGTAACATGTTATTGGAAGCATACAATAACCTCCGTTGATGGTTCGTAATGCCATATTATAACTGGGGTTTATTTTCGTGTTCAGGCTTCCACTTTCTGTTACACTTTTAGGCAAGTGAAAGATACGAATATCCAGTTCTGCATGGTTACATGGATGTCAAACTGTCCCCGTCATGAGTTATGTGTTAGTTCTACTTAATGTGTGGCAGACTGTGACAACACATTTCCTTGGAAAAGGGCAATAAAGAATGTATTTATGTTTATCCTCTCTATTTCTTTTAACTTCTTTAAACTTCTCTCACCAACCCCCAGATGTACCAGCAATGAAGGATCCTATGGCTATTGAGAGATCCAACCTTCTTAGTATGATGAAGTTAAGCATCAAGGTGTTGATTCAGTCTTCTCTAAGTTTGGGGAGAACTCTAGACTCTGACTACCCTCCGCTTCAGCAGTTCTTCGTGGTTCTAGAACACTGTCTCAAGCATGGACTGAAAGGTGAGGTTGTTTAACTACTGTTGTGTAATTGGCCGGTATGAAGACTATGACACGCTGTGTTAAAGAGATTGAGTAAAGGAAACTGTTCAACCAGATGCCGTTTTCCCCCCTACATACTGTAAGTCCTCTGTGTCTCCCTCTGCAGCTAAGAAGTCCTTTATCAGTCAGAACAAGTCTATCTGGGGTCCTCTGGAGCTGGTTGAGAAGCTGTGTCCTGAGTCAGCAGATATTGCCACCAGCGCCAGAGACCTGCCAGGTTTAAAGTGAGCATCCACACTGTCAGATCTACACTGGCTGAGGAGTGTTACAGTCACAGGCTGTCTCACGCTTCTTGCATTAATGTGTCTACATGTGTTTGTGTTCCCTCTCTCCCTCTCCCCCTCTCAGGACAGGATTGGGCCGTGCTAGGGCTTGGCTTCACCTGGCTCTCATGCAGAAGAAGGTAGCTGACTACATAAAAGCCTTGCTGGACCGCAAGGACCTGCTAAGGTCGGTACAGACCAAGTTCAACTGTAATTCTGAAACATTTGAGTCCCTCAAAGGTAGCAATAAAGTTAGTCTCTCTCTCTCTCTCTCTCTCTCTCTCTCTCTCTCTCTCTCTCTCTCTCTCTCTCTCTCTCTCTCTCTCTCTCTCAGCTTCCCTCAGTAACTTTTATCCTTCTCTGTCATCAACCACCATCCCTTCTATCTTTATTCTTTTTACACCCCCCCCTCTCTCCCTCTATTCCCCTCTTCCCTACCCTCCACTCTCCTTGTCTCCCTTCAGTGAGTTCTATGAGCCTGGGGCGTTAATGATGGAGGAGGAAGGGATTGTGATTGGGGGCATGTTGGTCGGACTGAACGTCATCGACGCCAACCTCTGCATCAAAGGGGAAGATCTGGACTCTCAGGTGGGCTCAGATGCATCGCTGACTGCACGCTTCCTAAGTGGCAGGCAGAGACTCATTTGATGAAGTGTTGGTCTGTGCTAATGCTCCTCTGTCTTGTTAAGGTGGGGGTCATCGACTTCTCCTTGTACCTGAAAGATACTTCAAGCACTGAGACCTCTAAGGAGTAAGTATCTCTGTGACTCTGTTATCTCTGTCCTCTAACCACTCATTCTCTTATCTTTACTGTTGGCTCGTTTGTTCGTATCTCTCTCTCTGTCAAGCCTAGATAGTCTCCACATTGTCATAAAACACTGCACTGTCCTCACTGTCGCCACTGTCGCTTCCACCCCTTCACTACCTCTCCCCCAGTGACACCAAAATGACGGCCATTTTGGATCAGAAGCACTACATTGAGGAGCTGAACCGCAACCTCAGCGGCACAGTCACCGACCTGCAGGCCAAGATGGACTCCCTGGAGAAGACCAACAGCAAGCTCATTGAGGAGGTCAGTCTCTGCTTCTGTGTGTATTGGCTAACAGGGTTGCCAACTGTCTATGACCACCAGCCTTTGAGGTCTAACTGCATTGTGTGTGTATGTGTTTGTTTGTTCTTCAGCTCACGGCAGCGACAGACAGGATTAACTCTCTACGCGAAGAACAGGAGACGTTGAGGAAGGAGAACGAGTCGATCCTCCAGAGCAGCCTGAAGAAGGAAGAGGTGAGGACGTCACACATACACACACTGACACACTCTCACACACACAGGCTCTTGCTCTATAACCCTGTGTGTGTGTGTGTAGGCGACCCTGCAGGACAGTCAGGTGGAGTTGGAGACGTACAGACAGACTCGCCAAGGTCTGGATGAGATGTACAACGTGGTGTGGACACAGTACCACGAGGAGAAACGCATCCGGCAGGTCCGAACAACCGACCGCTAACCCCCGCCCCCCCCCCCCCCACCACCGACCCCCACTTCTCCTTCACACACCCCCAGCCTTCCAGAGCAGCCAAACAAACAGAGCCGCGTTTGACCTCGCGCGTGTCTTTTTCCCCGCAGGAGTTGGAGCGGGAGTTGGAGCTGCAGGTGGGTCTGAAGCAGGAGATGGAGGTGGCCATGGGGCTGCTGGAGAAGGACACGCACGACAAGCAGGACGCCCTGGCAGCCCTCCGCATCCAGCTGGACCAGGTGAAAACCCTCAACCTGCAGATGTTCCACAAAGCACAGGTACGCACGCTGCCAACGCGCACGCCAACGCGCATGCGCACGCACACGCCCCGGTTCAGGCTGTTAAGAATGTGTTCATTCGCAGGACGCGGAGAGAGACACCGAGAGCAAGCAGGAGGCCGCGGCTCAGCTGGAGGACAAGATGAAGCACATGGAGACCGCCATGCAGGAGATGGAGCAGAGGTGGGGTTTTTTTACATCTTGTCTTCTTACATTCTAAATGTCTTCTTAAAAGGCGTGCGTGTGCTTGTGCGTACATGGGCCGGATAACGATATTTCTCTCAACGGGAATTCCTCACTCCAATTCACGGCGCTGTGTTTCAAGGCTGCAGAACTCGGAGCGCGAGAGGAGGCAGAGCGACCAAACGGACAGAGACATGAGGTCGGAGCTGGAGGGCAAGGTGCATGCGCTGCAGAAACAGCTGGGTGACCTGGACACGCTAAGGTACGGACACACACACACACGCACGCACACGCTCATCCACGTGCCCATATTGACGCCCGTCCCCTGACCAGGCTGGGTTTGGAGAGTGACCTGCGCAGCGAGAAGGAGGAGAGGCAGAGCCTGCAGAGAGCTCTCCAGAGGGAGCAGGACAACAGCACAGAGCTGCGCACGCAGCTGCAACAGCTGCAGGGGCTGCACACGGTCTGGAGCGGCACACACACACACACACACACACAGAGAGCTTAAACAACAAACATGCTCAAATTCCCCATCTTAATGTGTGTGTGTGTGTGTAGGAGCTCCAGGACCTGAAGGAGGAGAAGAAACAGCTCCAGCAGATCTGTGAGGAGCAGGAGCAGGCTCTCCAGGAGATGGGCCAGCACCTGAGTCAGTGAGTACTGTTCCTCTCCTCCTCCCTCCACTCCTCACGCTCATCACGTGGTTCTCCGAGCCGCTCTCTCCATCATCGCCCTCTCTCTCTCTCTCTCTCTCTCTCTCTCTCTCTCTCTCTCTCGGCAGGTCTAAGCTCAAAATGGAGGACTTCAAGGAGGTCAACAAGGCCTTGAAGGTAAGATTATCCAGAGGACAGAAACCTCGTAGAACAACATCTAATCGGATAACCCGACAGCTTGGGAGGTTTCAGCCTGATGTTGTTGTTCCCCGTCAGGGCCATGCCTGGTTGAAGGACGACGAGGCTACCCAGTGTAAGCATTGCCAGAAGGAGTTCTCCATCGCTCGCAGGAAGGTGAGAGGCAGAGCGGCCCGGGCCCCACGGCCCAAACATCCTCCCTTCCACTCTGTTGCCGTGACGACCTAAAGTGCATCTTCAGTACAGACGTCTGCTTCGACTTTGAAAAGTCGCAACTGACCTCTCCCTCTCTCTTGTCTGTCTCTCTCTCTCCCTCTCATGTCTGTCTCTCCCTCTCGTGTCTGTCTCTCTTTCGTTTTCTCTCCAACGTTGTGCCCATGTGCAGCACCATTGTAGGAACTGTGGGGATATCTACTGCAACAGCTGCTCTGCCAACGAGCTGGCCCTTCCTTCCTACCCTCGGCCCGTCCGGGTGTGTGATATCTGCCACTCACTGCTGCTGCAGAGAGGCTCCGCCTCCTGACACAACTACGCACACACTGTCTCACACACACACACTTTTAACTCTAGCTTTCGTGTTGACTAACGTTCCAGTTGTTACTGAAGACATCTAGACAAACAGTTTCCAAAAAAAAATATTTTTTAATATAAAATCCTTAGCATTAAAAATGAACAGGAAACATCGTTTGATGTGTTTCCAAGATCGGTTTCTACGTCTGCCTGAAATTCAGGAACTTAAGACTGTCTATGGAATGGTATGAAAGGTCCTTCTGCATGACTGGGTTTGAGTGTGAACCATCAAACTACATTAAACTAACAGAAATATTTTGTTCTGGAGGGACAGGGAATTTATAATCAAGTAACCAGATCAATGATTTTCCCACTAGTTTCTATTGTGTTTTAACAAATGTAACTTTGTTACAAAAAATCATGATAACTTTTCATTTACATAAGTATTCCAGTACGGTTTAAAGACTTTTGTAGAGAAAGGAGGTGCAAGATGTAATGTTCCCTTTTTTAATTTGGTTTGGCATACAAGTACATGTAGATCCGAATGGTAAATGACTACAGAATGTTAACACAAATCAACATTTAAGATGTCTATTTTAGAATGTGTATATATAACTTCGACCCAGTGCTACGCAATTTTCTTAAGTAATTTGGGCATGTTTCGACCAACATGTTTTCTATCTAGATATTTGATAAAGAGTACTGAATTTAACAACAAAAATGTTTTTACTTCGTTTGACTGTAGTCTGCACACCACAAACATAAGCCACCAAGTTGATCATTGAGACATCTTTACTCACTCTGTGCACATTGAATACAAAGAAAGAAACTGTAGAAATGTTCACAAACTCAGACCCCACCTCTCCCCCGGGTATAAATCAGCAAGCTTAACCCCCCTCTCAACACGCAAACACTAAAACTAAACCTTTAACCATGCAGTTTTAACTATGTCGAATGTCACATTCACATATTTCATACATCAAAAAAGCATTTCAGTTTATGCAAAATTAATGTAAGGACAAACATCTAGATATATACAGAATGTGGGTCTGAAGTGAAAGAGATTCAACACAAGGGAAGCTACACAAAAATGATAAGACATCTCTTCAGTATGGAGCAACCCAGAAAGGGCACACTGTCTGATCATGGAAATACATGTGGGTATTTCACCCAACTAACATAGCGGTGTATGTCTATACGCTCAAATGCAAGGATGGTAAGAAAAAAGTGACCAACCTTCATCCTAAATCTTATGTAATAAAATTGTGAAAAATACATCCCTTACCCTTAATTTTTCAAAATGGCTCAAACCCCCAACTTTTCAGAAGTCTAGGCAAGAACAACATTTCCAAACTGCCAGTTTTAAAACAGAACTACATCCCCCATCCAGTCCCCACGCTGCTCAGGCCGTTCATGGAACTCCGACTCCCTCCTCCGCCGCCGCCATAGTAACTGCTGCTCATTCCGTCCTGCTTACCTAACAGGAGAGAGAGACGAAACACACTATAGGACCGCAGAGTTTGCCAGGGGGTTACACGCAAAAAACAATCCCTGTCACAATCCCTCTGACATTTTCAGGAGATTGATCAAGTGTGAGAAATCGATGAATCCAGACCAGCTAAACGGTTCCAACATCACCAGTCTAGTGTGTGTGACGGAGCTGATACTCACTATAATCACTGTAGCCTCCCATACTGCCCTGGCTGCTGTAGCCCCCCGAGTATCCTGCTCCCAGCTGACCATTGCCGTACGACGACTGGTTACCTGAGGGGGGGAGAGAGAGAGAGAGACCAGTCTCACAAAACAACATCCACAGCCATCAGCACTTGGGTAGAACGATTGGGGAACTGGTTTTGATTTCAAATGTTGCACGTTTAAGTTTACCTTGCTGAGGAGAAACCATGCTGTCTGCAGCTGACTCACCCATGCCACCCATCATCGGACTGCCATAGGCATCATTACTGCCCCCTGCTGTGGAGTTGAGGAACAGCTCCACGTAGCGGTGCTCTGAAGGCCACACAGACAAACAAAGAGGGTTAACACCTGCCACGAGGAAGCCCCTCACCTCACACTAACAGGGCTATTTAGAACTGGGATGCAAGGGAACTTAAAGAGAGGTCAAGTGTAAATATTCTAGAAATATTCAGAATTGGAATTAACTGGGAAATATATCGAATCGGGAAATGTTGATTGAAATTCTTTTCAATACAAGGTTTTAAGAGAAGCCAGCCAGATGACTCACGCATGTTGGCCTTGTCCTTGGACATGCCAGCCACGGCGTCCTCGTGTGTAGCGAACTCGACATCTGCCTCGCCGGTCACCCTGCCGTCCGGCCCGATCTCAATGTGAACCCTCACTGGGTTCAGGGGGGAAAAGAACTGCAGAAAACACAGACACCCACAGATAAACAAAGAGCAAGAGAGATTAAATGTACTGACCAACGGGGAAAAAACTGACGATCAGGCCATTATACACATACTACAAAACACACACACACACAGCACACACAGTTGGATGCACATTGTTGAGGCCTTCACTGATCCAGATCTTTACACCAGAGGAGATGATGGAGGGTAAGAGAGAGAAAGACATCAGTCCAGTATCTGTTGACTCACATTGTAGATGTCCGTCTCTGTGGCCCTGTAAGGGAGGCCCCGCATGTGAACACAGTGGCCCGTTGTACTCTGGAAGGAGGAGCCGCCGTCACCATAGCGACCATCCGATCCACCTGCACACAGTTCAGGGTATTCTCAACAACGGCAAACTCGTGAATACAATTTAAAAGATGTGTGTGGAGCATACAAGGCCTTGAGACAGATAACAAGGCATCATAACCACTGCTTCTCCTCAAAGCCACATGAGGACAACATCTCCCCCCTCCCCCCCCAGAACCCCCACCTACCTCCATAGCCGCCACGCCGCATCCTGTCAAAGGACCCCCCCCGGCCCATCCCGTTGTAGCCTCCACGGCTCCCCGAGGGCCGGTCGTAGGGCCCCGGGCGCTGCATCCCCATGGGCTTCCTCTGGGGCTCGTAGTTGGTCCGCACCTCCGCGGGGCTGCTCTTGAAGATCTCGACGTACCTGGGAGCATACAGACGTCTCTGTGAGGACCAGGCAGGACAAAGAGCCAGAGCAGCATGGACTGAATGTAAATTTGCTCTTTATAGATATAATGATGGAAATGGGCCTATTTGATGTGCTGTCATTAATGTGGCCCATATGGACCACTATTATGGTGTAATCTGGACCGAAAAACGCTGACGCTTCACTGAATGGGTAAGAGAACACAGTGTCGTGCCAAGTGGAGAAAAGGAACCTGGCATATTCCTAAGGTCTTGAATGATACAGCAGACACTTTTCTTATGGTTACCTCAGGATGACCTACAGGGACTGTAGCATGATGTCAGTGGGCTGTGAATAGCACAATGTGTCCTTGTCATGACATACAGTGTTGTGATGCGAGAGGGCCAGTGAGGGCTCCTGAACCAGTCCCTGGCGGGGAACCCACTCGTAGCATTACCTGGAACAGTGGGATCCAGCTCCTCATGCTCAGGTGCCCTTGTTCATTGGTTTCCAACCTGGTACAACCTTGCCAGTTTGTCAACCTGTACTTAGTGCTGAGGGACCCTTGCATGTCATTGTGAAGCTGCTGCACTCTCAACCAAACATGATGAAAAAAACCAAGAACCAATTTGGTGCCCTCAGCACTAATCTTCCCATGGAATGCCGTGAGAGAATGTAGGTATATTGTTCCAATTCAGCGCTGCATTGACGCTCTGGCATTTTCTATAGCGGTCCGTTTTATAGTATGTGTTGTATTAAGCATCATCAGTGTTGAGTGCAAGTTGTGTGTGTGAGTGTGTGTTCTTGGTTGGATGTAGTAGGTATACACCATAAGAAAAGCAACTTTTCCAACCAACCAACCATCCCCACCTGTGCCCTATTCTTTCCTTGTGTTTCTTTAGAGCCTTTTCAGCTATATCCTGTGAAGCAAACTGCACGAAGGCCTCCCCCGTACTCCTCCCCTGGATGTCCACCGGCAATGTTATCCCATTTGGCACGATTTCCAACCCTTCAACCCAAGGACAGATAACCCCAGCGGGGGACACATTAAATCACATGCCCAATCACAGAGAGATCACTTTCGCTAAAAAGCTGTTTTCTGACAGATAAAAAAGAAGAGAGAGTGAGCTCATGAACAAATAGAAGCTATGCATTATCACATGCTAGTTGAGTGCATCATTGAGTGAACTTGCATGGGGGGGGGGGGGGGGGGAGGAGGATGGAGGAATAGAAAGAATATGTGGAGAGAAGGAGACATCTTATCTGGCCAGGAGAAGAGATTTTTCTAAATGGGACTTGTTGCCTTGATCACCAACCATTCTACATTGGCCCCAAGAAGTAACATGTTTGCCTTCTGGGTGGGCTGAGATTTCATTAAGCAATGTGAAGAGGTTCCAGGTAAATAACTGCTCTATTAACATGAGAATGATGGAAACCATTGTAGATCTATTGCTGTTCTTTACTAGTAACATTATTTTAATTGTCTGGGTGGGGCCAGAGGGGTGATGGGGAACTTGAACAATGATGGAGATGAAATCCAGGAGTCAAGAGGTTCAGTAACATGTCTGACCAAAAATATCTTCGAAGGGCTACTACTTGGTGCATTTGCCTCTAATATTTTAACTGGCTTCTTCTCCCTGTGTCCTTTCCTCCATGGTCACTGTAAATTCATGAATCAGCGGTTTGAATAGCCTACATGTTGTGTCATTTTCAATAGCCACAGTGCTTTAAAGGGAAGATAAGAGTGGCTGCATCCACTGCCATCTACCATCAGAGGCCATGACGGGGAGGAGACAGATTAGCCACGAGCACTTTGCCACTACTCCAGTACCAGGATACAGGACACTCTGGTGGACCAGTGAGAGCTGCCTACTCGTACCTGAGAAGAACTGGACTATCTCCTCCTTGCTGCAGCCAAAGGGAAGTCCTCTAAGACGAACCAGCCCATCCCCAGCAGTCTCTGGGCAATTTGGACCGGTGTGCTTCATTACCCAGTCCATCTCGACACTGTTTGACTTGAAAACTTCAAGATCGGACAAACATAAGACAATCTCAGTCACTATTAGGCCTACTTGGTACAATACTGGAGCATAAGAAGAATGTAGCCATTCGGTAATAGACAGTGAGTTTTACACACACCTTCAACATATCTGTGTCCCAAGGTTTCTCTGTCCTTCTTCACAGCAATCTTCAAATCCTCCTCTGAGTCCATTTCCACAAAGGCCTCTCCGCTGGGGCGTCCCTCACGTGTGTAGGTGAAATTAATGCTTGTGCCATTGTTCGCAATTTTGCAATCTGTTTTAACAAATATTCAGCATTACATTTACATTTAGTCATTTATTTAGCAGACGCTCATTTCCAGAGCATTAATAGAATATGGGGGTACAGCTGTGTTCATTTACTACGTTGCATTCGCTTACCTGAGAAAAACCTCTGTACCTCATCCACAGAGCAGGACCAAGGCAGACCTCTGATACGCACCACAAATCCTTCGTCAGCCATGGTGTGTAATCTACACAAGGGGCAAAACATTATATTTTACATTAACGCACCCAAAGAAAACTACCCACAACAGCACGAGCTAAACTAACATATAATATAAGCCAAAATAAGCGAACACCAATATACGCATTTGTGCAGATTACACATTTATTTTTAGCTAGCATGCTAACGTTGCCATCAAATCGTAATGCTAGAAAGCTAAGCTAGTTAGCTCTAGCTAACTAGTTAGCTAGTGTTTGATTGTTCTCGACAATGGCAGACCACGAGACTAGTAGTTGGGTTCATATATATACTAGTACTGTAGAAAATGCTTCAGTTCCCCGCCGGTTTGTACCAATTAACATAAAACTAAATAACTAGCAATAAAATGACCAGCCTAGATATCATTATATAGATTTCCGGGATCCTTCCATACGGATCTTTTCTACACAATTACAAATCGCTTGCAACTTACCTATTAAGTAGCCTAACGTTATTAGACCGGACGGGTATATATTTTACTTGAATCGCCGGATTGTTTGCTTTAATGAATCGCTTGCCTTCAAAATACCCTGCCTTACAACCTAGCTATCTATTATGCTTCGAATCGACAGCTTCTTGACTAACTAAAGATAGTGATACCACTGCCAGCTCGCTATAGCTTAACCTAGCCTAGCGCTCTCGAACTGGCCACCTCGAGTGAATGTTACGTCCACGCCCTAAATATATGACGTTACGTTGAAGATGGACAAACATTTTTATTTAATCACATCTACACCATAGCGTATACAGCGATCTGCTAGCTAATACTCTACTAATTTATCCAGTAATGTAATGTACACATGAATTATATTTAAATGTCTTTCGAAGAGTGAACGCTGATAATATGTAGGCAATTGTTTCTTCTTCTCTACATCATGTCTGATCCAAAAAAAATGTATTTGGACATTATATGTCATTGCTTTATATGCAATGCATGCTTTTAACTTTAAGGAGCTTGGTTACACTCTTAGGGCTCACTGCTTATCCCTAGACTAATGATTACTATAATTAAATGTAATGAATTACAATTTTAATGTGTCCAGCATGGGGTAGTTAGAGAAATTAGAACAACAAAATGACAACAACAAGAACAAAAAACATATCGCAGCATTTACCTAACAGAAAAGTTCATCAGAACTGTCAATAGGTCCCTATTAGGTAAATAGACAACCAAATGCAATAGAGAACCGAGCAACTAGACAATGTTGTGTGACAACATCAGAGGATATCTTATTTCAAGTCTTACTCAAACTCAGCATTATTGGAGCTGCAGGCAGCAAGCCCAAGGATCTCTTGGCCTTATGAAGCCCACCATTTCAGAAAACTCACATAGATGTTCTTAGTGACCAGGGTACTTTAAGATGGCATTGGCCTTTACTATCCTAATAATATTTGTATATGTATTACAGTGGTAGATTCCAACACTGTTCAAGGAAATGAAAACATGATGACATGTATTATCATGAATGTGATGAACATCAATGGAGAAATGAGACAGCCATATGCCAGTCTGTATATATTGTTGGTAAACATTTATTTGTAGGCCTGTACGTTTTGTTGTCTATACATTATAATTTGTTTTGTGAGTCCATCACAATGCAAATTGTTATTAGTATACACATACTTAAGTTAAACTACTATTTCAAATATTTCTGATTTCACAGTTTGTCAACTAGGATTGCCCGCCACTCTCTCAGCATCATCATTAATTCACTTCAAATACAGTTGCCTATGTATCAGTTTAGCTAGTTGGCCTACCATGGCTTGACGTTCGTTCTGAGAGCCTCGTGATATCGGTAAACCTAACATGACGTCGCAGTCCTTCCTTTGACTAGCATCCACAGAGACCAATTGTTACTTGAAATTCTGAATGAACAGCCAATAGAAATGTGAGGATTTTCTTTAGAGGCGGAGTTTCTGACAAGCAGTGCGTAGTGAGTTAGGTTGTTAGAAAGTTAATGGCTGGGGGAAAGAGATCCTCATCAACCCTCGCTTCGGGAGTGTTTCATGATTCCCTGAAGTAAAAACACGCCAAATTTTCAAAAGAAAGAATCCGGACGGAACATTAGGTCAACCATAAGCTCACTAATATACGTATTGTCAAGATAAGTATGCAGGATGCAGTAGCCGGGACGGCAATGCTGACGGACGGCTTCGAGGACGAGATTGACTCGGTGACTCCTCGCTCCCCAGTGGTAGGGATGGGGGTAGGAGCAACACCAGGAGTCGGACTTGGGGGCATAGGGATTGGTGTGGGTGGAAAGAAAGTACGCTTGTTCGGTGAGCCCGGTGGGCCTCCTACAGAAAGACTGGACTTCAAACTAGCGGCAGCAGCAGTCCTATCCTCGGGTCCAGGATCTGGCAGCGACGAAGACGAGGTCTCAGAGGTAGCTAAGCTAAGCAAGCTAACCAGAGCTGGCCAACATTCCTCTCCCTGCTTAGCTAGCCTAGCTAGCTAACTAGCGGGCTAGTTGTTGGCAGCCACCCCCTCCTAAGCTGACGAAATTACGTAAAAACAACCACTAATGTTTTTGAGAAATGCCTCTTGCAACTTCAGTTTCTTACGGATGGTCAGTCAAGTGCCACATTTCGCAAGACACGGACACATTTGTACGATAACCCGAAAATATGTTTTATTTATGCGGCGTAGGCTGCGACCACGGCCTAGTTCGGGTGGACAGCTTTGGTATCGTCAGTGCTAGCAGTGTTGCGAGACCGCAGACAGCACGCATTCACAACTTTGCAGCCCATGTTGACTTGCTACATCGAAAGGAATATTCCCACTGCGCGAACATGCACTGACTGGCAAGTTTGCCATGTCGGCTAGCTGTCTTTTCTACCTGCCACTCAATCCTAATGGTGCAATTACGTCACCTTTCACAATTATGTAATTTTTTTTTGACTGTCCTTCAACTTATAGATATCATTGTGTTGTAACAAATCAGTTGACCATTTGCAACTTTGAACGGGTTTAAACGAGATTTTTAACCTCACAAGGCATAGCTAAATGGCAACATGTCAACTTGTCCTGCGTTGTCACAAGTGATAGCGTTTTCCAGATCAGAAGTGGCCAACTTTCAATGTGTTGGCACAACGTGCAGGTCTTAGGGTGGCATCCATAAGCAAAGTTGCTCATAGAGCGCAGACATAAACCGTGGATCAAAATTCTTCTGTCTGTATTGATGACATGACATCCCATGTTGTACTTGACCCAATGTGGTTATCCCAGTCTTAATTGCCAGTAATCTTTAAGGATGTTTTATGTAGGCATTCTTGCACCTAAGAGACAGCTTTCATATGTCCATGACACTGGGGGAGCATTGTATGTCTTATTCCTTACTCTTCTATCTCTGGTTATGTTAACTCACCGCTTTCTCACTGTAGTTATTGTCATTTGAATGTTTGTTAGGCACCATGTAATCTAAACTTTAATGTTTTAAAATTACATGTACATTCCTATTGGTCCAGATAGAGTGTCCGCAGGATGGAGGAAAAAAAATACAAAAACCACTGCATTTACTGAAGTTTTTTCAAGTCATAAGGCAGTCATACCTGCCTTGTGTACATGGTAAGGTGCACTTGCTGAAGCAAGTCCCTTATCTAAGATTGATGGATGCCGATTGGCACTTGTCCGGCTACCTGTTGAGCTAGCTGTGTTTTTAGATGCTCTTTTAAGGACTGTCGTTATTGAATACTGTGTCTGTGAAGCCTTGTTTTGCACAAGCACTGTAGCATCACATTTTTACATGTAGAACAATGAGATTACATGTAGAACGATGAGATTACTATAGATTTGTGTTGTTGCAGTTTGAAGTTTGTCATTTTTGCAGAAGTGCAGTATCGTAGGTATTCTATTTGTTGGAAAAGGATTGATGGAAATTAGATTGAAGTTGATTGCATTTGTATGACTTCATTTTCATGTTTTTTTGGATGACTGAATGGGGCTCCAAGATGTGTTTAAAAGGGAGGGCTTGTTGTGGGAGATTAGCCCATTGGAGAGCTCACTGCTCTGGGCAGTAGCTAAAATCTGAGCTCCAGGATTAAGCAGATGCCTTTCGAGGCCTTTCCAGCTCTGTGGATGCACCGTGTCTGGGAACTGTAGTTCATTAATTGGGAGGGCTAATGTCCATTGTTTGTAAAAGGCTTCTCAGAACTACATTCCCCATGGGTCACTGTGCTCTGCATTCCAACCATATAGCAACATTCCTCCACATTGCCGAGTGCTGACTCCCTGTAGCATTGGCTCACTGGTCCCCGTCCTACCACAGGCCCATGGCTGAGAGCAGACAAATCACTTGATTTGACAGTAATGTTGGGTAACAGTTATTTGACGAGTTTTACATTTTGTAATTATTTAACAGATTTTTATTACAATCTATTTATATAGTTTTGGCCATTACTGGTTTGTTTTATAGTCAACTAACCTTTAATCAAAATGTTTTTGTTTTATTAAGTCGGCCATGATATAGCCCATGTACCAGATATATGCTGTGCAGTTGTATTGAATCGGGACAAGACGCCACTGTTTGGCCTTGACCTTGTGCTGGTTGCTGGTCTCCAGCACAGAGCTGCACGAGGGGGCCTCCCATCATGTATGCTGTGAATGTGCCGCAAGCTGTTTTCCTGTGTGTCAAAGGGTTAGAGGTGGGTCAACAGACACAGGGGCCAATACCTTAGTCCCTCAATGTGCTCCAGAGTGCTATACCCCCCGCAATCACCTGTCTGTTGGGGGATTGATGGACAGGACTGTTCAGAAATACTGTTCAGTAACTTCTCACTTCTTGGTTACAGTCCAAAGTTCCCTGGCTCTACTCCCGTTCACATATACAGTGCCCTCCAAAAGTATTGGAACAGTGAGGCGAATTCCTTTATTTTTGCTGTAGACTGAAAACATTTGGGCTTGACATCAAATAATGAACGTGAGACCAGAGATCAACGTTTCAGCTTTTATTTCCAGGTATTTACATCAGGATCTGATGCACAACTAAGAAAATATCACATTTTGTTTGAATCCACCCATTTGTCATGTGAGCAAAAGTATTGGAACAGATATACTTAAAACATATTTAAGTGAATAAGACTTAATATTTAGTTGCAAATCCTTTGCTTTCAATAACTGCAGCAAGTCTGTGACCCATTGACGTCACCAAACTTTTGCATTCTTCCTTTTTGATGCTTTCCCAGGCTTTCACTGCAGCCTCTTTCAGTTGTTGTTTGTTTTGTGGGGTTCCTCCCTTCAGTCTCCTCTTAAGCAGGTAAAATGCATGCTCTATAGGGTTTAAGTCTGGAGATTGACTTGGCCAGTCTAATACCTTCCATTTCTTGCCCCTGATAAACTCCTTTGTTGTTTTGGCAGTGTGTTTTGGGTCGTTATCTTGCTGCATGATGAAGGCTCTGCCAATCAGTTTGGTTGCATCTTTCCTTAAATTGGCAGACAAAATGTTTCTGTAGACTTCCGAGTTCATTTTGCTGCTGCCATCATGTGTTACATCCTCAATGAAGATTAATGAGCCCGTCCCAGAAGAAGCCATGCAAGCCCAAGCCATGACATTACCTCTACCGTGTTTCACAGATGAGCTTGTGTGTTTGGGATCATGAGCAGTTCCTTTCTTTCTCCAAACTTTAGCCTTTCCATCACTTTGGTAAAAGTTAATCTTTGTCTCATCAGTCCATAAAACTTTGTCCCAGAATTTTTGAGGTTCATCTCTGTACTTTTTGGCAAATTCCAGCCTGGCCTTCCTATTCTTCTTGCTAATGAGTGGTTTGCATCTTCTGGTGTAGCCCTTGTACTTTTGTTCATGAAGTCTTCTGCGAACAGTAGATAGTGATACCTTCACTCCTGCCATCTGGAGGTTGTTGCTGATCTCACTAACAGTTGTTTTAGGGTCTTTCTTTACAGCTCTCACAATGTTTCTGTCATCAACTGCTGATGTTTTCCTTGGTCTACCTGTTCGACGTCTGTTACTTAGTACACCAGTAGTTTTCTTCTTCTTCAGGACATTCCAAATGGTTGTACTGGCTATGGCCAATGTTTCTGCAATGGCTCTGATTGATTTTCCATCTTCTCTAAGACTCACAATTGCTTGTTTTTCACCCAAAGACAGCGCTCCGGTTTTCATGTTGTTTTCACCTCTGAATACAGTCTGCATAGACAAAACCTATCTTACCCAATCTGAACCTGAGTGTAGACATTCAGTGGTATTTATTGATTGAATAATGTATGTAATAGGACACACCTGGGCAACAAAACACACCTGTCAGTCATATGTTCCAATACTTTTGCTCACGTGACAAATGGGTGGGTTCGAACAAAAAGGTGATATTTTCTAATTTGTGCATCAGATCCTGATGTAAATACCTGGAAATAAAAGCTGAAACGTTGATCTCTGGTTTCACATTCATCGTTTGATGTCAAGCCCAAATGTTTTCAGTCTACAGCAAAAATAAAGGAATTGGCCTCACTGTTCCAATACTTTTGGAGGGCACTGTATGTTTTGAATGTGTTTATGCTTTTCTTTTGAAATGGCTTTGAATCGTGTTTCTGCAATAGATGGTTATCTATTGCAGTGGCCAGGGTATTAAACTTCACTATGTTGTCCTGGGGCTCTGACTTTCTGGGTCTTTGTGGTGCATTCTGGGGATTGGTCTTTTGTAGATGCACAGACCCCCTAGAGTGTCTCACTGTGCTGAGACTGTCACCAAACAACGGTTTCAGACTGGAAAAACCAGTCTGCAATGTTCCCCTCCCCACAGGCACTGGGAGGGCTGGATTTCTAATGGGATGATATGCTGTAGATCTGTGTCTGCATCAGGCCTTCACGCGTGAGCCTTCTCCAAAGACCGATCTTCTGGTTGGGGTTAGGCTCTAGATCATGATCAGGTCGACACCTATATGAGTAGATATAGTGTATATTTCACTTCTGTAAGATGACACTCCACAGCCAGATCATTTGGTTTCCTCGTTATGATATCGTTCAACTAGCCAGCTCGTTGGAATTGGACTCGTTTTTTCCAGCCAGGTTCCTCATAAGTCTGCTTCTCCAGTTACCTGTGTCTCCCTTGTTACTTGAAACATTGTTCTGAGTAAACTAATGGAGTTTGAGAATTGCATACACTTGGGCTTTCCTACATGGTTCGAAGCCTCAGTGGACTCTGACCTGACGCATGTGTTAGTGTGCGTGCGCTTGTGTATGCGAGTTGACATGTGGAAAAACCAATCTGTATGGTGAACTCCCTAATAACAGGGTGTTGTCTGTCTTGCCCTCGTATTCCCACCGCTGACCTCTCCACACACTTCCTTATCACACACACATCAGGAACATGGCCATCTTGGAAATATTTGAATACACTAACATGTTCTCTATTTCACCTGGCCTTCCACCCTGTCAGCCTGCGGTCCTACTTGTAAATCCACATGTTTGTCTTCAGTAACATGTTTATGAACTTGGTTAATTCTGTTTTTGTCCTTTTCTTCCTCCCTTCCTTCCTTCCTTCCATACAACCTCCTTTCTTATACTCCCAACTGCTCCCCTGTTCGTCACCCTTCTCTCTCCCTCCTCTCCTCTCCCCCTCTCAGGTGGAGTCGTTTATACTGGACCAGGAGGACCTGGACAACCCCATCATGAAGACGGCGTCGGAGCTGCTGCTGTCCAGTGCTACAGACGGGGTGGACCTCCGGACCGTTGACCCGGAGACACAGGCCCGTCTGGAGGCTCTGCTGGAGGCTGCAGGTAGGAGCCCCGACCTCAACCCCCACGACCTGACCTGACCCAGACCTGCACCCCAGCCCTGCACCCCAGCCCTGCACCCCAGACCTACACCCCAGACCTGCACCCCAGCTTCGCTACACCCTGGCCCGGCTTTCACTCTCTAGAAACCCAACCACCTTTCCCTTTTTTGGAGTGGCAATTACAGCATGTTCTGCTTGACAGCTGCTCTTTAAGGACAGGCTGAAGGGATGCTGTGTCTTAGGGATTTGATCTGAATGGGCCAGTTGTTTTGAGCTAGATCTGCATCCTGAAGAGTCCTCACCATAACAGACCCCTCCCGCTGTGTCTCTGGGCCAGATTCGCACCCCTTCCCGCTCGCACGTTCCCCACCTGCACGCCTGGGTTGGCGTGCAGGTGGTGCGCTGTTGAAATGTGTGGTTTTCCGCATAACAGATCAGCTGTTTCCTCTACCGAGGATACCTTCGTTTGCCTCCCGGCCTGCCTCTGAAAGCCCAAAACAGAGTGGGGATATTGGTTGTCCCTGTATCCATCCGCCGGTGTGCGTGTGAGAGATGAGACCTAGAAATCCAGTTAGGCAGGGTCTCAGCCCGAGGGCGTCCCTGGATGAAGGACAGGGGAAGTGTGCAGATTAATCCAGCAGGCAGGCCTGTGCGTCCTGACCTGCTCTGGGTTTATGAACATGACCGGGCAGATTAACGCCCCGCTCCGCGCCTGCCCCCTCCATCCGCCACACGGAATAGGAGGTGCTCGAAGTTCCCCACCTAAGCCCCAATCCCGAACGTGCCGCCACCTCCTCTCTAGTCTGGGGGGGGGGGGGGGGGGGGGGGGGGGGGGGAGGAGGGTGTTGGAATGCGGTGCTTTAATAGGGACCACCATGTGTGTGTACAGAGTCAGGTGTTTGATACTAGAGACGTGGCTGTTGTGTGTTTTGGAAGTTAGCTAAGTTAGAGAGGGAGGCAGGTGGGTCATTGTTTGTGCCGCAAGCACAGTGTGTTGTGTTTTGCAGTCAGGCCTGACTGTTTGTGGTGAGCCAATTGACAGTGGCAGCTGCTTTAGGGTATCCACGTCTCCACAGTGGGCCTGTATCTGCCTTACAGATATTCAAATCAGGTCCAACCTCCACACCCGTCAGTCTTGAGTCAGGGTGACCCAGTGCATATGAATCCCTCTGGACCCAGACCAACTGAACATAGCTGGCTTCAAAGAGAGCACAGTAGTCTGGTCATCACCTGTTTCTTGACATGTGTGTCAGGCGGTTGTGTGTGTGTGTGTGTGTGTGTGTGGGTGTTGTCCCTCTGATTTCCTCTCTCTGAGATAACCACTCTGCAATAATGATCGACCTCCTGGCCCTCTGCGTCCTGAGGGAGCGTTGCGACAGCGCTCTGACAGCCGGGCTAAGTTTAGAGCGTCTCCCAGGCCTGCTGCGGAGAGCACGGGGGCCGGGCGGGCCCAGCGGAGCCCTTCTGTGTTCTGACGGAGCACGGGGGGCCCAGAGACCACTGGACTGGGAGGGAAAGTGGGCTGTTTGGACTGTCACCGTTCCTCCCTCTTCTGCACCCCCATCCCTTATCACTGTTTCCGTACACACACACACACTCACTCTCGTTTTGCTTGAGCGCTCTCCCCTGGCTGGGAAACCGTCCTTGCCCTGGTCTTGTGAAAGAGGCCTTTCAATGTAGGTCAGCAGAACAAGCTGTCTGTTTTTACACCCCCCCCCCCCCCCCCCCCCCCCCCCCCCCCCCCCCCCCCCCCCCTCCTTCCTGCTTGTTCTTCCCTCTCACTGAGTCTCTCTTCTCCCTTGTGCTGTCACATACACACGTGTGCACACACACGTGTACACACACACACACACACGCTCATTATCTCGTACAGCCTTCTTCTTGCTTGTCTCCCATCTGTGTGTGTCCCTCCCTGTGTGTCTCAGAGTTCATCTCTCATGAACCCTGTGTTTCCCTGCTCACTGACCAAGACCAGACACCACCAGCCAGACTGACTGCTGTGAAGTGGGCAAAATGTCAACTTACTATATTTACATGAACAGGAAAAGCAAACAACGCTTGGTTTGGACTTTATTAACCACCTGTGTGTGTGTGTATTTTGTATGTGTGTGTGTTGGCTTGTGGGTACCACTACTAACCATGGTTTGGATTGGCTCTGCCTGGCTTGGTGTGCACCCCCCCCCCCCCCCCCCCCCCCCCCCTCCCCTTCCACGGTTGCTTGCAGGCATCGGTAAACTGTCCACTGCCGATGGTAAAGCGTTTGCAGATCCGGAGGTTCTGCGGAGGCTGACGTCGTCGGTGAGCTGCGCCCTGGACGAGGCGGCGGCCGCGCTCACCCGCATGAGGGCAGAGAACACCCTCAACGCAGGCCAGGCCGACAAGTATGTATCTCCCCCAGCACACCTGCACCTCCTGCCCCCCCAGCCTGCCTCTGCTGTTGGAGGGCTGTCTGTTAGAAGCAGCCAACCAGCACACATGGGACCTGGTCTAAAGGCCACATCATCAGCCTTCATGTGGAACGGACTGGACATGTCATGGAGGGCTTCTGGTGTGGTTCCAGAGGCAATTTCGTAGAGTCAATATCAATCTATCAATTATTCAATCGGACAGTCTGTTTTCCCAGCATTTAAGGCATCGATCAGTAAGTCAGTCAGTCCAGCAATTTACTCTGCTATCAATAAATACTAGGGATGAGGATTTTTAATTTGTATCGATATCGACACCATTTTCGAGACTGCTTACTCCCCTGGGGTGAGCTCGAGCTAACCACCATCTAAATGAATGAAATGGATGCAAATAGAACAAGAGGAACGTGTTGCTCTCAGGAGGAGGCTGGATTAAGGAGCACCTATTGGCACAATGGATCCTGACTGGCTAAATCTACAATTGTCCACTACAGATGAACAATCCACGACCTGGATGAGCAACTAGTATAAATGACTGTGATTGGTTGGTTCACAATAAGTGAACCAACCATCATTGTTCAAGACGTTATGAAAAGTTTAACACGTTTCAACAAGGCACCTGATCTAGCTAAATGACCAGCTAACCAAACCCAAGGATTAGGGGCATATGTGAGTGAAATAGTTGCACTGTAGAGCCCTGGCTCTTATTATTGAGGCGTATTATTGTCAACGATGGATACTTGCTATGAAGTTGGGCTGCGCTGACTGTTCACCGTGCGTACCTGGGGTGGAAGAGGAGGGTTGTCCTGCAACGGCAGCTGGAGTTGGCACCGTTGCTTCTCGAAGACAGTCGAATGTACTGCATTTTAAGTACTGCATTTTACCTTTAGCTGATGCACAACGTTGAGGTGCTTATTCATTGCAGTAGTGTTCCCCCCCTTACAAGAAATGATCTTCGAACATATATTACACGTCGCTTCATCCTTATCTTTGGCTTTATTAAAATGTAGCCAAGCCTTTGACCACTTAGTACGTTCAGCCATCGTAGCTAGCAACAACATGAGAAATGGAGCGAAGTAGGGCATGAGCCAATTCAGTTCTTCTTCTTTTAGCTTAAAGGCGTTTAGCAGGCCATTCAATTGAATTCAGTCATTTTATTAGACAATTCATGTATGTTTGTGCACCAGTGATTTGATTTAAATGACCTGACTTATCTCTCGAGACATAAGTTACTTTATATTACCTAGTCTCGATAGCGGTGTCGATAAGCTCGGACTTAATTGTTCTTTGGGTTTTGAGAAATTTGGAACAGGGTCTTTACAGAACCGGGTATCGATCCCCATCTCTAATAAATCCATTTGAGTGCTTCTGTCCAGCTGTGTATTTTACTCAGTGACAGTGAGTGTTAAATAAGTCTGTTTCAGTACAGTAGTATACATATATAAATGTGTGTGTGATTTCCTGTCACAGTGGCAATAATTGTAGCAGTCTGGTTATTTTCAGCCGTAGTCTAGCGGAGGCGTGTTCGGACGGAGACGTGAACGCCGTCAGGAAGCTGCTGGACGAGGGCCGGAGCGTCAACGAGCACACGGAGGAGGGCGAGAGCCTGCTGTGCCTGGCCTGCTCCGCCGGCTACTACGAACTCGCACAGGTGTGTGGGAGATCAAGGCCTCATCTGAGGTCATAACCGCACCTTTCCCTGTGTTGGTGTGTGTGTGTACTGAGCCCCCGCCCCTCCTCTCCTCCTCCCCCCAGGTGCTGCTGGCCATGCACGCCAACGTGGAGGACCGGGGCATCAAGGGTGACATCACGCCCCTGATGGCGGCGGCCAGTGGAGGCTACGTAGACATCGTCAAGCTGCTGCTGGTGCACGGAGCCGACGTCAACGCCCAGTCCTCCACGGGTAACACACACACACACACACACACTGTCAGACCGACATGGGACACACCCCGTACCATGTGGCCCTTCCATGGCTAACCCTAACCCCTCCTGGCCCCGGGCAGGAAACACAGCTCTGACGTACGCGTGCGCGGGGGGCTTCGTGGACGTGGTGAAGGTGCTCCTCAAGGAGGGCGCCAACATCGAGGACCACAACGAGAACGGCCACACCCCCCTGATGGAGGCGGCCAGCGCGGGCCACGTGGAGGTGGCCCGGGTCCTGCTGGAGTACGGCGCCGGCATCAATACGCACTCCAACGAGTTCAAGGAGAGCGCCCTCACGCTGGCCTGCTACAAAGGTAACGCCTCCCTCCCCTCTCTGCCCCCCCAGGTCCTCGTGCCGGTGGCGTTCAGAGCCTCTTCCTCTCCCACCCAGCTCCTCTAACCCAGCCGTCCCTCCCTCCCTCCTCCACCCCCTCCAGGTCACCTGGACATGGTGCGGTTCCTGCTGGAGGCCGGGGCCGACCAGGAGCACAAGACAGACGAGATGCACACGGCACTGATGGAGGCCTGCATGGTGAGCATCTGACCCAACACATCCCCCCCCCCCCCCCCCCCCTCACCTCCTCCTCTCCTGCTCCCCATCTCCACCCTCCTTCCCTCCCTCCCTGCCGTCTGTCACGTTAACCCAAGAGCTTTTCCTTAACCCCGCCTCCTCCTCCTCCTCTGCCTGTTGGGCCGTGCCTCGTTTTCACTCCTCAGCCATAACGCTCTGGAGTTCCCCCCTGACCTTGTAGGACGGGTCAGAGGTCATAAGTCCAAGGGTCAGCCCCCCCCCCCCCCTCACTCAGGTGCTTATCTCCCCCCCGTGTGTCTCTCTCTCCTCTGTCCCAGGACGGGCACGTGGAGGTGGCGCGGCTGCTCCTGGACAGCGGGGCGCAGGTCAACATGCCGGCCGACTCCTTCGAGTCGCCGCTGACCCTGGCAGCGTGCGGGGGACACGTGGAGCTGGCCGCACTGCTCATAGAGAGGGGAGCCAACCTGGAGGAGGTGAGCACACACACACACACACACTGAACCCCCTGCAGTAAATCCGAGAGGCAGATGAGGGACCCTAGAGAGTGTAACACGGTGCTGCCTGTTGGCTGTGTGTGTGTCCAGGTGAACGACGAAGGCTACACGCCCCTCATGGAGGCGGCCAGGGAGGGCCACGAGGAGATGGTGGCCCTGCTGCTGGCTCAGGGTAAGTTGCCCTCCACCCCCCCCACAGCTGACATAACTGCACAGGACACCCAATATGGCAGCCAGGCCTCCCATGTGAAGGACCAGAGTGTGGGTGTGTCTGTAACCCCCCCCCCCCCCCCCCCTCTCCCCCCCCCCTCCCTCCAGGAGCGAACATCAACGCCCAGACGGAGGAGACGCAGGAGACGGCTCTGACGCTGGCCTGCTGCGGGGGCTTCTTGGAGGTGGCCGACTTCCTGATCAAGGCGGGGGCCGACATCGAGCTGGGCTGCTCCACGCCACTGATGGAGGCGGCCCAGGAGGGCCACCTGGAGCTGGTCAAGTACCTACTGGCTGCAGGTGAGGGGAGAGGAGGGGGGAGAGGAGGGGGGAGAGGGAGGGACGGGGGGAGAGGAGGGGGGAGAGGGAGAGGAGGGGGGAGAGGGAGGGACGGGGGGAGAGGAGGAGGAGGGGGGAGGGGAGAGAGGGAGGGAGGACAGAGGAGAGAGGGAGCGAGGAGGGAGGGAAAGGAGAAAGAGAGGAGGGGAGCTGGAGGGAGAAGGAGTCCAGTCCTCATCTTCTGGGTTCTACCTCTTTCTCTGATCTCTAGGGGCGAATGTCCACGCTACCACGGCAACGGGAGACACAGCGCTGACCTACGCCTGTGAGAATGGACACACAGACGTGGCTGATGTGCTGCTGCAGGCCGGCGCCAACCTGGTACGCACACACCACCCACTGTGCCTCCTGCTTCATGTCTGGAAACCTTCCACCATGCATTAGAATATGCTGCGTATCTCTTACCGTGCATTCTCCATGCCCCCCCCCCCCCCCCAGGAGCATGAGTCTGAGGGGGGGAGGACCCCCCTGATGAAGGCAGCCAGAGCAGGACACCTGTGTACCGTGCAGTTCCTCATCAGCAAGGGTGAGTCCTGCCTCTGATTCCCTCACCCTCACACCAGGGGTTGGAGACGGGCCACGCTCACTAAGTGTGACGGCAACAGGACATGACCCCTCATCTCTCTCTCCCTCTCTCTCTGTCTCTCTGCAGGTGCCAATGTGAATCGGGCCACGGCAAACAACGACCACACGGTGGTGTCCCTGGCCTGTGCTGGGGGACACCTGGCTGTGGTGGAGCTGTTGCTGGCCCACGGGGCCGACCCCACGCACCGACTGAAGGTCAGACACACACACACACACACACTCGTACTCAAGGTCAAACACAAGCTCACAGACACATGCTCGCACACACTCAAGGTCAAACAAATGCTTGCACACGCACACACACACACACACACACACACACACACACACACACACACACACACACACACACACTAACTCACACATTCACACACATAGTCAAAAGAGACGTGAGTCAATGTGACAGCAGGTTGTCCCCCTCCTCCTAACTCTCCAGTCTTGTGTGTGTGTGTGTGTTCCTCCAGGACGGCTCCACCATGTTGATCGAAGCAGCCAAGGGGGGCCACACCAACGTGGTGTCCTACCTGCTAGACTACCCCAACAACATCCTGTCAGTCCCCGCCCCCGACCTGGCACAGCTCACCCCCCCCTCGCAAGACGCCTCTCAGGTGAGCCCCCCCACCCCCTCTCTCTCCAACACACCCCCCAGAGATGCCCCAGTTAGGTGTACCTCCAGATATAGATGTTTTCAGGTGGTACTGACACCCCCCACCCCCCCTCTACAGGTTCCACGTGTCCCATTCCAGGCCCTGGCCATGGTGGTGCCCCCCCAGGAGCCCGACAGAGCCCCCTCCAACATCGCCACGCCCCCACCCGTCTCCAGCAAAGGTGAGACCCCGTCTTCCTCCAGTCTCTCTCAGCACACTACATCCAGTTACCCTCCAAACTGCCTTCATGCCGAGGCAGTGACCTCACCTCACCTCCTCCACAGGCGTACAGACACGCACGCTCACGCGATGCCGTTCCCTCCCTCCTTGTCGTCCGCTCACGTCTCTCCGTCTCCCGTTCTCCCGCAGCCGCGTCCAAGCAGAGGCAGGCCGCCCTCCAGCCCGGGGCCTCCAACGGGGCCCCGCGCGGCCCCGAGACGGAGCCCCTGCCCCCCTTCCACCTGTGCCAGCCCCTGGAGTGCATCGTGGAGGAGACGGAGGGCAAGCTGAACGAGCTGGGCCAGAGGATCAGCGCCATCGAGAAGGCCCAGCTGCAGTCCCTGGAGCTGATCCAGGGGGAGCCGCTCACCAAAGACAAGATCGAGGAGCTGAAGAAGAGCAGGGAGGAACAGGTGAATAACCCCCCCCTCCCAGCCCCCCCGCTGCCCTGTAATTGCCTTGTCATGTCTCGCGTTCAGAGACGGCACGGGTGATTTAGCGCAGCGTCATGCAGGATTGTCATTTTTGCCAAGCGAGAACTTGAAGGTTTTTTGTTGTTGTTGTTGCTGTTGCACGGGACAAAAACGATGCCCTGCTTTGCAGTTGAGCCTGCGTCTACGTGTGGCCCCTCAGGTGCAGAAGAAGAAGAAGATCCTCAAGGAGCTGCAGAAGGTGGAGCGCCAGCTGCAGCTCAAGACCCAGCAGCAGTTCACCAAAGAGTACCTGGAGGCCAAGGGGCTGAAGGAGGAGCAGGAGGCGGGCCAGAGCCAGGGCCCGGGGCCCGGCCCCGGGGGGGAGGCCCCGCCCAGCGCCACCACCTCCACGCCCGGGGCCCTCACCGCCTGCTCCGGGGACCCCGCCCTCGCCCAGGCCGGCTCCGACACGGACGAGGAGGGGCTCCGAGAGGGGGAGCAGGAGGAGGAGCAGCCCGGAGAGGAGGAGGAGGACGACGAGGACGAGGAGGTGAGGCATAACCACTCTGTAACCCCAACGCTCCTGTTACCTGCCTCCAATGAGCACGCTCTCTCGGGGAATAGCCCTTGATCCAGATTCCTAATGGGCTCATTGTCACGGCAGGACGACGACGAGGAGGAGGACGAGGACGAGGAGGACGGCTCGGACGCGGAGGGCGGAGAGGTGGAGGAGGCCTACCCCAAGCTGCCCCAGGTGGACACCATCCTGTACAGAGACGGCCAGCCGCCCCACCTCCCTCCCTCGCCCCAGGCCCAGCCCCCGCCTCCGCCCCTCCAGGCCCCCTTCGTGCCCATCCAGCCCCTGGGCGACTACAGCCCCGCCGACTACCCCGGCGGGACCCCCCCGGAGCTGCAGCGGGTGCTGCTGGGGCAGCAGCAGGCCCTGGGGGCGGGGATGCTGGGCCAGCAGGCCCCAGACGGACTCATGGTGGCCACGCCCGCTCAGACGCTCACAGACACGCTGGATGACATCATGGCAGGTGTGTTGGGAGTCCGGGGGGGGGGGGGGGGGGGGGGGGGGGGGGGGGGAGTAGGCGTTCCCATTTCTACACGGCTGGGGGTAGTTGTTCAGGATAATGACTGATTCTTCTCCCCTCTCTCTGCACCTCTCCTCCCTCCCTCTGTTCTGTGTTCCAGCTGTGAGTAGCAGGGTGCCCATGCTAAGCACTACGACCTCGCCCACGCCCCTATCCCAACCCCCTTCTCAGACCCCCTCCAACATGGCCTCGCCCCCCTCCGTTCTGCCCCTCTACCCCTCCGTGGACATTGACGCACACGTAAGCGCTTCTCTCTCTCACACACACACACACTTGTACCAGTAAGTGCCGGTCCTGGTGGAGCAGGTACTCAGTGTGTGTGTGTGTGTGTGTGTGTGTGTGTGTGTGTGTGCGCGCAGACGGAGAGTAACCACGACACGGCGCTAACGCTGGCGTGTGCTGGAGGACACGAGGAGCTGGTGTCGGTCCTCATCGCACGAGGGGCCAACATCGAGCACCGCGATAAGAAGGGTAGGAGACACACACACATCTCGGATTGCTTTCTGATCAATACAGGCAAAAGGTTTGTCAGCAGTAGGATGTCCGGTCTGGTTCTCCAGTCTGACCTCCCTCCCGTCTCCCTGCTCTCCCCAGGTTTCACCCCTCTCATCCTGGCTGCCACCGCTGGCCACGTGGGAGTGGTGGAGGTCCTCCTGGACAAAGGGGGCGACATCGAGGCCCAGTCAGAGAGAACCAAAGACACGCCCCTCTCCCTGGCCTGCTCTGGGGGACGCCAGGAGGTACCTGCCCCCTTCTGATCTGCTGACCACTGTTCTTTCCAGAATGTTCCATCCTCTCCCATGAATAACATGATATCGTCTATCATCGTTCTAATGATTAAATTATATTTTTATAAACAAACAAAAATAATTATGGGGAATAGAGGAATGAAATGTCCCTGCCCTGCCCAGAGCCAGTAGAAATGTTCTGGATTTAACAGAGTGCCTCCTATTGGTCAGGTGGTGGAGCTGCTGCTACTGCGGGGAGCCAATAAGGAGCACCGTAACGTGTCCGACTACACGCCCCTCAGCCTGGCCGCCTCCGGGGGCTACGTCAACATCATCAAGATCCTCCTCAACGCTGGCGCCGAGATCAACTCCAGGTGAGGGGGCGGAGCTTCCTGCTCCTGTGTCTGTTTGGACCCTGCATGTCTCCTTCCTGTCCTCTGCAGACTCCCAAGGTCTAGATCTGTTTGAACGTCATCTTAATCGCAAAAGGGATGACAAACCACTTCTTGATCTCTCCTCTCCCCCTGTCGTCCAGGACGGGCAGTAAGCTGGGCATCTCCCCCCTCATGCTGGCAGCCATGAACGGCCACGTCCCCGCCGTCAAGCTGCTGCTGGACATGGGCTCCGACATCAACGCCCAGATCGAGACCAACCGCAACACGGCGCTCACCCTGGCCTGCTTCCAGGGCCGCGCCGAGGTGGTCAGCCTGCTGCTCGACCGCAAGGCCAACGTGGAGCACAGGGCCAAGGTGAGAGACCGCGACCACACCACCACCGATCGGGGTCAGCCGACAGTCAACACTCAGATGTAGAAGTTATGCTTATTGAGTCACTTATAACAATGCTAAGATGCCTGGTAGCTTTACACTACGCTGTCTACATATGGTAACCTCTCTCTCCGTCTCTCTCCCTCTCTCTCTGTCTCTTTCCCTCTCTCTCTGTCTCTGTCTCTCTCTCTGTCTCTCTCCCTCTCTCTCTGTCTCTGTCTCTGTCTCTCTCTGTCTCTGTCTCTCTCTCTCTCCCTCTCTCCCTCTCTCTCTGTCTCTGTCTCTGTCTCTCTCTCTGTCTCTCTCCCCCCCCAGACCGGTCTGACCCCCCTGATGGAGGCAGCGTCGGGGGGCTATGCCGAGGTGGGCAGGGTGCTGCTGGATAAGGGCGCGGACGTCAACGCCCCTCCGGTCCCCTCGTCCAGAGACACGGCTCTCACCATCGCTGCCGACAAGGGCCACTACAAGTTCTGTGAGCTCCTCATCAACAGGTGTGTCCCGAGCCTCCCCTCTCCTGCTCCTTGCTGCTCCAGCCTCTCTCCCAGCATCCTGGCTCTGTGGGTACTGTGTGCTCTGCTGGTCCTCACCCTCACCTCCCTCTCTCTCTCTCCCTCCGTCGCTCCAGGGGCGCTCACATCGACGTGCGCAACAAGAAAGGGAACACGCCCCTCTGGCTGGCGGCCAACGGCGGCCATTTTGACGTGGTGCAGCTGCTGGTGCACGCCAGCGCCGACGTGGACGCGGCAGACAACCGCAAGATCACCCCGCTCATGGCCGCCTTCCGCAAGGTACACACACACACACACTCACACACACACCAAACAATGTCACAGCTGCCTTTCACAAGGAAGTGAGAGGAGATGTAGACAGTATTCTATTATCCCGTGCCCTCCTCCTGTAGCCTCTGGTGAAGTGCTGCTGAGTGCTGACCGTGCGTGTTTGCGTGTTCCCAGGGTCATGTGAAGGTGGTACAGTACCTGGTGAAGGAGGTCAACCAGTTCCCCTCTGACATCGAGTGCATGAGATACATCGCCACCATCGCGGACAAGGTAAGAAACCCTCTTGTTAACCCTCCTCTCCCAGCCGGGACACCACATCACCCACATCAGGGCTCCACACTCACTGGTTGCCTTGGTTGCACTGGTGTGCCGAACTTTTGACAATTTAGCTGCACCCGCATACAATTTAGCTGCACCCGCATACAATTTAGCTGCACCCGCATACAATTTAGCTGCACCCGCATACAATTTAGGTGCACCAACTGTTTCCTTGCGTCGCCACAATTTCAAGTTCACCTTTTTGAACTTGAGTGTGAGTTCCGTCAAAGGAGTACAAATGCTCAGTTCGTGGAGAGGCAGCGGATGCGAGAAGGTTAGGTGCACCGGTGCGACCTAGGAATTTGTTTTGTTGCACTCGTACAAATGTTGGTGGCAGTCTAGAGCCCTGCACATGCCACTTCTGGGTTCCTACCTGGGTCTGGGGCTCTGGGTGGGGAGAGGGGGGGCTCTGGGTGGGGAGAGGGGGCACTCCTTAACTCCGGCCTTGTCTGTCTGTCTCGTCCCAGGAGCTGCTGAAGAAGTGCCACCAGTGCATGGAGACCATCGTCAAGGCTAAGGACCAGCAGGCAGCAGAGGCCAACAAGAATGCCAGCATCCTGCTGAAGGAGCTGGACCTGGAGAAGGTGCCCTCACTCTCCAGTGCACCGCTCGACACCTTCTCACACTACCAGTATAGGATGGGCCACTGTCCTATGGAACACAAGAGAGGGGTGGAGTTCAACTGTCATTTATGTGACGGACAGGTTCTTAGTCTGTGTGTGTGTGCCTCTCCAGTCCAGAGAGGAGAGCAAGAAGCAGGCCCTGGCCGCCAAGAGGGAGAAGCGCAAGGAGAAACGCAAGAAGAAGAAGGAGGAGCAGAAGAGGAAGCAGGAGGAGGAGGAGGAGGAGAAGACCAAGGAGGAGTTCTGCGACATGCAGGAGGAGAAGGAGGACTCCGCTGAAGGTAGAGGGACGCAGCCGGCTCTTCGAAACGGGCCTTTTTCTAGACGAGCTCTAAAGATCTAGAACTACAAGTCTAGATGGTTTTGCCGTAACCTTATTTTAGCTGTAGTTCACGTACTGATTGTGTTTTTGTGCCCCCCCCCCAACAGAAGAAGAGGTTCCTATCGACCCCCCCAGCGCCACCACCACCACCACCATCGGCATCTCCGCTACCTCCGCCACCTTCACCTGCACCTTCGGGAAGAAGCGCGCCGGCGTGGCCACCACCCCCAGCACCAACCGCAAGAGCAAGAAGAACAAGACCAAGGACTCGCCCGACGACACCATCATCCTGCAGGACTCGCAGGTACGCACGGGCCCACCACTCCCACACTACCAGCTCACTGCGGCCTCCTTTTGTCCTGGTCGCTTCTGTACTGGGTAACCTGAGCTTGGATGGTTGGAACAGACCTGGAACCACAGTGCACTCTCTGTAAAGGATCCTGGCTGAAATAGATGCGATTTAGTAGCTGAGGTATTGCCATGGTGGCCCGGATGAGCAGCTGTCCCCCCCCCCCCCCCTCTCTCTCTCTCTCTCTCTCCACCAGGTGGCGCTAGCGCAGCACAAGGCTGACAAAAACAAGATCCAGGGCGAGCCCCGGGGCGGAGGCGGGGGCCTGGCGGGGGGCAACAGTGACTCGGACCCCCTGGACAGCACCGACTGTGCCAGCGAGGGCAGCAGCAGCGGGGGCAAGAGCCAGGAGCTCAACTACCTGCCCGACCTGCCCTCCTGCGCCTCCTCCTACTCCTCCTCCTCATCCTCCTCCTCCTCCTCGGCTCCCCCCCTGGGGGCGCACCCCTCCCACGCCCTCCTGCCCGGCCCGGAGAAGAGACACTGCCCTCAGCTGCACAGCAGCGACAGCAAGCTGGACAACAAGGTCACGGTGTCCATCTCCAAACCATCGCACAAGTGAGTCAACCTGTCTGCCAGTCGCACGCGCATCCGATTGAACTGAAGATTCTTCCGTCCCCGTTTAATCATCTTTTCAACCCTTAATCTTTTCTCCTCCCCCCCCCCCTCCTTCCCCAGGGTTCCTGACATGAGTGAGCTGGTCCCCAGCTCCCTGCCCTCCCCCTTCAAGACCATGTCCCTGCCCATCTCCTCCCCCAACAGCAAGCTGAGCCTCACCTCCCCCAAGAGAGGGCAGAAGAGAGAGGAGGGCTGGAAGGAGGTGGTCCGGAGGTGGGTGTCCACACCGACCAGAGGAACCGTGCACACACACACGTGAAATCATGCACACATTACATTTAAATTAAAATCGTCTCTTCACAAACCAAACGCCTCCTCCACGGTGTGACTGGAGCCTCTGACCAGGCTAACAGCCCTGCTGTGTCCGTCAGGTCTAAGAAGCTGTCTGTCCCGGCCTCCGTGGTGTCTCGCATCATGGGCCGCGGCGGCTGCAACATCACGGCCATCCAGGACGTGACGGGAGCCCACATCGACGTGGACAAGCAGAAGGACAAGAACGGAGAGAGGATGATCACCATCAGGTAGGAGGGACAGACCCCCTGGTGGACATCCACGGGTACCACACCCCAGACGGCTGGATGTTGGGTCCTGATTCCCTGTGTTTGTTTCCAGAGGTGGCACCGAGTCCACAAGGCACGCCGTGCAGCTCATCAACGCCCTGATCCAGGACCCGGCCAAGGAGCTGGAGGACCTGATCCCCAGGAACCACATCCGCGCCCCGGGCTCCAAGGCCAGCTCGGCCCCCTTCGCCAGCGCCGGCGGGGCCTCCAGCGGCTCCTCCGCCGGGGCCAAGGCCTTCAGCTCCCTGGTCACGTCCTCAGGAGTCTCCTTCCAGTCCTCCTCCTCCTCCCAGGTGGGGGGCAAGGTGGGGAAGGGGCTGTCGTCCGGGGTGAGGCAGCCCTTCCCGGTGTCTCTGCCCCTGGCCTACGCCCATCCCCAGCTGGCTCTCCTGGCCGCCCAGACCATGCACCAGATCAGACACCCGCGCCTGCCCATGGCCCAGTTCGGGGGGACGTTCTCCCCCGCCGCCAGCACCTGGGGCCCCTTCCCCGTGCGGCCGGTGAGCCCCGGAAGTGCCAACAGCTCCCCGAAACACAACGGAGGAGGAGCCTCGGGCCGGTCCGGCGCCGCGCCCCACAGCGAGCACAGCAGCGCCGTCAGCTCGGCGGCGGCGGCGTCCATCTCCAGCCCCTCTGGAGCAGCCCCGGCTGCAGCCTCTCCTCACACCCCTAACCCGCCCGCGCCCTCCAACCCGCAGCCCAGCGCCCCCACGCCCTCCTGCGTCAGGAAACAGCTGTTCACCTCCGACCCCAAACCCTCCGGGCTCAACTCGTTGTCCATGGCGACCACAGCTGCGGTGAGCAGCAGCAGTAACGCAGTGCGAGGCACGGGGTCTCCCGCCCACCATCACACGGGCATGACGGCGACCTCCGGCTCCGGCTCCACCCAGGCCTGCGCCCCGCCGCCCCTCCTCCAGCCCCTCAAGGTGGAGCCCAGCGCCTCGGCCCCCCCAGGCAAGGAGAAGCCCCCTGGGGCTCTGGAGAGCCAGACCTCCTCTTCCAGCGAGAGCCACAGCTCGGCAGGCTTTGCCACGCCAGCCATGGCCTTGCCCCCCAAGCCTGAGCCCCGGCAGCAGTTACCCCCCCCCTCCCCCTCCCTCCTCGGCCGCCGCCACCATCACCTCCTCCTCCTCTACAGAAGCCCCCCCGCCCCTGCTCGCCGCCCAGCCCAGCTCCCACCTCCCCCCTGGGCCAGCCCCCTCACACAGCTCCATGCACCCCAACAACACGGTGCCCCACTTCTCAGCCCCCGCCCCCCGCGTCTCTCACCGGATGCAGCCGTCGGGACCCTACTACCCCCTGTCAGAGCAGCAGCAGCAGCAGGTGTTTGTGCCCCTCAGCGCCCAGCAGGAGCCCCCCAAGCAGACCCAGAGCCAGGCTCAGGTGTCCCACCTACCCCAGCAACCCAGCCTGCCTCCCCAGGCCCCCCCGCACCAGGTGCCCTCCAGCCTGGGCATGATGAACGGATCCCAGATGCAGCACGTCCACGGGGGAGGCAAGACCCAGCAGATGCCCCCCAACTTCGGCCCCGCGGCGCTCTTCAACCATTTCAGCAGCATGTTCGACAACAACAACCAGGTGAGTGTCTGTTCACCTCCCCGACGAGAACCAGCCGTCGCTACCCGCCGCCCTGGCCTCTGACCACAACCTCTGTGTGAATGCCCCCTCTACCAGGGAAACAACCAGGTGTGGGGCGCATGCCACCTGCCCACCCGCTCCCCCCCTGAGCAGCCTTACTCGGCCCCCCCGCCCTACATGAGCATGGGCCAGATGGAGGGCCTGATGCCTCCAGACAGCTCCAAGGCTCCAGGCTACCGCTCCACCTCCCAGAGGATGGTCAACAACCCCATAGGTAAGACACCTGCTGGGGGAGAGACGGGTGGAACTGGCATACCCAAAGAAAAGATTTCCTTTTGTGGTTCGAAGGTCAGCCAATTTGATTGACTTCATTGAATTAAACAAGGTTCCCTACACGCACACACAATCTTTTTTGAAGGAAAGTGGGTCCTGGTTTATGTACTATATTGACATGTATTCCTTTCGAAGTGGCGTATAGTGAGTGCTTGTGTATGTACCCTGCAGTAACAGTGCGTGTGGCCCTCTCTCTAGCCCTCACCAGCTATGCCACCAGTATCTCCGGCAGCCCAGTCTACCTCCACGGACCTGCCGCCGTGGGCACGCCCTCCTTCAGCAGACAGCACTTCTCCCCTCACCCCTGGAGCGCCGCGTCTTCCGGTACACACACACACACACACCTATACTGACACACAAACAAACACACACGCCCCGAACTAATGAACTATCTCCTCGTACGTTCCGTACCAAATGTTCCCTGGTTCCTCCCTCCCAGGTGAGTCTCCGGTGGCCCCTCCCTCCACGGTGTCGTCCTCGTCCCTGTCCTCCTCGTCTGGGCCCCCTCCTCAGCAGCCCAAGCCTGGCAACGCCAGCCAGCAGGACCGCAAGGTGCCCCCCCCCATCGGCACGGAGCGCCTGGCCCGGATCAGGCAGACGGGCTCTGTCAACCCCCCCCTCCTCACCACCAGCTACACGGCACCCGTGGGACAGGGGGGCATCTGGTCCTTCGGTGTGGGCAGCGCCTCTGGTGAGTCAGAGAGAGAGACGGGACAGTAGGATGGCATGGGAAAGACCGAGAGGGCCTCTGGTTGTGCAATTCTATTAGCACAGACAGACACCGAGCTGTGAGCATGAAGGAAGCAGAGCGTGGCTTAACCCTGCCTCCTGTGTTTGCTGTGACAGAGGCCATGTCCGGCTGGTCCCAGCCGCTGATGAGCAGTCACATGATGCACCCGCAGCTGCAGGCGGAGCAGACGGCCTTCTCCCAGCACCAGCCCATGGAGCAGGACGACACGGGCATCTCCAACCCCGCCAACAGCTACCACCAACCCCAGCACATGCCCAACAGCTACATGGACTTCCCCAAGGTAGCCGCAAATACACTCAGGCACGCGTGAATGGAGACGTGTAATGCGTAGAACAGCAGCTAATCATCCCTGTGTGTGTGCGTATCTAGGGTATGCCCATGTCTATGTATGGAGGAACCATGCTGCCCCCCCACCCTCCCATGGCCGAGGGGCCGGGGGCCGCCATGTACAACGGCCTGCACGCCCCAGACCCCGCCTGGAGCCCCATCATCAAGGTGGTCCCTAACAACACAGACAGCTCAGACCCACAGCAGGTAGGCCCTCCCCAAGCAACGCACTCTAGACCATCCAAATAACCCTAAAGGGATATGTCCCATAATCTGACGTTGTTTAAAAAAGTATTTGAAGTTGTTGTCTTCTTCCTCTGTCTCCTGGGTACTCTGCAGGTGTGGCCTGGTACCTGGGCCCCTCACGTGCACCTGAACCACGTCAACTAGAAGGCGTCGACAGCAATCAAACGCACACCGCACGACCCACGGCGCTGACACGGAATTCCGATGAAGGAAAACAAAACGAGACGAAAAAAATAATAATGAAAATTGCAACATGTTAACCTAGTAGAGAACCAGAGAGTGCAGAGCTGAGGTTGAAGAATTGGAGGGAATATGACATCCTGATACCATTCTTTGATGTGCCTATATCAAACAAGAAATTCTCAATTTGGCGAGGGCTGTTATCAATGTCCCAATGTCTGCGAACAAAGTGGGATTCCCTGTTCAACAGGATCCATTCTCTGTGTAGTTTAGCGATTTTGACTTAAACCCACATACACCGTTCTGAGGCTGCAGGAAGCTTACGGGCCGTAGCTATTTAAACTCAGCCAAGAACTACATGATGATGATTACCTAAAGAGAAAGAAATCAGAACCTTTTTAGAGTGGTAAATACATGTATAATTGTTTACATACTAAAAAGGGTTAAAATGAGAGTAAATTTCATGTCGTATAGTGGCTCTACTTTATGTAGCCTGTATTAATGTGAAATATTTACCTAATATTCAATAAAAAGATTGAAAAGTTGTCTTTGAGATTGAATTTGGGTTGGGACTGTGTGTGCTAATTTTATAAAGACCTATTCTGAGAAATACAAGTATCTCAAAGGCAATAATCAACACACTTAACATTTGAAAGTGTGTTAAATTGGTGACGTTTTGGAAGCTAGGGCTCTACCCAACCCGATCTCTGTATGTAAAGAAAACTAGGCGTTCCGAACCAGGTTTCACCGAGTGAACAATCGCGCATTTCCCTACATAGATTCCAACCGGAAATATGTCACAGCAGACAGGAAGTATTGTTCTTCATGTTGGTCGCATAACTGTCAACTGGAGTGGATACAGACCACTCGACCTTGTTCAGGATATAGTTTTCTTAGATTTTCTTTCTTTAGCCACTCGAATGATTAGTTAGTGACGAAAGAAATTTCTCCGCATCCTATTAAGAACTCCACCCTCGCAAAATTCATAAGGCGAGCCCCGGCTTCAAAAACGAGTTGACTTGTACACAGTAAGCATACCTTGCTACTGTTATTACAAGCAGACATGGCTGCTGCTCCTACAGCGGTACCAAAACTGGTACCAGAATCTAGTCCCCCAATTGCCTTTGACTTTTCTCAGCCTCCAGTCATCGAAGGTTTTACACCTTTGTCGCGACCTAAAGACGAAACGTTCAAAGAGAAGTTTATCAGAAAAACTAAGGATAACCCCTTCGTTCCTATAGGTGAGTTGCATAAGTTGTCTCTGATGACAGTTACACAAGTGAAGACAGTCATGGCACATCAGAGCAAACCGACCGGCCATGCCCATCTTTTATCTTAGAATAACTGGGGGGCTGGAGATTTAAAGTTTGACTAGACTAGAACATTATGTACTAGTTGAGTTGCATGCCAGTTCATGGAGGAATGTAGTAGGGTAGGTAAGTAGTGATTGGTCAATGCCTCTGCTACTGCACTGAACCGTATGTTCATGAATGGTTGTACAGTCATTTGTCATATATTCTACATGCAAATATTCTCTAGTTGCAGTGTTGTATTATAAAAAAAATAAAATGGAGGTTGTGTTTTGTCTGCTGGTTTTTGTTAACTGTCCTTGATCCTCTGAAAGGCAAATGTTTGCCATTCAACCATGTTCAATGGCAGGAGGGCCATTCTGTTCTCGGAAACTGAAGCTTCAGGATGGCCCTCGCGCCCAAGCGATATACTCACTACTCAATGACATAGCTGACTGACACTATCTTATTTGACTATTTTCTCAGGTTGTTTGGGAACTGCAGGAGCTCTAATGTATGGCCTGAGAGCCTTCAAACAAGGCAAGACACGCCAGTCCCAAATGCTGATGAGGGGCCGTATCTTTGCACAAGGCTTCACCGTGGTCGCCATCATATTTGGTGTCTTCACAACAGCTCTGAAACCCAAACCGTGAGGATGAAGAACATGCCTAATAATGTCCAGCTTGCATCAGCTCTGTAAAATGTTGAGCCAACTTTTTGGAAGGCACTATGGTGGACACAATGTGTTGTTTCAAATACTAAATAGCCTAGATCTTTAAAAGGCCCCTCTGGACTCCCTAAAACTGCTTTGGCTTGGACCAATAAAATGAGACATTTCCATGTGTCAAGCAAGCAATGCCCAGGCTTGAGTTCAGATGTACTTACAATGTGTGGTGCGTTAATTATATATATATATATATTTCCTAGAGGTTACATTTATCCATCTCTGGCCTTTCCCTACCTCTTACTGGATGATACAGAGGCCCATTCCCTGAATGAACACTGAAACCACCATTGTGCACCATGTGCTTTCTTTCCCAGACTATCCACTCTACATCATTGTCTTATTAACTCAATGGAATGTATTATTTGACACATTTTCAAAGGGAGATCCCTTTCATAAAATGTTGGAAGAAATTGAGTGTGAGTGCCAAGGACATGTTTCTTTGCATGATAGATAACAAAACAACCAGTGCCACCTTGGTCCATGATTGTTTTTTAATTATTAATAGACAGTTATACAGTTCCTATGTAACATTCTCCAATTTAATGAGGATTTATTATGTCCCAATAGGCAACATGTGAACAAACCTGCATCTGAACCCCCATACAACCATTGTATGTTAATGATGTTGGCTATTTTTCACAAATTGGTGTTGTCAAATATGGCTACGTAATGACTTCCAACAATGGCACTTAACACCTGATGGTGAGGGCCAGTTCTTCTGAAATGAAACCTAAGACACTTTTTCTTACAGAGAAGTTAAGTTTGGAAAGAAAGTAATTGACATTGCCAAAATCATTAAGTAACAGTAGTTGTAATATGCCAAAGGCCACAACCTGATAGCATTAAAAAGGACAGATTTTAAGCTACCTTTAAATAATTAAGAAACTTCATACAACAGCCGAGTTGACCATAATATCTGTGAACTTAAACTTTAAACAGGCATAGGTGGTTACAATCTATTCCTAGGTAGTGCTGGACTGTACATGTTGAGACAAACCACAAAAGTTCAGTTTAAGTGTGGTTAGTGCCTTTCGTTCATGTTAAAACAAATTTCAAATGCATCACATCAAAATCATTTGCAAAGGCATGCAGTGTGTTGACCTAATGACCTCGCAGTTCAAGAGGGAGTACGAAAGTTCAACTATTAAGAATATTTACCTCAGTAATGGAGTGGTTACATTGAGCCTAAAACAAAGAGCAGTCCTTCATCTTTAAGAGGTCATATTTTATGAGCAAATAAAGTAACCATCAGTTACTTTGTAAGGAAAAATGGGGAAGGCCAAATATTCTTCAAAGGTTTGAAACAAACAGAATAAGTACAGGTTCTAAAATAAAAAGGTCTTACAAAGTGGGCCTTAAGTATGCTAACTGTACTGAAAAACAAGAGAAAAAGAAGGCGTTTTAAACAGTAATATAAACAATATACTGGGCCTTAACGTACCAGAGGAGTCTGTTTTAGAGAAATAAGAACTGAACGCATTCGAGACACGTCCTTGGCCTGCTTGTTGGTTTTGGGGTTGAAGTCGCACAGACGGGCCACTCTCTCCCACTCCGTCCCTGGACTGTCTCCATCCGTCTCAGCCAAGAAGGCCTCTTCAGATGCCCTGGGGGAACATGGATGATGAGACACACACACACACACATTAGAAGGTGTTCATATGCCATGGCTTTTCAAATGGTGAGTTTTTATAGAGTCAACACTGACTTCAACCACTATTTTGGTCACTAAGTATTCTGAGTTCATGCATTCCTGAATTGCTATACGACCAGTGAGCTCTGCATTCTATTCACAAGTCGTATCAGTATGAATGTTATGAAATACAAACCATTTTTCCATGTGGTAGCACAGGCTAGCTACCTACACGCACATTGAACAGCTGGAGCATGCGCACTCTGGTACAGGGAACTAGCGGTTTACTCACACCATACATACAACACACAAAAGAACATAAGTTCTAAAACCTACACCAAGCCTATCACATCAGAGTTGGGCTGCTTGTAGAAAGCCTTGTCAGCGATCCTAGTATGCAGGCAAATAGGCCAAGAGAGCAGGAAGGAGGAGACAGAAGAAGACAGTGTCAGTGTCACACAAGCAAAGAGAAGTTAAAAGTCAATAGGACGAGAGGACGCCATAAGCCTGTGAGAGGTGACGGTTTAGTGAGATGAAGGAGATGGGAGTTGGAAGCCTATGAAATTAACCTTTAGCCTAACAAAACCTACAGGGGAAACTGCTAGGAAAATACTGAGTTCCATAAACTGGTTTTATTTAACAATAAACAAAGTTGGATTTGATATGCTTAATAGCTGCCCAACAGATGGATTGTAGCCTATCAAGAGTTCTAGGACAGAGTATCATTAGTTGTGTAGCAGTCCTGTTCTGGTTCTCATGTGTGGGCCAGGTTGGCCTGGAAACAGGGCTAATCTCTCATCCAGGTAATCTCAGGGTTTAAGCAGAAAATAAAGAACATTTGCATAACTGATACCGTGTCAAATTTGGACAGAGTCTGTTGAGAAGCATGAAAGAAGGTTAACGTTAGGCCAGCAAAGAAAGAGGGAAACATTTAATAATAAGAGGAGATAGAAGAATGACAGAAAGTTGTTTAACTATAATAACAAGGGTCTAATGTTGTTGAGATTCAACTTAATCACAGTACTAATTGCAAAGAAACACTGAACTCTAACAACGCATTATTCTTTAAGTTTTTTTATGATCATCCTGAATAATTAGCTTTGTCCATCTGTTACACAATTTAGGCCAAACCAACATTTAGGCCCTAGAGGCATAAAGGTCAGCTGTCAATGCTCAAAGTTTACATTCAGTTAATTAAGTGAGTGGAATAATTTCCACTACCAGTTTGAACACCGGATATTTGTTGAAACGCAACGTTTCTGCAGCCTTTAAAACCATCAATGCTACATCCTGTTTACTGTTTTTGTTCACTCCTAGATAGCATTACAGACCTGTTGTTGGCCTTGTTCTTCTCCATCTGCTCGTTCTGGTGCACATGCCAGTCCTCCAGCTCCTTCTTGGCCTTCTCTTTCCACTCAGCCTCGGCAGCCTTGGATGCAGAGTCTGACAAAGCACCATCAACAGTTTTAAGGGAGCCATTCTTTTACAGTTATTCCTGTGTACATACATTACATTGTATACAAAGAGGTAGCCTGGAAGATAAGAGGCACGACAGCAGTCAGCAGGCGTGGTTAGAGTGTAAACTCTGGGAGCTAAAAGTAGGAGAGTCATTCAGTCCTCATACTGTCGCTGACTTCCACCAAGCCACCGCCCCACTGAGACATAGAGGAGTGGTGAGTTTGCTCACCTAGCTCCTCCAGGCGAGTCTTTTGCTCCTCCCTCCATTTTCTCAAGCTTTCCGGCTCCTGCCTCAGCTGGTCCACCTGGGCGATGGCTGCATAGCTGTCAGGAGAACCATTGGATTCCTTAGGAGAATAGGGATTAATAAAGTTAGCCTAATGATCATTTTACAATAAAAAATGTTTGTTTCCAATGTTAAGGAGCATTTACGGTACTTAAGTACAGTACAAGTTCTAGGTTGTTTTGTGTGCAGACTTAACATTAAGTTTATAATTTGAGGTCAGTCAAATAGTTTATAGAGGAAACTAGATTAATTGCTGGCCACTGTTAGGATACAACTGAAATAACGTAATTATGCCTAGCAGTATTTAGTCAATTTATCAACCAACCATTGAAGCAGCAATAGAATAGGCATGAGATTAATCACTGGAATATATTACCGGAAACATGTCCCCGTTGACTGTGGCAGGTTCGTCTCCAAAACCGTCTAGCAGAAACAAAAACAAAACAACTCAACAGTTTTTCACTTTTGTTGACAGGATTTTATATATCCAAATCTTGTCTTAATACGGAACTTGTAAATTACAGATATGTAGCAAGGTAACTACCTCTACACAAGTGGCGACACAAATGCTGAAACACCTATTAGGCCACAGTTTCTTGTAGTGTTTGCGTGACCTGTCAAATATCTAGCAGTCTCTACAGTGTGGACACTGTGTAGGTGGCTACAATGCCTAGCAGTTGTTTTGGTCTCTGTCACAGATGAGTACTATGTACCGACATAGTTTATTGCTAACTAGCTAGATACCTGGAAGAATTTCAAGCCAGGGTGTGGTGACCACTGCGCCAGCTAGGCAGTAAGCTCTAGTTAGTCTAGCCATGACACCTGTCAGTTAGCCAAATGCAAGCTTGCTAGGTTTCAATAAGGTAACTTATTTTAACAACTTTAGTCAGCTAACGACGTAGGCCAGCTAGCTTGTTCAGATGGTTGGCCACTGCCGTCACAAGCGAAACTAGCTGGAGTAAGTAACCAGCTACACTTAGACAAGTATTTCAACCTTAAATCAGCTGTCCAGCTACCAAATTCAGTTAGCTACCAAGCTAGCTAGCTAGGAAGCTAGTACAATCAAATACTAGTCTAATAAACAAACAATGACGATCTTATTACAGACTCACCATATTCTACAGTTGTAGGCTGTGCCAGGTCTTGGGGGGGCTGCTCGGTGTCTTCGAGAACTCCGAATCCTTCGTCGTCATTTTCAATCACCGCAATTTCGCTTTCTTGTTGGGCCAAAAAGGCTGCGGCTGGATCCTCTTCCACAGGGTGCACACCATTGTCAGCCATCTTTTACAAGTATCCGGCGTAGTAGACCTAGCTAGCTCTAGCTGCTGTGCGATGTTTAGCTAAATTAGCTTGCAGCAGGCTAGCACAGTTCAGTTCAGTTGAATACACTGGTCTATCCTTAGCAAGAAAACACACAAGATCAATGTAACTCCGTTCGGCGAGAGTCAAGAAGATCAATGTAGTTAGCTGAATTACTTTAGCTAATAACTCAACTAACTGTTGTAGCAATGTTGCTAGCTAACAATAGGCAGCTGTACATGGCAGAAGGAACTGATTCATGATTTGATTCTCTTACCAACTTGCTTCATGGAACCAGGGTACCATTGCCAACTTTGTTAGAGCATGTCACCATCTAGTGGTCAAACGGAAAATGACGTTCTGCGACCACAGCTGTCCTCAGCGACTACATTTAAGTCTGACCAATTATATCAAATAATAGCTATCATACAATTAGGTACGGTAGTGTCAAAAACATCTGCAAATTAGACTTTTCACCTTTCCAAAAATTTGATCTACACAGAGCTTTTAAGCTCAAATAAGCGCTTACAATGTTTACTGATATTATATCAAAAGAGGCTGACAGATTTCATTGATCTATGCATGAAAGTCCTATAATGTACATTTCCGACACTACTGTAGAGTTCAAAACATTTAGGACCTGCTTTGTCCGTTCCAAATCATTCTTGCACCGTTGAATTATTTACTAAACGGATCCAGGACCAGTGGGAAAGTTTTCCTTATCCCAAGCATAGCACCCATGTGACGTGCTGACGTTACAGTAGAGTCCTACTAAAGAGCAATACAGGGAATGAATACTGCTGCTCACGAAGGGATCCACTAGCGGCTCTGACGTCTAAGTCGAGGAAGTCCGAAGTTTCAGCTGATTTACTTGTTGATTTACTTTATTTCATTTTAAGGCATACGTAGACTTACTAGCGATGTCTGGCGAACAGAAGGAGGGACAAGAGGTAATTGTTTTTACGAATACACTCTAAAACTGCTTTAACTGCACTATTTCTATTTACAAAAAACATGAAACTTGATGTTGCCAAGTCCCTTAAACTTGCTTGAAGGCCTTTAGACCAAGCAATAATCACTCGTATGATACGGGCGTAGACTAACAATGGGGCTTGTCTACTCTCTCTTCGTTTTGAATAGACAAACGCATATTTGGTTGTTTTTGAACCGGCAACGGAGCGGATGAATTGAGATCGCAAGGAGAGTCCGATTGCTGTGGCCCGGCTTCTCTAGTTGACTGTGCAAGGGATGATCTCACAAACAACTGGATGTTCTTGAACTCTTGTAGTCATTTAAGTTAAAGCCCCCAACGAAGTTTTTAAGGTCACTGTCATTAAGGTTTACTGGGAAACATTTTAAACCTATTTGGTTTTTGTAATCGTAAGAGTTATTCATAATTTATTTACATATGCTATAGCTTACTTTAGCCTGTCGTCATTACCCACATATGTGTGTATACTTGAAAGCTGTATTTACATGTGCAGGACTAGAAATTAAGCGATAATTGCATGCACGTGTAGCTGGTTTGCCGTTTGTTTAGTCGGATTCCTCCAACCTTCATTTCCATACTTGTTAATGTGGCAAGTCATGTCAATTCATACGTAAGTTTGAAAATCAAACGGAGAACATTTTTCTGATACGAAATAGATCTTGGGAATGGGTGAGTTCCTCGGATGGTAATGAGGGGTCTCTGTGTTAGATTTGAGCTTTTAACTTGGCTCCTCTATCCTACTTAACAGGGATGCTAAAAAGAGTACAGAGTAGCCTATTATGTCCCAGTCTTGTTTGTTCAAATTCCCTCCAAACCTATACTCCTGTCTCTTTAAGAGGTTTGTCGGTATATCCTAATTGCCGCTTTGGTTCGTTTGTACTGTGTGAAAACCTACTTCATCAGGGTCTCCAGGAGGTATGTTTGATTTCAAGGTTTCACTTAAACACTCTTGGCCCTCTGCTTCTCAGTGATTCCTATCTTATTCTAAATACTTTTTTATTTTACGTGCATAGCCAATGCCAGGATATATGGGTATGTTCCCTTTTCCTCCCCCCTCCTCTCTGTGACTCATGTGGGTGTAGGGCTGAAATAGTTTGGTGTAGTTTTACATTCCTTATATAGCCTCTGAGGAGTGTGGAGAGGCTAGTGCTTGCCTGTGTCACAAGTAGGGGGGGGGTAGGGTTTGCCAACAGAGAGGGAGACAGCCTGCCTTAGCTCACCAGCTCTCCTCCAGCTTTCCCTAGGCTAGGGTTACCAGATAGCCCCTACGGACAAGGTAGGTTTGCATGGTAGAGTCGCAGGTATCTGAATGTCACGAAGAGGATTGGAGAGTGTGGGGGGGGGGGGGGGGGGGGTGGACACTAAGGAGGCACTGCACTGATGGGTCAGTGGCACAGGCTAAGGTCTCAAGTTGTCCTTGGTTCTTAAAATGACTTTTTTTTTTTTTCGTGCTGCTCGAAAGCCAACAGAATGAGTTGGTGCAGAGAATGGCATTATTTATGCAGCATTTCTCTTTTTATGTGTTCGGTTGGAAAGCTGTTTAGTTTGCTCTTGATAGTAGCTGCCCACCTTGTAGCACACATGGACTCGTATGACTAGCTTTTGGGTTGACAGTAGGTCTGGTTTGGAGATATGCAGAGACCAGTTTTTTTTTTTTTTAATGCATGTGCAGGGCTTCACTTCAGCCATTTCACATTCTGGTCCTAGATTCATGTCGGGGTATGGTGTATACTGTTCCTTAGATCTCCAGAGGTCAAACATTCTTTCTGTCTGCCCATGAGTATCTTTAGATGTACTGTGAATTTGAGCCTTGTATTGAGGTGGTGGTGTTCTGCTGCAGGGAGACAGGCTCCTGCAGGTCCCTTCTGACTAGGAAAGGCTCCTGATTAGGGATAGACCTTTAGTGGTTAACTATGTGGCATGCTTAAGTTTTCACATTTTAGTGGGTGCTTTTGCATTTTAGGGTGCTGTGCGGCACATAATGTGTATTGTGCTCATAATGTATGTTGCTTGTTTATGTGCCTTTTTTGTATTATGTAATATTTTTGAATGCAAAATGCTTCTTATTCACTCTGTGGTTCACACAATACTAGCAGAGGCATTGTTAAGACATTGTGGATGTCAAGGAACTGGGATGTTTATTCTTGGGTTTACAGCAACACAGCACCCTGAACCACAGATAACAGCCAATGTTTTCCAAGAGTCTTGAAGGTTTCTTTTTGTTTGCAACAACGTCATATCCAGGCAATTGCTATCAACCCAACCCATTCACATATCCTTGTCTGTGTGTGTCTCCTTCGCAGGCCATGAATGTATACAGTATAACCCTGAGCGGCCCCGCGCCCTGGGGCTTCAGACTGCAGGGAGGAAAGGACTTCAGCATGCCCCTCACCGTCTCCAGGGTAAGAGGGCCCCGGGTCACTGGGAGAGTGTGTGTGTGTGTGTGTGGGGGGGGGGACTGTGGGTGTGTGTCTGTCTACACTTGTCTCCAACTGTAGTCCAGCCTGGTCACCCCAGGCTGACCTCCTCCTGTTGTTGAGAGCGTCACCCTCTCCGTGCATGTTGGAGAGTGAACAGATCTGACAGGGAGGCTAGGAGGGGGGCTGGAATGTGCAAAATTGTAATCGAACCCGTGTTTCTCAAACTTGGGCTTTTTCGCTCGGCGTTCTCGCATTCCTCTGAGGTGTGTCAATGCAGCTTTGAGGTCTGCTATCACGCAGTGGCCTGGCTGCCTGGCTCCCTCACTCCTCACAAGGACATCCTCAGGGTGTTTAGCCTTCGGCTGGAACACCGTCTTCTCTCTTGGGTCACAGCTACATGGATTCTCTCCAATATTCCATAAACGACTCGATCGAAGGGGCCTAATTGCCGGTTTCCAACCCTTATATGTGCAGTATTGCTTACAAGCACACGCACGCTGACGTACTTGCACGCACTCACACCCATTCATCCATCCTGTTGCTGCCAAAGATCGGCCAGACCTGCCATGCTATTAAACAGTCATTTTACAGCCTAAAGCCGACACAGTTGCATGAGGTCGGCTAACATTCCGTCCTGACCTTAGTCGTGCTGTGGGCAACATGCAGCTCCTCCTCATGACCCGTCATCAGTGTCTGTCGGAGGGTTCCACACACACTCTGCCTGCTGGGATCAAGGTCCCGCTGCATGTTGACTTGCTGAGGAACTGTGTGTGTTGTGTGTGTGTGTGTGTGTGTTGCAGGCAGCAGGTACAGAAGCCTGTCAGAGCATGTTCTCAGTCAAACTGAGTTTCCTTTGGCATGACAAGACAAAGATTTCGTTTTGCTCTCCTCAAACAAGACCTAACGGATTCCGAAACTTTGTCTGAGGAATGAGAAACAAAACGGTGATGGAGGGAGAGATGTTTGGTGTAAACCAGGTTAGAACAAGGCAGTCATGCAGGTAAGACTGTATTGCTACCAGAGCTGTTGCTTTAGTAGATAGTGGGTTCATATCTGTGTTAACATGACCTGAATCCTGTGTTGAAACTTCTTGAGCAATAATCTGCCAGTCCAGGTTACCAGTTCCCCAACAATCCACCTTCATATGTTTTCTAGTCTTGGCCTTTCCTTCCTGGCATTGAGTCTGACTCATGTCTTCCTATAACACCTCCCAGACAGCACACTCAGTAGGATCATGTTATGCTTCTAACTTACTAATAGGCAGCTTAGCAGAGTCAGTTTGTCCCCCCCAAAAACAATGATGTCATGACCTGTCAGCCTGGTGGGGGTGTTGACATAATCACTCAGGATGAACTATAGGTTCACTGTGTCTCTGTCTGTTTTGTCATAAATGACCAGGTCGTGAATCACAGGGAGACATGGGAAGGTTTACACCCCCTGAGTGGCTTGTTTCCATGCCGATGTGCACTATACAAGACGGCTCGCCTCCCTCCTCGGGCCCTTGCTGGGGCTCGCGGGGGGGTTGTGGGTGGTCTGTCGGTCCTGAGCCCCTCCAGACAGCGACTCAGCGTTGAGAGTATGTAAAGGGGGTTGACGGCACAATAAAGAGCATGTTTGGCTGACAGGCCTAAAGCCTGCGAGGTGGTGGAGATGGGACATAGATAAGACATCAGAACGCTGACGTCCCCCCCCCCCCCCCCCCCCCCCCCCCCACGCTGCTTCAGGAGGGAAGCCAATGCTGTCTGGACGCACGTTTTGAGATTTCATTTTTACAGGGAGGTTTATGAGTGTCAGGTTCGTTTTGGGAGTTTGGTCACGTCGTAGTTATTTTAGTGGTAATTAATAACTTGGTACATGGTCATTTATCCTGGAGATGTTGTAAACCAGGATTTAGTTCATCTGCTATTGATTTGAGTGTGTGTGTGTGATAGGATGCAGGCTTAGGAATGCTCTGCTTCCTTCCTCTCTCCCTGCTCCATGTTCTCGGCATTCTTCAGATAGTTCTCACATCCATCCCGGCCCAGGCAACACACGGCCTCTTTGTCTCCCTCCTCTGTGACCAGCCTGTCCTCACCTCCTGTGAGGCTCCGCTCCTGTCTCAAAGGAATACTTTTCCAGTGAAATCATTGGGAAGTGGAACCGTCTTGAGACTCCCCCCCCGGCCCCACCCCATCCCTGCCATCAGAAAAGCCTCAATCAGCACTAAATATCCTGGTCTTGGGAACCCATAAAAGTTAGAGTTGCTCAGCTTTGAGCCCCTAAAAAGCCCATCTGGTTTCCACAGCCAGACTTGGAGTGAAATGTCTGCGTGATGAGGAAGTTACAGATGTCACACGAGCAGGCGATGGCTGGCTAATGGGGAGGGAGTGTCGGATGCACAGCTGGACCTATCGCGTTTCGACTTCCTGTTCCAGGTCTGACGTTCCCCCGGGGGCGTGTCTGAGCTCGACCGCCTGCCGATCACTCAGCTGTGATCCGAGACGCGCACACGCAAACTCTGTGTCGCCAGGCAGGGGCTGTATCAATAATGCAGGTCCAACGGATCCATCACCGCAGGATGAAAGTGTAGCACGCCTGGGTAAACCTCTTGTGATGTGATGGATTCCAGCGCCGTTTTGTCCTCAGTCGGTGTTGGCTAGAAAAGTCCTTCCTGCTGGAGCGAGCGCTCCACCCCCTACCCCTCCACCCACCGACCTCCCCCCACCCCCCACAGGGTTATTTGTGGCCTAGCATCAGCTATGTTGAAGGGTGACGCAAGAGCGACCATGTGTGTCCGGGCCCTGAAATGGCAGTGGAAAGAGTAAAAGTGAAAGGTGTCAGGGAGCTCGGGTACAGGGCCTGTCCCTGGGGAAGCCTCCTGCTCAGGGGGCCTGGAGCCTACTGGAGTCCACAGAACCTCATCTGATGAGGACAGGACTTCCAGCTCTATGTACTGCTCCGTGGAAAGGCCCGAGCAACAATGTGTCATGTTTTAATGTTTATTTTCGTAACCCTTATTTCAACATCCTGTGTTTCGGAGGATAGTCATTGCATAGGATTGCGTAGTGCCTTTTTGTTCATTTTTTTTTAAAGAAACGTGTGTGCTGATGTGGAATGACACGCTGCACTGTAATTATTATAACTGAATAATAATTATTAGGACTGAAAGGCTTCCATGGCATGTCGTCAGGGGTAGTGTGCCATGTTCCATCTTTCTGCCTGCTGGGTGTAGGGCACACAGGCAAGGCTCAGTCCTGGCTGGAAGGTGCTGTGTACTGGGGCATGTTTTCCACTGTCCTTCTCAGTATTGACAAACTTCATGAGGGGTGTCCTGTTTCTGCCCCCCCCCCCCCCCCCTCTTTACCCTGCCACCCAAAGGCCTGAGCACAGCAACTCCACTGCCGCCTTCTCAAGTGAGGGAGCAGCTGTGCTCTGAACCTGAGCCAGGAACACAGGTGTCTGTGTCCATCAGGGCTGCAACACACACACACACACACACACAGGAGCTCTAACTCATTTATTCTTGTTAAGTCTAACTGTTGCTCCTTTTTTACAGGTCACTTTGCCTTTGTGTTTTGCCCTCCTCTGCTCTTAGCATGATTGATTTCCAGGGGGTTCTGTGTGTGTGTGTGGGTTAGTCTTGCAAGTGTCTCTCTCGTGTGATGTTGAAGATGCCCCCTGCGGAGCGCCCCTCCTTCCCCTCCTCCCCTGTCACAGCGCCCACCTCGGCCTCTTCTCAGAACGCATGTTGTTGTTCTTTTCAAGGAACATTCACGGCCAGACCTTTTGAAAAGCTCTTAACAGCACCATTTAATTCAAGCAGCATAGTTTCTTTTTCTCCTTCTTCTCAAGTTGCCAGTTGGTTCTGACTTGCGATTCAAACTGATGTTAGAACTTGAATGTACCATAGTGAACCTATTATTTTCAGCTTAACTTTTGACGTGTTCTCCACATATTGTCATAATTGAGTGTTGTTGGATAACAAGGCCCCCATTGTAGCTCCGCCGTAGTGTTCTGTTTGATAGCTCAGTTTTCACTGAACATTACCTTGCAGGTCACGTGAGAGTGTGTGTGTGTAGTCTGCCAAATCAAAGGGGATGAATCTGATAGCTTAGCTAAACATGGCAGAAACCCATTGATTCAGCCTGGGATGCACTGAGGCCAGTGATGAGGCAGCGCCTCTGGGGAGGGAAGTTTCAGGGGAGGGGGCTGGGGGAGGGGGGCTGGGGGGAGGGGGGCTGGGGGGCTTGCTATGTCCAGCGATTCTGGCGTGCATTCACTTATCTGATGTTGAACACTTTGTACTCCAGTTATCTGAGACTTTGACACAAGTCTTGAGTTTCGTTAAGCCTTAGGGACAAGCTGACTAAGCCCTTACTAAACGTGTTTTGGCATCTTCTCTGTGTGTATGTCACCGCTGTTTTGAAGGACGCAGCAACCAAGTCAGTGAAGGGGCCGTCCTTCGTGTGAGCTTGTCAGGTAGTGGTGTCTGCAGCCGTTCCGCCCAGACGTTAAGATCATATCTGTCATCTACACAAGCTAGGCATCCAAATGACATCATTCATGTGTCAGTCAAACGGGCTAATGACTTACCTGTCTGGCTAGGAAGAGGGAGGCGCTGTAGACAGCTTGTGAAGACTGCTGAAATGAGGAACATCTGGTCACCTGGTTTCTCTGTGTCTCTCTCCCTCCCTCTCTCTCTGGTGTGAGTGAACTTCAAAGCTCTAGTCCACATCTGAAGTGAATCTTAACGGATGATGTCATGGGCAGATAATGACTAATTCCTGGTCTTCGTTGTGGTTGGAGAATTGGCAACGTCATGTCAGGAGACACTCTCTAGACTGGAGTGTTTTTCACAAGGCCCCTTCAAAATGGAGCACATTTCAGGCCTCGCCCCATTTTAACCCAGTCTTCATGTGATTGCTAATTATGTAAATGATCAAACTGTTGGCCTTTTACCTCACATTGTTTAGATTTTTTTTGAGAACCATTGAATCACTGAAATTGCTGGCACACACTATCCAAAACAACCATGACTTTGTTTGAGTAGACTTTGCCAGCCTAGCTGTGAAAATACTGCATTGGGTCAACTAGTTAGTGATAAGTGCACCAAAAGATAAGGCTAATCTTTGTTGACTTAAAAGTGCAAACAAATCAATTCAGCGTTCCTTCTCTTTCTCACTCGATTCATTTCTCTCATGAATTGGTCTCCATTTGTATCCATTTTGTATACTGACTATGGACTATGAGGAGCACAATGGTTTTCAGTCACTTACTGTCTCTCAATGGGACCATATGTAAATATGCACGACTGCTATTTGGGGATTTTATGTTCTTTCCATATAATCCCAGCAAGTATTCAGACTCACGATCCATGAACATATCAGGGGATTATTATATTTCCTATGTGTTTATGCAGCTGCACCGTGGGGTGACGAGCTGAAACGGAGGACGTCAGTTTGATTTCATGGGCAGTTACGAATGCTCGTATTTTTCAAGTGTGCGTTGCTAATGTTAAGTGGCTACGTTTTAATGCATGTTTGTAAGGCAGGTCTGTAGAAACGCTGTGTGCATCATCGGGCCTCGTCTCCCTGTATGTGTAGGTACATTGTTGAATGTCCGTGTGCAGTGCTATCCCCCGTCTCACCCCTCTCTCCTCCCTCTCTCTCTCTCTCTCTCCAGCTGACCCCAGGGGGCAAGGCCGCCCAGGCCGGGGTTGGGGTGGGAGACTGGGTGGTGTCCATCGGCGCGACCAACGCAGAGGACATGACCCACGTGGAGGCACAGAACCAGATCAGAGCAGCAACAGACTCGCTCACCCTCACCCTCAGCAAGTAAGTGTCCAGGGTCTGCACCCTATCACACTCGCAACACATAACCTGTTTAAAACACTGAACATGTTTTAGGAGAGAACTGGGGGGGGGTCAAGCTGTGGCTTGAAATTTACATCACATGTCATTTACACATTTTTACTGTTTTAAATGAAGCTCAGCAGATGTTATTTTGCTATTCTAAACTAGGTCAGCTAACATTACCCAGTTTACATACCTGGCTTGCCCCTTCCCTCCCTCCATCCCTCATGTTGATGAGGTGTCTCATGATCTGGAGGGTAGGCCAAGGTGTGGTCTCAGCAGCTCTGTTACAGCAAACACACTACATCAGCAGTGAGCCAGGCTGGCTCAGGTGAGGCATGTGAGGCAGGCTCAGGTGAGGCTGGCGAGGCAGGTTCAGGTGAGGCTGGTGAGACAGGCTCAGGTGAGGCTGGTGAGGCAGGTTCAGGTGAGGCTGGTGAGGCAGGCTCAGGTGAGGCTGGTGAGGCTGGTGAGGCAGGCTCTGGTGAGGCAGGCTCAGGTGAGGCAGGCTCTGATGAGGCTGGTGAGGCAGGCTCTGGTGAGGCTGGTGAGGCAGGCTCTGGTGAGGCAGGCTCTGGTGAGGCTGGTGAGGCAGGCTCTGGTGAGGCAGGCTCTGGTGAGGCTGGTGAGGCAGGCTCTGGTGAGGCAGGCTCTGGTGAGGCAGGCTCTGGTGAGGCAGGCTCAGACGAGGCTGGTGGGGCAGGCTCTGGTGAGGCAGGCTCAGGCGAGGCTGGTGGGGCAGGCTCTGGTGAGGCAGGCTCAGGCGAGGCTGGCTCAGGTGAGGCTGGTTAAGGAAGACTCATGTCCAGCTGGTGTAGGACCAGACAGATCGGCTTACTCCTTTCCCTGTCATTAATCGTTTCAACTGTGGCTTCTGTAACAATGGTGACGGAATACTGTCTGCCCAGTTATAATGTGTAGAACGCTAGTTTGTAGACAGGAGTCTTGCTATGGAAGAGCTGACTTAAAGTAGAAGATCGAGGAGGGGAAAGCAAGTTTTTTCTGTCTCCGTTTCCCTCCATCTCTACCCTGCCTCGCTTTCTCCTCCACACAAACACAATCGATGTCTTTGTCTAGAGGGGAGATGCTGTGGGAGTAGCTGCTTATGAAACTGGCAGCCCCACAGAGAGAGCAGGCGCTGGACCAGCCTAACACATTACGCCTGACTCAAACAAGCCGGCTTGCTGACTTGGCGGTTTTTCTGTCCACAGAAAGAGGTCACTTGATGATGGCCTGGACTAACCAAATAAGGAGTGTAGGGAGAGCACCACCCCAGACCAGGGATGAGCGATGGATGGGAGGGAGGAAGGAACCAGAGACTGGGTGGGTTAGGGTTGGAGTCCTAGATGAGTCATGTGGGGAGCCATGTTCTGGTCTCCTCAGGAAGATGGATGGCTGGTTGGTTCATTAAAGTCTGAGAGTCCAAGATGTGTTTGTGGAGTTCTCTCCTTCCCTCCAGAGCTGTTGTGGAAGGACCTGTCTGTCTGTTCGTGGCCAGACACCAGACAGTGTGGTTGATGACATCACTGGGCGGACGTGGGCCCAAGTGGGCTTGGAGTAGACAGTGAATTCAGGGTGACAGGGTTCAGTCCAGACAAGCAAATGGTCTTTAATTTGGCTGGAGCCACCCACTGTGTTAGCGAGCAGACTGACCTATTTCTAGCCTTTTACACAACCATTTAAGGAATGTTGGCTACAAAGGGATGTGCCTGGCAGAACATTGCATTCTGGGGCTAGTAGTGCATGTTCAAACCAGCAAGTCATGAACGCAGGCTGGGTTGCGTGCGTGTTTCCGTAGCCTATCAAACGGCCTTGGTGTCCTGATTTCCTGTGTGTTGGTTTATCAGGTGATCCTGCAGGACTGGTTTCCCTAGCAACACCAAACACGTGGTGTTGCATGTAATAAAGGCTTAGACTGTATGTGCCTTAGACTGTATGTGCCTATGTTAATCAACGGCTCGTGAGTGCATACACTCCATATGGTGTGTGTGTGTGTGTGAGAGATACTGTACATCTTTGTGTCAGCGTGTTTACTTAACACCAGACGTACTTCTCTCTCCCATTGAGCTCCTCTCCCATCTTTCTGTTCCTTCTGGTGAAGAGCTAATGTCAACAGCGCATTCCTCCTCCTCTCCCCATGGCTGGCTCAACCTTCTTTCCTCATCGCCTCTCTTTCTCCATGCCAGAGCATGTCTCAGTGGCTGACAAAGCTTCTGTCGAGTTGTGTTTTCCTTAAACACTTGGCGCAGGCATTAGCATTAGCACAGCTATTGTGATTTTGGTTTCCTAGGGGCTCGGCTGAAGTGGACAGTTTCGTTTTGCAACCAGAGGACAGCTTTGTGGTTTTGATTTATGGTGTGTTGTTTGGTATCCAGCCTAGTTTCATTCAAGTCATATGATAGATGGTATCCTTTCTATTCTTTGGGGTTGGGTTTTATCCGTGCTCCTTTTTCGAGGAAGTGTAGAAACCAAAAGAAGGGGGGGGGGGGGAGAGAGAGAGAGGGGTAGAGAGATGAGGGGGACGATCTCCACTTCTGAAATCCAGCCTTGAGGATCTGTTTACACACAATGCCCATCGGTGGCCCGTCACCAGTGACCTAGTTGGAGGATGTGGGCTGGACCTGGTGATTATGAGCCGAGGACAGCCTTGAGAAGAATGTTCTGGAATCAAGCCATCCTTGTGAGATCTCTGGAGCATAGTTTGATAGCAAAGTGTGGATTGGCCAGAATAATTGACTCTTGAAATGTGGGAAGAAATGATCACATAGAGGGGGTGTATCAAATTTCAGCTCAGGTCAAACTCAGACCATCCTGCCAGCTAATTAATTCCTAAGGGCATTTACTCAGCCTCTTCCTTCTCCTGTTCCTCCCAACTCTTTCAGCTCTGGTGGTTTTGCCAAAAGAAATATTATACCTGCTCTAACGTTCACTTTCTTAACTACATAGGGTGTAGCCCATGTCCACAGGGACGAGGGTCTTTCCTGTTGAAAAGTCTCCTAACTTTATACTGAGACACGAGTACTGTTGAGGCTCACTGTCTGTTAAACCAGCTTAACCTGTCATCTGCTTCTCAGCTCCCTCACACACACCACCATATCAGTTCCCTCCCTCCCCTCACTTCGCCTCCCTCTCTCCCTCCCTCTCTCCCTCCCTATCTGATAGCGCCCTGTAGTACTTTGTCATCCTGTAGAGCATGCAGGCCTATCAGCTGCCGTGCAGCAGATAAGAAGAGTGGGTATTAGCTAACTCTGCTGTGTCGCAGGAAGGCAGCCATTATCCATTGTCACATCCTCTCTGTTTACCGTTAGCTGTAATAGATGGTGTGAACAGAGGCCTGGCTCATCCAGGATTAACCCCCTGGCTTTCTGTGGGTCTCTAAGGACAGGGAGAGGGAGGGATGTGTGGAGGTCTCTGACTCCAGGAGAGCTGGGATGCTGTGCATGACCTGTGTGTATAACCTGAAGTGTGTTCAGGCCAGTGTAGATCCACTGCTCTGTTCTAGAAGAGGACATCTCAAAATGTGTAATTAAATCCAAAGATCTAACAAGTATTGTCTTTCTGTGGTTTACCATGAGTGAGGGGTTTGTGTTTGGTTGGTGGAGTGTGTTTTGGGAAATGGTAGAGCAAGATTGATTACAATGATTTGGTTTGTGTAATAAAGCACACAGTACAAAACCAAGTTGTAATTGAAAACAAGCCGAGTGGTAGACATGATGTGAGCAAAATTAAATTGAGATGAAAACTACATTTTCCTTCCCTTGCTGTGTTGTCCCCAAAAGCCAACATTTAATCTCAGAAACAGATTGCTGCTCCAGTCTGTTATTCAACAAGGAAGAGCTGTTTTATGAGGAAGAAAGAACACGACTCTCCATTTTTATTAATGTGTTTTTACGAAGTTATAGCTTTGATATAACCTTTTCTGAGTAATGGTCCTTTTCTAACTCTTCCTGTTTGCTGTGTCTTATCCAGAGCTTTCCATGCGGGGGGAGACCAGAAGGTAAGACCGTGTTCGGTTGATTAACACCTCGGGGCCACACTGATGCTTAAGTAATGCAACCCAACACATCGTCTTGTTTCGCGAGTCCACAACTGAATTCCTCCATCTCCTGGCCTGTGCACACTCCAGTACAGAGAGTGTTTAGCTGTCCCTAGGGGGCCCAGACTGCGTTGTGCTGATGGATGGAGCAATCTAAGCCCTCGCTTGATGTTGCGCTTCTCCCACTGGTCTCCTCCATGAATGTTATCCGCCAGTTAAAGACATTCTGATTCAATCACGCCCGGCGCTCTCTGGGGCCCCGTAGCACACATCACGGAAGCATCAGTCCGTCGCCCCGCTATTGGTTTGTTTGTTGAGTGAAACGATAATGGGAATGTGTTGCCTGCGAGTCCCAACGGAGAATAATGTCTTGCACAATCCCAGGTTCCGGAGTATATTAAGGGCAGAGTTCCAAGTGTGTAGGCATAACATAATTCTTACAGACTCTAATGTAGTAATTAACTCATTAATATGACCTATATGCATTGATTTGTAATTTGTCTGCGCTGGGAATATTGAATTGTTCCCTGTGGTAGTCCATGGTAAGAGATCAGCCGTGTAGTACACAGACTGTCAGCATGGTCTCTCTCACACAATGAGAACTCCCAACTGAAGGAAAGGGACGTTCACAGGTTGACACCACCAGCGGTAGCCGATGTGCCATTGGATTGCTCTTGGCTGACATCCAAGATACATGAGTCAGACTCTTGGGTGTGTTCATGCTCTTTGCCTGACTACAACCCTGCCTGCTCACACAGGAGGAGTCATCTGGCCTTGACGAGACCAGGGCTCGCAACACTAACCATGAGTGTTCACCACAAACAATAACTTCTTCAACCTATGGGATTGTGCAAGTGCGGATAGAATGCAGATATTTTTTTCTTTTTTCTTTTGCAGTGTGTGTGATGTTTGTCTAATAGCATGTTGATTTGCGGTGGTTCTCTCTCTCTCTCTCTCTCTCTCTCTCTCACTGTGCCTCCTCAGCAGGACTGTTCCCCTGCCTCTGTGCAGCCTAAGTACTCCTTTGCCCCCAGCACGGCCATTAACAAGATGGCACGGCCGTTTACACCAGCCGGGGGCAGTGCCAACTCAGGTCCTGTCATTAAACCGGTGGCGTACGCCCCTAAGATTAACACACCACGGTCACTGGCCCCCAGCAGCATGCAACATCCACACAACGGGTAGGTGAAGGCACCCATAAACACACAAATGTTATCAGACAACACGAGGGGACTTGTGTTGAAGTTCACTTGAAATCCAAATGACTCGTTTAGTATCGGTAGGTTGAGGTTCACACTTTCAGTTTCCGAATGTTCAATTCTCGAGTTTTCTGTCACATACTCGTATGTACTGACTAGAAATGGATGCTTGTGAAGAGTTCTGGGAGTTGACGTTTTGGATATATGATTCTGCTTATAGACTCTGTATACGGAATGAAATCATTGACGAGATTACAGAAGGGTAGTTGTCCAAAGCGTGCTAGTGACCAAATGCTTGAAAGAAATGAGAACCCCCCCCCTGCAAGGTGTCTTATGTCTGTTAACTTTGAAAGGTTGAAAGATTCCTTTTTCAAACTGCAGTTGACTCGTCAGAAGGGAGGTTGGTTTTAAAGGCTGCTTGTTTTTCTGCTGCCGTTCCCGTTTCACAGACATACGCTGTACTCTCATGCAGTGAGACCTAACCCCCCCCCCCCCCACACACACACACATACACACACTCTAAAACAAACAAGCACACCCAACAAACAAGCACACCCACCCAAACGCTAACCCAACAAGTATACAAGTATTAGTTCAATGTGTCTGGTGGTCTGGAAGGAGGAGGGTGGGGGACTCTGGTCTTGTGGAGCTGCCATTGGGGGAGGTGGTGTAAGTCTGACTTATGGCATGGTGGTGATGTCGTCTGTTGCTGTATTTAGCCGTGCTCAGGACCCTTTCCATAAAATCTGCTGAGGTCTCAAAGTGTTTTTACTGCGTGGGTGCAGGATTACCCTACTGCCTCACTCAGAGAGGCCACACATGGACCTGCACCACCAGCCGCCCTGTTCGTCTCCATTCTCACTCGGTCTGGTGGCCATTTTGTACATGAAACGTGTCCTAGGTACTAGGGGTGGGAATATTTTGGTACCTCACGATTCAAATCGATTCCTGGGGTCACGATTCGACTAAATCTTTTTTTGTTGTTGTGAATTTATGTGAATTGCTAGAAGACTGAACCGAGATTCATATGTGAATTGATGTTTCCCCCACCCCTACTAAGTAGTGTGAGACCTTAAGGAGCCCAGCTTCCTGTTGGGGGAAGGGCACATTGCCGTCACACTGCTAGCCTGGCTGATGCATATGAAGACCGTTCATGAAAGGCCTGTCTAAACATCGTCTACAGAGTTGGTTCACAAACCCCAATATTGAATATTGCGTTGATATTAAAATTGAGTTGTCTGAGCATCTTATTGAAGGCTGATGGGGAGGAGGAGGGGGGGGGGGACTTTCCATGGGGATGGTAGAAAGTCCTGAATCCTCAGTAAGTCCAGGCCCAAACACACGGTCTGAACCACTGACGCAACACTCGGAAAACAAATCCTCTTTTACACTACAACCCTGTTATACCATCTATGGTTAGGTGTGGCCGGGTTTGTCACCCAAACACACACCACACACACGGTTCAGCAGCAGTCATCTCTCCATTAGGGGGTCAAAGGTTGTTTGGGCCAGCCAACTTCTGACATCTCAACTCTGCAGGTTGTTACAATTAAGATAGTTCAATGTCAAATGTAATGCCCCTCCCACTTCTGAGCCTGATAGCGTGGGCACACATGGGATATCCTTTCCTGGTTCAGCTGACTGATCTCAAACAAAATTGTATTCGCTTAGTTATACGCTGGGAGACGAGACAAGTTAACGTTACCGTTTCCCATCACAATCTGTCATTTATTTTAGCAACACTCTCAGCCCTTACATCGCTAATGTTACACACCGTGGACGTGAACTCAGAACCGGCCAAATGCTTGTTGGCACTGAAATAAAGATAAATAATTGAAATTGTATTTGGTCTTCTTCATTGCCTACCAATACAAATCCAATAATGAATATTTTTATTGGCTATTGTTCCTACAATTTACATAACCTGTGACCATGCACCCTCCTGTAACTGGTGTTCCAGTAGATCTTTTTCCAGATTAGCCTTTACTCTTCTACCCTAAGTAGGCCTACACCGTCTCTTGGTCAGTTTTTGTCACTTTCTTCATGAGATGCAGTTTTTACAATTCATTTACTTGTAACTGGGAATACATGAGATTACATTACACAGTTCCACATGCAGAATTCACCTGCCATTGAACATCTCACTGTATACAGCATCCATGCTGGGGAATGTGACCTGTGTCTGGACTTGTTGCTTTACAGCAGTTTTGCGTGTATTTGCATTGCCCCAGTAACCATGTGACGTGGCTACCATGTGAGTGACATTCAACATTATTAACCGGGTATTAGTCTACACAAACGGAAATGTTTGCAGTTCTGGTGCAGCACTGAAATAGAACTTCCTCTGCAAATCCCTGTGACATACTGACAGGAATGTGATGAGGTTTTGGCATGTTTGGTTTAGAGAGAGACGGGGGGGAAGCAGCTGAGTCATTTTGGGGTCAGACTGACAGAGAAAATCATATATTTACTTCCCTGTATCTCTCTTTTTCTCGTGTGTGTGTGTGAACCTGTCAACAATAACAGCCTGTCTCTGTCACCTCCTGCATGCTTTTGAAAACCCATCGAGGCTCCTGACTATTGTCTGCATGTCTTGTTTCCTTCCGACACATTCTACTTCTTTTGTTCTCCCCAACTGACCTTTGGCTTTTCTCTCTGCTCTCTTCTCTCACTCTTTTTTTTTTCTCTCTGCAGATGGAAGCTCTCGACAAGTCAGTAAAACAGTTTTCCACCTTACCTTTCCCCTCTTATGTGCCTGCGTGCCTGTCAAATGACTGTCTACTCCCATTTTACCTACATTAGTAGACCTCTGCCTCCCTCCAGCTCAGCGATTAGTTTCATAAGGGCCTTTACGGCCCGTTAACTTTCTAGCGGTGTAATGTAAAATGACGAGGTCTGCAGGCCCAGGTACAACTAAAAGGGTTCTTTCTACTTTATCATGACTTACTCAGCATTTGACTTGTAACCTGACCGTATCCTTTCTAAACTGTTCCGTCTAAAAACGTAATCTCTCACTACTCTAGTTTGATCTCCATTCGTCGTGTGTGTGTTTGTGTTCTCTCTCCTGTGTGGGTGTTCTCTCTCCTGTGTGGGTGTTCTCTCTCCTGTGTGGGTGTTCTCTCTCCTGTGTGGGTGTTCTCTCTCCTGTGGGTGTATCTCCGGTGTGCTCTACAGGGGTGAAGCGTTCTATGATGCGATGTCATACCCCGTGGCCAAGTAAGGGACAGGTGCATGGCGGATGGTCTCTCTTGCTGGTCTCTCTGGCGACTAGCCATGCTAGATAGAACAGTTGGGTGTGAGAGTTCAGTTATCTTGACCTCCATCTTCTCTGGCATGGCCACACAGTGCTCCATCGTCTCTCATCTGTTGCCCGACTCTCCCCCTTCCCCCCCCCTTCCCTGTCCCCCTTCCCTCTCAAGCTTGCTTTACATGCTCTATGCCAGTGGTTCCCAAAACCGTCCTCAGGGACCACCTGTCCGGCATGTTTTAAATGTTTCCCTGCTCCAACACACCTGATTCAAATGCATGTTCATTACCAAGCTTCTACAGAGCTAGATAACGACCCATTCATTTGAATCGGGTGTGTTGGAGCAGGGAAACATCTAAAACATGCAGGACAGGGGGTCCCTGAGGACAGGTTTGGGAACCACTGCTCTATGCAATGGATTCTTTCAATAGCATGCTTGTGATATCATCACAGCAGTCGCGTCACTATAATCAAGGATTGTTCCTGTGATGTCGAGTGGGCCTGTGAGTAATGGCTGATGTGAGTGGGCTTGTCTGCACATTGTGGCGTCCGTCTGAGTGTCCGCCAGAGTGCGCGTCTCACGCTGCTCACGCTGGCAGCCCATGAGCGGCTGGCCTGGTCAATACTTTGTGTGATTACCGAGTGGCGCGTCTGTAGCGTGTAGCTGCCGGGCGGGGTTAACGGGCGGTGTGTGTGCAGGCACGGCCTGAGGATGGACGGCATACCCTGCTTCATCCCCAACGACCGCAGCAAGAAGAGACTGATCGAGGACACCCAGGACTGGCAGCCCCGCACGGGCACCACCCAGTCCCGCTCCTTCCGCATCCTGGCCCAGCTCACGGGCACCGACTTCAGTAAGTCAGGGAGGGAGAGGAAGGTGTGAGCCAGGGAGAGACCTGATTAGCCAAAAGAGGGAGGATGAAGTGGTTGTTCAGGTTGCTGTTGACACACACTGTGTCCGTGAAGTGCTCTGATTTGTCTTTCTCCTGGATCTCCCAGTGCAGGATCCAGATGATGAGAACATGAAGAGGGCCAGGTAAAGTGTGTGTGCTCCCCCCCCAGAGGGCCCCTTGTGGTCTGCTCCAACAGTTCCTTTTCTTGATCTGCTTTTCTCACAAGCGTGCGTGTGCTGTGGGGTGCTCATTTGCCTGTTCGCGATAGCTGGAGCTGTTAGTCAGTAACTTTTGAATCCTGTTGGAGTTGAGCCGGTTTTTAAGTTAAGCGTGTGGTGTTATTTATTGAATTGTTTTTCATCTATTTAAAGTGAGCGTTTCCTATTGCATGGCACATTCTGAGACGTGTCCAAAGACGGGCCTGCCTTTTAAAGCTGTCAGCTGACGTTTCCTGCCTGTGCTGTTTTCATCCTTCTCTCTCCCCATCTCTCTCTCTCTCCCCATCTATTTCTCCCGGCTTTCCTACTTTCAATTTCTTCTTTCTTTCCCTTTCTCCCCCACTCTGTTGCTCATTCCTGCTCCCTCTCTTTTCCTTTCTCTCTTTTTTTTTTCCCTTTCTCTCTCTTTTCCTCTCTTTCTCTCTCTCTACCCCCTTCCTTCCCTGTCCTCGTGCGTCTCTCTGTGGTTAGGGAGAAGTTCCTTACAGAGATTCAGAGTCCCCGCTATGCCCGTCTGAGGGACTGGCACCACGAGAGGTCTGCACGCTCGCTCAATATCAAGTCCTGAACGTCGCCAGGGCAACGGCAGGGGCGGACAGAGCCCTCGAGCGCCACATGACGACAACAATGACGACGAAAGCCCACTGTCCCGAGGCAGTTAATAAACTCACCTGCGAGATAGTTAGTGGGGGAACGGTGGACGGGAGGTGGACGATAACCAAAAAAAATATCTGCAAAAAAAAAAAAGAAAAGGGGTAGAAAAAAAATAGAAAAAATAGTATGACATGCTGCCTAGATGACCAAGCCCTTTAAAGGAACCTTGCATACTGAGCCTAACTGTCAGAATTCCCTCAGAAATGGAGTTGAGGGGTTTGTCTACACCTGTCGAACACCAAGTGTCTGTAGTGCTGTTGCCCATTATACTGAGACAGGAAGTTGTCTAAACCTGAGGAGAAGCTGGGGGTGGGGGGGGGGGGTGGAGGGGTCGAAGGAGGGAGGTGTTCCAGTTCTGTTTTGTTCTTTATTCTACTGCATGTATAGTCCAGGCCCTCCTTTGATCTTCTTTCTCTCTCTCTGCACATGTTTCCGTTTTGATTTCTGAGCGCTTCATCTCCTAGGTTTCTCCCTCCAATAAGACACAATGGAGGATAAATCTGTACTTTTTTTTTTCTTTTTTTTCTCAAATACATAAAAAGTCTGGAAAAAACACGACCCCCTGCCTCTGTCCTTTTCTCTGCTTCTTTCTGCTCTCTGTTCTGATGTTCTCGATTTGGTCGATCCATACATGTGTAAAAACACCCAGGAATCCACCATGTGTGAATGGTCGACCATCCAAACTGACGCCATTTCAGATTCTTAGTGAAGGAATATCTGTGAAGCATGGGGTTATGAATGTCTGGAGTGGCTGTTGCATTTCACACATTTTCCCCTACAAAGGAGTCTACTTTCAAAAGCCTGTTGGTCTGGGGTGGATGGGGGGGGGGTGGTAGTGATGGGCGGGAGTACACCAGATGATGTAAACACTAACCCGCCCCAGGGTTAGGGTTTGATGGAACCTTGATGATGAAACTGCTTAAGGATTGGATTTCACCCTTCCACTGCCCTGAGGAATGACAGCTGAGCGAATGGGAATTGAATATTCAGAAATACTTATTTTTTTCCTTCTCCAAAGCCTTTATATTTGATACTGTATCTGCAGTGACAAAGGTGTGTTCTTCTATTAAAGATGGCAGCTCTTGTCATCATGTCTGCCTGTAAGGACTAGCTGCAGGACAGCCACAGAGATGTGGGCAAATCTACAGTAAATCTACATGTCATTCATATGAATCAAAACCCCAAGGAGCCCCCTGCTCCCGGCCAAGAGCTGCTAATTAAGAGTAGCTACCACGTGACGTTTCCTAGTCATCACCATGGTTACAAGGACATCATATAAGGGTACTGTCGTTCTTAGGAGTGTTCATTCTCTTTCCCCCCTTAGTCACGATCCAACCCCCTCGCCAGCCAAGAGCCAGATAGCAGCCAAACCTGACGGTGAGTCTGTTCACCTCCCCCTGGTGCTGGGCCGCCCAGGGCCCAGGGCGGGGTCACTTCAGAGGCTGACACTCAGGTCTCCTGCCTATTGAAGCCCGACTCTTGTTTTCTCAAAGGTTCTATCTCTCTGTCTCTGGCCCCCAGCCTCCAAGATCCCCGTGGCGGAGCCCCCCCCTCCTTCAGGCCCCGCCTGTCGACCCCCATGGGTGACTGACGTTAACTTTGCGGACAGGTACCACCCAGACAAGACCAGCACGGTCCTGACCCAACACAGGCAGCCGGCCCAGCCCACGCCCATGCAGAGCCGCAGCACCATCCTACAGGCGGCGCAGCAAAGCCCCGCAGACAGCGGGAAGACGCCTCTGTGTGGCGCCTGCAACAAAGTCATAAGGTAGGACCACGGCGCCCCCTATCTTCTTACTCCGGTAGTACTCCCAATATATATCTATATATATATAGATATAGATATATATCACGCCTTTTCGTCTTAGCAGAGAGGAAACATGGGTAAATGTGTTTCACACGTTTTGTGTGGTAAGAAAAAAAAAAAAATCTGACAATCGTCCTCAGGAACACATTCCCAAATGTATTTTTTGGTGTGACAAAAAACGTAACCAGGTTGCAATACAAAATATTTTCACACACAATTTTGAGAGAATTGCTGTTAAACAATGTATGTAGTGTCGCGTCATGCAGGTTCATGGAGGTGAAATCAATGACAGAGCTGCATGGTGTAGGCTATGTCTTGGTGGAATCTGATATATCCATTACAGCTTTGTTTGTCGAGGCACTAAATGAGAAAACCCTGTTGTTGCTGTGCCACCTGCTTCTAAGTGTGCGTGCGTGTGTTCCAGGGGTCGGTACCTGGTAGCGCTGGGGCGTTCCTGGCACCCAGAAGAGTTCACATGCTCCCAGTGCAAGATGGTTCTGGATGAGGGAGGCTTCTTTGAGGAGAAGGGCTCTGTGTTCTGTACTAAGTGCTATGACAACCGCTACTCTCCCAACTGTGCCAAATGCAAAAAGAAGATCACAGGGGTAAGTGCTGCCCTCATGCCCTTACAACAGCCCCAAAGAGAAATATCGACAGTGTGTGTGTGCGTGTGAGGTGAAACATTCACACCCTACATGTCTCTCTGCAGGAGATCATGCATGCCCTGAAGATGACCTACCACATTCAGTGCTTCATGTGTGCCGCCTGTAAGACCCCCATCAGGAACCAGGCCTTCTACATGGAGGAGGGGGAGCCCTACTGCGAGAGAGGTGAGGAACAGACGCCCGGCACCACCACCCAACCCCCCCAACCTCCACCCTCCATGAATTGATGGCTCATGCTTCAGTTATTAAGCCAGATAGATATGGGTATCTTATACAGCTTAAGACGTCATCCCTATGGAGAATCTCCATTCATGTGCAACTTAGCCTCAGCCCAGAATTCCTCTGTGTCCTCTGAAAAAGGCTGTAGTCCCTGCTGATGGTTTGAGGCAGTCAGATAACGTCCTCTGGCAAATGTGCTCCATGATAAGAGGCTCTGAGACACACCATCCATTACCGAAATGTTTTTAACTGACAGACCACATTTTTCAGCTTCTGTTGCGGTGGAGGATTCTCTTCCACACATGGTTCAGTCAACATGGCTGATGGCTTCATCTGGGCTAATCCACTTACCACCTCCTGACTTATCTGCTGTGCTCTGAATGGAGCACGGGCCTGCCTTTGTGCTCCTAATGATTTAACAGGTCCTCTGTCTCTCTGACTCTGTCTCTCTGACTCTGTCTCTCTGACTCTTGTCTGTCTGTCTCTTGTCTGTCTGACTCTCTCTCTCTGACTCTCTCTCTCTGACTCTGTCTCTCTGACTCTGTCTCTCTGACTCTGTCTCTCTCTTTCTGACTCTTCACTCTGTATCTTTCTCTCTACTCTCACTATCCCTCCATCTGCTCATGAGAGGATTTCTTTTTAAATCAGAGGTAAACTTCAGCCCTGCTCTCATCTTCACAATAAGGCCCTAAGCGATGATAAGCATTCTGCCAGCTCAGCATCTTCCAGGGGTGGCGTTGCTCCCTGTGAGTAGCAGTATTAGAGCACGCCACTTTCCTCTCCGTAATGAAAAAATGGGGACAATCCAGTTAAGTATCAGGAGCAATTTCCCCCCCGTCCTAATCCATCCCCTACATGCGGGGAACAGGCTAATGGAATTCCTCTTTCTCTCCTTTTCACTGATGATTGTCCTGCTCCCAAACCAAACTTCACAGAAGCTGGAAAGTGGTTTTACCGAGGCTTATGGTTGACTCACTCTCCCCCCCCCCCCCCCTTTTTCCTCCCCTCCCACCCCCCTATATCCCCTTCTCTCTCTGTTCTTCTCTCCCCAGACTATGAGAAGATGTTTGGCACCAAGTGCCACGGATGTGACTTCAAGATTGATGCAGGGGACCGTTTCCTGGAGGCTCTGGGCTACAGCTGGCATGACACCTGCTTTGTTTGTGCTGTGAGTCCTTCTGATTGGCCCTTGCTCCGGAGGTCCAGCCCAATTCCCTAGTCCCCTCTGGAGCCTACAGTACCCCTTCTAAACCTGCATGACAGTGGCTCCTCCCCCTCTCTCTCACTTCACTGCTCTCTCTTCATCTCTACCCCTCTCTGCTGACGCTGTTTACCTTTCTCTCTCTGGCCTCTCCCCACCACTCCCTCTCTGTCAGGTGGTAAGTAAAAGGCTGGGTAAATGATGAGAGCCAGATGCCAGAGTGAAGGCAGCTTTGTCTGCAGTCACACAGGCCAGGATGAGCTCCCTCATTCATTTGTTCTCTGTCTCTCTCTCTGTCTCTCTCTCATCCCTCTAGCTCTGCCAGATCAACCTGGAGGGGAAGACATTCTACTCCAAGAAGGACAAGCCTCTATGTAAAGGCCACGCTTTCGCTCCCGTGTGAAAAGGCTCGACAGAAAGACGACAAAGAGAAACGAACGGCTCTCAAACACGGCCCGCCGTCTTCTCCAAGCCTGACCCGCCAACCCAAGTCCCCCGACACGCACGCCGCCAAAAACCAAGGATGCATCCATCCGGGGGGGGGGGTCTGTTCTGTGTGGCAAGTTGGGTGTACTGTTCCACACCAAGCCTCGTGTCGCCGCAGCACTGGGAGCCATGCTCTGTGTGGTATCTCTTCTGTCTGTGTACTGCCTCAGTCTGCATGATTGTCTCCCTGTGTTAAGGGTCCATATATTTATAGATAGTGTATCGTTTTATTTTTGGGGGGAGGCACCCATGACTACTTGTTTGACGGCATGGGAAAGCCGTGTTTGAAACCAAATCATCTATTTGAGAGATTTGAGCACAGCATCGAGAGCATGCCTCCTGGAGATGTTCCTTGTTTGCTGTTGACATAATTGATCGGTCAAAACCTGCTCTTACGATAACAGGATTATAACTGTTTCTTCTCGTATTTTGGTTACTCTTTTGTATGAACGTGTGTATTAATACGTGTTTTTGGAAGCTTTACACCTTTTTTAGCTTTAAAATCAATATAGTAAATACAAAACAACCCTGCTGTGCCCAGAAGTACCTGCTTGAGGTAGATGCAAGCCGTTTTTAGAGAGGAGCTGTACTGTTTAAACTATGTAGCTAATCAATAAACCCTCTGTGGTCTTCTTAACCAGATTCATACCTCTTATCCACTTTGATACCGGGTTTCTGACAGCGTAACTTGTCAAGCAGACCATGTACTAATAAGGTCAGACCAGGTGGAGATTTAACATTCTGCATCTTTCAATATTTAATCAGGAGAATGACAAGACATGGCAGACAAAGGAAAAGATTCAGTCCTTGTTTTAACAATATATAATTTATTTACAACGATTTCAGGTTGAATTACTATACATACCTTTCTGAAATTTCATATAGATATATACATAAGGCCAAGTAAATACTTGAAAGCACTTAGAAACAAATTTCCAAAATTCTACCCACAAATCCATATCATTGTCCAAAAATTACAGAAAATCTCCTTCCGGAGAAGTTTTCCATCTCCACAAAAGATTTGACAACAATTTACACTGACAATAAGGAACTTAAAAGGTTAGAAAACAGAAAGAAAAAAAACTAAACTGAATTGTACAATTGCATAAGCGCTGTGGCATGTAGTAAATACAGCATTTTTGACTTGCAGAAAGGCAAGGAACATTGAATCAAGGAACTAAATAGAAAATCATTCACAGGTACAGTAGTCTGTTATTCTGAGTTCCAAAGGAAAATTGAATTCAGTCAGTGACAAGTAGATACAAACACACACACAAACACGCTTACTCACACACGCGCAAACATTCTAGACACCGAATAGCAATGAATGTCCCTATAAGAAAATGTACACACACAAGGAAATGTTTCTCAACTGCTTGTGGTGAAGTTACACAACCACTCTAATAAACCCAAGGTCTTATGATATAGATGGTTGCTGCTTCCAGAGAGGGAGCTGAATGGTGAGTCGTGTTCCTGGACCATGAAGACGGATTGTGAAGATTTGTCCGACGAGTTCAACGGTATCTTCGGTGGAGTCATACCAAATAATGACCGGCTATTATTGATCATTAGATAATACAAACCAGGCACCATTTAGCAATGCAACCTTCTGGTTGGTGCTTAGCAGCATTCTAGAGCCAATAAGATCAGTCGTAGTGTCTCTGCAGCCGGTCATTATTTGGCAGACCAGTGAGTTTATTTCCGGAGGGGTGGTGGTGTTTTACAGCTTGTAAGCCAACATGTTTACACTCCATAACACAAACACTGTTAACAACCGCAAACACATCTGACTGTACAACTGCCAACAATACAATGATGACCCATGGCATGATGTGGTTGGCCTCCTAAAAGTGAACTCAGGAGATTGTCTGTGTCATAGTCACATGTTACTACACCCACTAGGTCCTGGGTTTCAGTAGGACTGCTTTCGTCACTATTCCCTCTTGTCTGTTAAATGCTTGTATATAAATAATCAGATAGCCATAAACTTGTGAGAACAAAAAACAGTATTAAAATGTCTGGAGGGGGAAAACAGTCTCTAAACCCTTTAACTCCACAGAAAGTCTTTACTGCTAGATCAATGTGAACAGATGGCTATAGGCAAACATCACGCTTTAGACTTGACAAATGAAAGCGCCAGTTTTTTTGTGTTTTTTTTTTCTCTCTTTTTCTTGGCTCCATATTAAAATATAATTTAAATTTCTTTACAAAGTGATACAATAAATTCTCGACTAGCATCACTGCCAAAACAAGTTCTATGAAGACAAGACTATAATGAGAGTTTCAGACATAATGTCTGTCTTAATGATAGTAGAGAAGTGAGATGAGGGCGAAAACGAATGGCAGCTCAAGCTACAGTAACACCTAAAATAACACGTGAATGGGCACTATACTGTGTGATGCAGTGGCCTCGTATGGTTTTCATAAAACTTTGGTTAGCAATTCTGCTGATATACAGTATGTAAAGTGACAGCACGCTGCTGCTGTAGAAAAGTATTTACATATTACATCTGATTCTGAATCACTTTCACATGGAAAAAGCAGGCCTTTAGTCTGTGGTGTTCATGTTGGTTCAAAAGCTTGTAACATCGACACAAGAAATGCAGGACAACAGCCCTGTTTTCATTCCACATTTCAAATAGAATTGCTCTTGACGGATGTTGTGGTTAAGTCTTAGGTGTGCGGTAACTAAGGAAACTAAGAGTGCCGTGGTTCTCCTACACTGATGGACCTTGGGAGATGTTCTACATGAGAGGAAAAATAAAGTCAGTGTCTCTTACAAAATCTTAAACGTGTACATTCCAGCTATCTGACAATCATGAATTCTTTCTTTCTGGTTGGGGGAGGGCATGGCATCCAGGGCTTTCTATACAACTGGGGGTGAAAACCCCCCATGCAACCCTGAGGCAGTGAGGACTATGGCTAAACGGGGCATACTCATAAGCTTCCACACCACAGGGGCCCAGTCTCCTATTTACGTAGACTGGCGGCCTGATTCTTCCTGGTTATGCAGAGTGGTCAGGGTCAGGAGACCAGTCAGAAGACACGAAGAGAGAATGCCTTATTTCATGGATCTGCCTCCGACTTTGTTGTTGTTGCCGTTTTGGAATCGACTTTCTAAGTGACGAGTGCGCAGCGGTGCGCAAAGCGAATACGCGTCCGTGCCTGTGTGCCTAATAGAGCGTGAGAAAGGGCTGACCTGGGTCACGCGCCCCGTGAGGACGTCGCACCAACAGCGCTTTATGAATTATGAAAACAAGCCCTGCCTTCCCATCTGTATCACTCAGAGTCATTTGCAGATGATAATTTGTTGTTGTCAGATTTTCTGTAGGCAGTTTCTCTGCATTATTCATACTTGAGAAGAGGGGTCTTGTCTATACAGTGGCTCCCTTTGGGCGCTGCTTCATGTAACACATATTCGCCCCCACAACCCAACCAGACAGTAATGCTGTCGCAGAAATGAGTTTTGGAGACATATGCACTTGAATATGAGCTAGGAAATGTGCCTTAGGCCCTTCATAAACTGAGGAATTCAGTAAAACAGAGTGCTATTGTGATACGTTTGGTAATATATTAGAAATAATACAAAAAGAAAAAGGGTATTACCTTTGAGAATAAATGGCTTCTGAAAGGTAATGGTTCTAGAGAGCTCACTGACTTTCTTCAAGAGTTCAGCAAACCAATCAAAGGAAAATATAGATTTTTCACATGTAAGAAAAAGCTTTGGAGCGTCTAACAGAATCAAGACCTCACAGCGTAGCAATAACAGCTTCACTTCAAACAGGACGGTTACAAACGAGATGTTCAAGAGTGAAGACATAAAATCTATTGCCAACCAACATGTTCCGTGATTAGCTTCATCTCTGTCTGGATAAAAGCACATATAATGACACAAGCAGATTTGACACCTACTGTATATTACGCCATTGGTTTTGGGTAAAGTGGGGCTAGTGAGAGTTCCCCGTGGGGATCAGTGTGTTTTAGGTCAAGGGATGCTTAACAATGGCCCAGCCAGTTGCATAATCGAGTGTGATATTTGACCACAGCAAACACTGTCACACACCCAACTGTCAAGGGGCATGAGGGGGGAACGAGAGCTCAAACATGTCAACCGTTTTCATATTCGTTTGAGCTTCTTGTTTTTGAGTTTGAATTATTTTACTACCCCCCCCCCCCACAACTAAATAGGCCAGATACTTCTAGTGTGTTTTTCTTCAACAAAAGAATGACTTGGAATACTCTAGACAATGTTCAAGAGGCCTGGCCTATCACAGCCTATCCTGGGCATGACACTACTGAGGCGAGAGAGAACGAAACATGACGAGCAGTGTCCCTCCATCCTGTTCTCCTCTCTCTGATAGGACAGGGCGTGTCCTCCTCTCTGCTCTCTCCATGTGCTGGTGTTGGGGGGGGGGTGGGGGTACACTACCTTGTTCCAATCAGAGGTTAGCACTCCCCGTCCGACACCAGGAATATCATGGCCTCCTGCTTGCCGATGTCAGCCATGATGGTGGCCAGCTGGTTGAGGTTGCCGCTGTGGAAGTGCTGCGTCTCCCACAGGTCCAGGATCACAGACGTGGGGCTGGCTTTTGACGCAAAGAAACTCATGTGTCTGGAGAGGGTGAAGCAGAGAGAGGCTTCATGTGTTACAATCATACACCGGCAATCCAAATAATCTGTTTTGTTGTTCTACCAAATCAGAATTGATAGAATGTGGGGTTTATCAAGTTATGCAGTTAGGGGATGCTAACAATGTTTACTGTGGTACATTATGCCTGCTGTCGGCCGTAATACACAGAGGCAGTTTATGAGAAGACTGATTTGTTTTTGCTGCTTTTGCTACCTTAGATCAACAACCAGGAGACATCTTAAATTTAAAAAAGTAAGTGTATAACCCCCCACACACACACACACATTGAGGACATCTGATATGAATTGAAACAATAGGTTTGGAGGTGATCTAGTTCAACAAACTGCCCCAGCTGCGGCAAGCACACATCTGGATTTCCCCAGGAACTGTCCCCTCTCTAGTTTTACAGGATGCAGTTGCTGTCCATTGCTGCCGCAGCACCTCTAAACCCCGAGGTAAGAAGTGTGCCATGAAAGTAGCGATTGATCGTCAAGGTACTAAAACACTCCCTGCTTCTCAATAGATTCCCTAGAAAACAACATAAAATACCACTGGGTATGTCAAACCATTTTTCTTTCAAGTCTTGAAACTTCAAACTTCTAATAGGCAGCATGTGCCCTAATCTTTTCATTGATGTTGAAAAAAGGGTCTTAATTCCACATAAATCCCATATGAAGACCCACACTTAAGTAGGAAGTGACCTTCTCCTTGTTTTGGACCGGAACCTTTTGGATCAAACCCGATCAATAAGAACAAAGCAGTGGCCCTGGCAGGCTGTTTATTTGATGTGGAGCGCGAGTCGATCCCACAGGTACCTGAAGGGGCTTGTTCGATCTAAGGGCGTTTTTCTGTTCTCTTAACGTCTGGGGCTTTCAGTGCTGTTATGTACAGCACATGTGACAGAGCACTGGGAAAGATTATAGCATGCTGGCGTGGGGTGGGTGTGTGTGTGTGTGTGTGGAGGTGGAGGTGTGAAGGGGCAGACACGTACAGGGCAAAAAGGCACAGAGTCCTTCAGTTTCACCTTGGGAACTGCTAGCAGCTAACTCAGCTGTATTGTTAACTCGGTACACTTATCCCAAAACACAGAAGCAAATGCAGCATAGAGAAGCGCTAGCTGGAAGAAAGCGGTCCAACTGCCTACAAATGGAGGAGAGCCTAACTATGCAATCATAAATTGCGGGAAAAAAAAAGATATTTACAAACAGCACATATCCATCCCTCCTCATCCCAATTTCCAAGAAGAAGATGGTCTGGAATATTCCGGTAACCGGTGTTTTCGTATGAACAGCACGGTGCAGAGACTAGCCTCAGACGTCACTGAGGGAAGCGTGAGCTTGTCTTTAGTGCCGAGTGCTGTGAAAGCCATTTGTACATGGAGGGAGAAGGTCCGTGGTATTTTGAGCCATATTGATTAGTCACGTTCACCTTTGACTACGTGTTCTTATATTTACACTCTGCCTCTCATTCTCTCTCTCACAAACAAACACACACACAGACACACACGCACACACGCCCACCCACCCCACACACACACACACACACACACACACACACACACACACACACACACACACACACACACACACGCGCAGAGAGTGTCTGAATGTCAAGGGACCTGTTCCATTTACAGTATAAATTACTGTTGTAGTTGAAAAACACCACTGAAGCTGTTCCTTTAAAAGAACTTAATGAAAATCGATTTAAGTTGAGCAAAACATTGCTAATTGAACCTGTACTGCACCAATTCAAACTGTAATTAATTGGGGTAAATAAAGCTTATTGGACAAATGAAGTATACCTATTTGATTCCATTACATGGGGGAAGTTAAATTAGAGGATAATTGATCCCAATGTTCTGGCTCTGTCCTGTTAAAGGCAGTTTGCTCTGGATGATAAAGCAAGTGAACCACTGGAGAGGCTGGTGAAGGAGACGGGCACAGCCCCAAATATCCCCCTCTAACGTCAGCCTGATGGGCAGTTAGCTACCTGTCCACTTCCTGCCTTTGCATTGAATGAGGCAGGATGGAGGATGGACAGGTTTTTGTGTTCAGCACATTGCTGGGAGGCTGTTGGGACTGTATTTCATATTGCCTATTATCCTGATAAAACCACAATTAATCAAGCTGTTACAACATAGTATTACATAGTAACTGATAGAGAACTTAGTACGGGAACAACATGTCCAAGGTTAGGTGATCAATCAACAACAAAAATAGTATGAAAAAAAGTATGACCTATAATTCTACATTTCAATTTGATGGAATGAATTCTTCTTATGAGCAATAACCAGAGTAAGATCTTTTGTTATCGTTAACAGCCTGACATTTTTGTCCCAGCAGAGTTAATGTCCAGTGGGCTACCTGTCCAGTTTGAGTCTCTGGGCAAGCATCCTCCAGTCAGCTCCGTTGGGGCAGGGCGTGTCCAGGCTGCTGCAGATCTTCTGTCTGATGAGGTAGGGGATCTGGAAGGCACTAGGACCTGCCAGAGCAGTGGCGTTGGTGTCCAGCATCAGGAACTCAGAGTCCAGAGCTCTGCTGTCCTGCAGGGCCGGTTTAGAGGTTACACACCCACACACCCACTGGCAGCGGGGGCTGAGAGGCTGCGTTAGCGGCGGGCGGGTCTGAGGCGTTACCTTGGCGATGTTGAAGTCGAGGCTGAAGCTCTGGCCCTCCCCCTCCACCTGCCACACGCACAGCTGGCAGGTGAGCTGGCAGGTGGTCAGACTCAGACGCTCCAGAGAGAACGTGCAGTGCAGGTACCGCTGGGAGCCGTTCCAGATGTGGTAGAACGGGATCTCCTGCGGAACGCGCCGACACACACACACACACACATGAAATACACACGGCGCGTACATAAAAGAGGCATACACACAAACATACACAAAAGGCAAATACACACACACGGTGAGACCATGTGGGGAGCACACCATTACACGACCCCCCCGGCCAAGCCCACATCCTGGGTGTTTGAGTCTCTGCAGCTGAGCCTGCACACCCTAGCCTCCCTGTGAGGGATGCATGTCTGTTTACGACTGTCACACGTGTCATCAACGCAGCTCCTCGAGGCGTTATTCCCTGTGTGTGCACTCCCAGCACACAGCATGAAACACGTTCATTCTGGAATCAAGACGCTGTAATGGACTGCACAGTCAATGTATGATGTTGGTTGCCATGCACCTTATTTCCAATGTCATCTGCCAGTATGAGAATGTAAGAGCAGTGGATCACAGTGGAAACTGCAGCACAGACTCCCTCTTTAGCAAATGGCTGAGGCGCCTACCAGGGACTGTTTGAGAATGGATTCATGGTTAACAATTTCCACATCTCTCCCTGGTGCTCCATATTCATGTCTCGTTTGCATATCCCATGAGAGGCCGAGAGGTGACAAAACGAGGGTGTGACAAGGGCTCACTCTGCCTCAAGTTCTAAAAAACAATTTGGATTTCAGCAGAGAAAGAGCTGCAGTGCCACCTCGCAGCCAGATGGGGGCACTGTTACCCAGGCACACAGAGCCAGGTAGGCCAGTAGAGAGCCAGGCAGCTTCAGGGGAAGGAAGGGCCGTTTCTGACCGCACTGCTGCTATGGGAATAGCACTTCCAAATGAACAGGCACAGTCCAGAGGAATAAGCCTTGGTTCTAGGCACATTGTTGTCACGCTGGCTTCCTGCCTAGTACAGACCGTGTGTGTTCTCTTTGGGGACATGGTGTTCAATGCTCAGAGTTACAGCCAGCACAACCCCCCCCCCCCCCCCCCAACACACACACACACACATATATACTGTACACTATAGCTCTCTCTCTGTTCCTCCTCTCTTCATCTCCCTCTCTCCCTCCCTGGGCTGCAGTGGGCGAGGCAGGTGTGGAGTACGGAGGGGAGGTGGGGTGGTTCCAAAGCCAGGTTGTGAAGTTCCACATATTAGCATACTGTTCTATATTTCATCTGAACTCCCTTTGAGAGATGGCCTCCTAGTATAATCAATCAGACTGGGGCTGGAGCAGGGGTCTACTGCACACACACGCACGCACACACGCACGCACGCACGCACGCACACGAGCTGTGCCAAGACCTCTGTGGTTATTAAGCAGACATTTCTGCAGTGACAGATGAAGAAAAAGAAAAAAAAGAAATCATTCATTTGAGTGAATCATAAAAATGATCAACTGCTAAGCTAAACTTCAAACATAAAAACTGCTCAAATCCAGTCTGGCTGTCAAGAGACCATAGTTCACTCATTACTTAGACATCAGCTTGTGTCATCATCTCAAAATGTCATTTCAATTATTCCTCGCGATATGTCCCCCTAAACCCTGCCATGACGGGGATGTGGGGGGAATCACTGGTAGACCACCACAGGTACCGACATCTGAAAACTCTGCTAACAAAAGATAAACAGCCTCCACAAATCTAATCTGGCATTTCTATTACAGCAAAGAAAATGCTGTAACAGCACATTTACCCCCCACCCCCAACCATCAGGGGAAGCACCCCACCTTCCACCACCCCCCCCCCCCCCCCCCGGCCCAACACCAGCCCCCCAGGGCCAGACAACCCCCCCCCCCCAAACTCACCTGGTAGCCAGCCAGCAGCTTGCTCCTCCAGTGGGCCAGGGGCATGTCGTGGATGGACAGGCGCAGGTTGTGGTAGCTGTCTCTGAAGAGCAGGACGTGAGGCTCGTCAATCAGGCGCCCGCCCAGCTGGCTCTCCATCTGCACCACCTCCTGATGAGACACAAAGCAGGGATCAGAGCGCCCACAGACACACACACACACACACATGTGGGGGAATAGGCACGGTTTAGCATGAAGAGAGATGTGTATGCTTGAACACACACACATATACATGCACCACTTAGGACGGTGAGATAGGGCCACAGTTTGACGCCCCAGTAGGTTGTCCCATGTCGTCTCAACAATGCTTTAATGTCACCGCAAGGTTACTTCTCTGGCTCTGTGTGTATGTATATATATATATATATATATATATATATGTCTGTGTGTGCGTGCCTAGCTCCCATGAATTGCATTAGCATGCAAATACAGTGGGTAGACAGGCAAGCAGGGCTACTACCTGTGCTGTGATGAAGTAAGTGAACAAGCCATTAGTCAACTGCTCATTGTTCCCGCATGGCGAATCTCCTTAATTTCATTTTTGTTTTCGTGCCAGGAGAGATTTGTAAATGCATGCTTAATATTTTAATCTCTGTGGGACTGGCTCAGCAGACCATTTGTTGCCGTCCGAATGACCATCTGGAATGGGAGGGTAATATCCCCTGCATTCTCCTCTGATCGATCAATTTATTTTGATGCCGGCGCTTTGCGCCAGGAGGGCCCTTCAGGATCAGTACCCCTGGTGGCACCCCAACCCTGCCCCTGTGTGTGAGTACATCAAAGGCACACATTAAACCGCAAACTACATGTAGTACAATTGGTATTTAAGGAGACCTTGAACGACAAAGAAAACTGTCCTTTTTTCTCTCTGAAACGGGCAAAGGAAAATGGCTACTGCAAAGAAGATCTAGCAGTGAGAATGAGAGTGTGTGTGTGTGTATAGTCAATGACAACAATCCCAGGAGGGGGATGTGTGTATGGATAATGACCATATGTTGAATGCAGTGGTACGCGGGCGTGTTCGCCCATGGTGGGAAGTGAGTGAAGACTCTAATTAAGACGGGAACAGCGGTGATTTCTATCTGCACGCCACAGATTCAATTTTCTGCACTCTTTCCCCGGTTTGGGCTAGACTGATTCCAATTACGCTGGAATGGAAGCTGGTAATTATCCATTTGGAATCTGGGCCTTGCTGTAGTATCGAGATCTCTATCACAGTGAGGGAGAGTATAGTTCATTATGGCACCATGAATACCTAACCTGGATGTTTGGTTAGTGCATTCCACCCTGCTCAAATAGAAGCCCACTCACTTCCTCTCAATAAACCGACTTTTTAATAACGTTTGTTTCGATGACTCCATCTTGTTATCACGTCTGTTCACCTAACTCCCTAATACATCCAGAGTGCCAGTAGCTCCTACTGCTGTACAGTACATGCATGTAGAGTACAGGTGTACTGGTAGCTCCTAACTGTATAGTAGATGCATGTACAGTAGGCAGGAGCCCAGGGGGCCTCCCCCGGCCCACTTACCCAGAGAGAGAGAGAGAGAGAGAGGGGGGGGGTCAGCATCAAAGTGCTGAGGTCTAATGAGTTAATGACTAGGAGCAGAGCATCCTCCACAGCATTCACCCCCCGTCTATTATGTCTGATTCAGAGACAAAAGGCTACTTTACGGAGGCTAACTGGAGGGGCTAGTTTAACACTGTTCTTAAGCATGATTATCCGTATCCCAGATTAGCATTGCAAATTGCCGGCGGTGGACTTTCATCGGGTTTCTGACCCATCAGCAGATCTGTCAGCCTGGTAATAAGACACAGGCAGCACACTGCCAATTATCCCATTATCAACATCCACTAGCGTGAATACTGATCCATGGGGGGGATGGGGGGTTAGGAGGAGGGGGGCTAACATGATAGGACAGGGACTACAACAAGCTGTACTACATGACACTCCTGGCCCCAGACCTGACCCTGGACCATGACACAACCACGGTGCCTGGAGGTGTCTGGGACAAGAGAGACCAGGGAGAGGAGAGATCAGGGAGAGGAGAGACCAGGGACAGGAGAGACCAGGGAGATGAGAGACCAGGGAGAGGAGAGATCAGGGAGAGGAGAGACCAGGGACAGGAGAGACCAGGGAGATGAGAGACCAGGGAGAGGAGAGATCAGGGAGAGGAGAGACCAGGGACAGGAGAGACCAGGGAGAGGAGAGACCAGGGAGAGGAGAGATCAGGGAGAGGAGAGACCAGGGACAGGAGAGACCAGGGAGATGAGAGACCAGGGAGAGGAGAGATCAGGGAGAGGAGAGATCAGGGACAGAAGAGACCAGGGAGAGGAGAGATCAGGGAGAGGAGAGACCAGGGACAGGAGAGACCAGGGAGATGAGAGACCAGGGAGAGGAGAGATCAGGGAGAGGAGAGATCAGGGACAGAAGAGACCAGGGAGAGGAGAGATCAGGGAGAGGAGAGACCAGGGACAGGAGAGACCAGGGAGATGAGAGACCAGGGAGAGGAGAGATCAGGGAGAGGAGAGATCAGGGACAGAAGAGACCAGGGAGAGGAGAGATCAGGGAGAGGAGAGATCAGGGACAGAAGAGACCAGGGAGATGAGAGAACAGGGGATATGCTGTGGTAACAATCTTGCTGAGAAGGCTTTAATGCAGTATAATAGTGAACAGCTTAGTGCGTGTACAAGTGTGTATTGGTGTGTCTGTAAATGTGTGCATTAGTAAATGTGTGGGTGTAAATGTGTGTGTGTGTGTATCCGCGAGTTTGTGTCTGTGTGTATATGGGGATGATTCCAGCATATGTTCTGGGCTGAGAGAGTAATGGCCCTCTTTACGCCCCATTATCCGGTTAACAGATGACAATGTTGGGACGCTAATAGATGAGAAGCTTAATATCCCTCTATTATTTACTCTATCAGTGAAAACAATGCAATGTTTGAATTACAATATCAAATCACACATTAGTCAAACAACTGAGAAAAATCACATTAGCCTTTTTTTTTTGTCTCGTTCCTTCGTTGAAAACGAAGACGGCATGTTTTTGGGGAGACTGACCCTCAAACAGGAGATCGTTAAGATGCATGAGATGGGCCAAACGTGTGAGTCAAGCTGGAGAAAAACCCCTTTGTTCTGACAGAATTAAAGATAGCCTGTGGTGTGTGTGAGGACTGTGAATTTCACGTCAGCCAAGGCCAAGACCACCCCCTGATGTTCAATAAGGACGAGGAAAGCAAGGGAGAGAGAGATAAAAAAAAGGGGTGAGAGCGGGAGCTGCTCAAGAAAATGAGAGAGAGAGAGAGAGAGGCAGGGGGGGTGCAGCTTTAACATTTGCTTCTTCAGGTCACCAGAGTGCTGAGCTTTAGAAGGAGAGATAACAGGATTACTGCGACCATGGCCACAGTTTCCCTCTGCTCCCCCACTTTGCTCTGCACTCATCCTCCTATCCTCGCAGCCCCTCCTGTCCTCGGGCTGGGCCCCTCGGAAGCAGCTCGGAGCTGGGCCTGTGTGACGGAGCAGGTCTGGGCTCCGCTGGGGGAGCCAGGGAACAGTCCCACAGTTAATCTCTCTGGGCTGGGGCTGACACAACGAGGTTAGCTACTGCACCAAACTCTTATACAACAACACCCAGCAGGCCGGCAGACAGGCACAAGCACCCCACCCTAACCATTTAAAGGCATTAGCTGTAAAGAAGCACTGAGGAAAAATAGACGATACAGTTCAAAACACTGAACGCTGCACTATGCTGCATGAGTCACTAGAAGGTCATAAACATCATCACACAACACTCGGCTGCGTTGAGTTTCCAATGAATAATCCCCCTGTGGTAGCTGTAAGAGACAGATCTATGACGGCCACTAAGTGTATAATCAGCTCATTAGCCATAGACATAAATCATGGCAAAGATGCTGAGAAGATGCATGGGAACACGACTTCCCAGCACTTTAATAACCCCATAAAGTCCCTCTCACCCAGCTCCACCTGCCTCCGTCACGTCCATACCCAGACTAACCTCACGCTCATATCGGCCCATCTGTTTCCACGGTTGCTCTCGGTCTGAAGAAAAAAGAATGCATCCAGGATGTAAAGAGCGAGAGAGCTGTGGGTGGAGAGAGTGTCGTGGGTAGTGTGTTTGTCAAGGAGGATGTGACAGCACCCCCCCCCAACACACACACACACGCACACACACACCACGCAGTCTCCATCAGTCTGAGCTCCAGTGGCCATGCCCGCCACAGTCAACCCGGATTAATAACTACAAATAGCAGGCACTTGTCTGCCAGGATACAAATGAGCTGACTGTTTGCGAGGGAAAGATGCACATTCTGCTTGATAAATCATCGTACTGTGGCTGAGACGAGGAGAGGGGAGGGGAGAGGAGGACGCGAGATGGGCTGAGGGGCAAGAGAAACGTGTTATGAAAACAATTCTTCTTCAGCCGAGCTTTTCGCTGAAGCTAAATGCCTTGTTGAACTTCCGTGGCAGCCATTACAGGACGTGTGCCGTGGCATCTGCTGCAACGCATCCGTCTCACCTGGTGGCCCCTCTGCTCTTTCACTTGTTGATGGAGGGACACCTTTAGCGGTTACACGCTCCCGCCATCAAGTGGGATGTTTTTCTTTCCCTGATGCATTGAAGAGAACACTTCAAATCATGGCTCTTTCGAAAAAACCACAGTGAATAGCGACACACCTTACAGCCGTATGCAAAGATAAGCTCCTCATTGTACAGGGAGTCTCACCATAGTATTCTCTCATGCAGGATGATTCATACTTTAAGGTCAGTCGGAACAATGGCTGTGCAGCGTAGTCGCAGAAGGCCTCACATTTTCTGCTGCGAGCAGCACCTTGCTCAAAGGTTCCTAGAACATGGTAATTAGTTATTAGCCTACAATCACCCACATATTTAGATATATTACCCCGGCACAGTACATATCCATTTTTTCATATCCTTTTTCAGATGATGGCGGTTTTCTGGTCAAATGAATGCACAAAAGAGGATTTGGGGCTGTGGAGGTGTGTCAGGGCGTGTAGGGGCTTAGTGTTTAACACAGAGGGCAACAGAGGACAGTCTATTAATCACATGTAATGGTAGATATATATGTTTTATGACAGGGAGTCCCACACTGGGCTGAAACAATTACCCTCATTATATGAATATTAATGAAAGCATGACTTCTGTAGTCAGAAATACAATGCAGAGTACAAAGGAAATTAATTGAAACATTTTCCCTCCAATTCAGTCCAAATGAGCCTTTGGGAATTTAATGGCCATTTAACATCACTTTAAACTCACTAGAATTAAAAACTATTACATTTCTGATGAATTACTCAACGGACGCCATTTTCTTCCCTCCCTTTGGCAAGTCCTGGGTGTTCTGCTGTTCAGCGGAACCTCAAGAGCTCTTCAGAGTTTTACCCCAAACTTTGTAACTAGGACTGACAGAGGGAGGCTGGTTTGATCAAGAATGTGTATAGTAGTGTCCTATTCTTCAAATGCACACACACACACACGTCCATGCGCACACACAGACACTTGTCACCAAGCTATTTTTGACCTGAGCTACTTTAATCTGTCCTTATTCTGGTCATCTAATTAACTTTGTTTAATACTGTCTCAGTGTTCAACTATTGCGTGTGGAATGAGAACTGCTGAAGCCTCAGTGTGCATTGGAGAAAATCGGAACGACAGTCGGAACGAAAATCGTTCTTTCAATAAATCGAATACCACACTTATGTTGTGTACCCTTTATAAAGTCACCAGGTACAGCTTAATATCATATTCTGTTTACCAAAGTTGTTTCCCAAATTCCCACAGTGGGGCTTGGTATGATGTTCTGCATACCAGAGGGCTTATTGACATGGCTCTGCACTGCTGCCAAGAGGGTTTGCAGGTGCTTACGCTCCTTTCAAGGAGACTGAACAACAGTGGAGCACTTCCTTAAACCTCTCCCTCTCCCCCTCCCCCTCCCTCCCCCTCCCTCTCTCCCCCTCTCCCTCTCCCCCTCCCTCTCCCTCTCCCTCTCCCCCTCCCCCTCCCTCTCCCTCTCCCTCTCCCTCTCCCTCTCCCCCTCCCCCTCCCCCTCCCTCTCCCTCTCCCTCTCCCTCTCCCTCTCCCTCTCCCTCTCCCTCTCCCTCTCCCTCTCCCTCTCCCTCCCTCACACTCCCAGGGAGGACTGCACCACGCCTGCCTCTGCTGTGTGGCACCAGCCCTGGCCTGGCCAATCATAAGTGGGACACACATTAAATATTAACTTAATTGGTCCCGGCAGAGCCAGCGACCATACGGCGGGCATCACACGGAAATGTCACGGTCTCCCCTGAGTCCCCACACACTTAGGATCAAAGACAATAACATTGGTTCTAATCTGCTTTAATTGGGAGATGAGAGATTGCACTTTGCCGTGTGTTCGCCGGCCTGGCTGACTGGATGGCTGGATAGCTGGATGGCTGATGAAGGAGAGTACGTTGGAGGACACTGACAGCCAGGGATGGCGCTGAGGAGTTCAGTGTCGAGCGTTGCACAACCACCACGCTACACAGCGCCACAGGCAAGGCAAAAAGTACCAAAGCACAGGCCACAGGCAAGGCAGGAGAACACACAGCATGCCCTTAAAACCCAGGGAGGTGCTTTTTCATGCTCTACCCAAGTTGGGAGGGGTGGGCTATTGCTGATTTGACATCCTGTCTGATAGGCGATGCCCTGAAGCACTCTGACTGTGAAACAGCAACAGAACTAACACGGGCAGGAGCTAGAACACACAGTATCCCTGAGGATGGGGTGTAAAACACCTTCTGCACCACACTACTGTTCCATCAATCCGCTAATACACCACTGCTACACCACAATTAAGGCTAATGATAGCTACTGCAGTGGCAGTCTAATCATGAATAGCGCATTTTAAAGATGGTGATTAGTGATTAGGCCAGAACTCTCCTGGGAAGTTTAATCTGAGTTTTGAGTGGTTAATGTAGCCGCTAAATGAACTACTTTCCTCCGTAATGACACTGAAAGAGCAAAGTGGAGTCCAGATTACTAAGTATTAGGGCTGCATCCTAAATCAACCACATGAAAAAAAAACTACTAATCCCAGGAGATGCTGTGGCTGACCGCAGAACCTGGTTGACTGAGAGACAAGGAGCTGATGTACTGTGGTAGGTAGGGGGAGGTGGAGGATGTAGTCCAGAAGCCTACTGTTGGTGTCGGCTTCCCTCGCTGATGAGTCTGTTCAATATAACTGCTTTGTATGCTCAAGGCAAAGCACAGGTCCTCCTCACACAGGGTCAGACGCTGCCTTTAACTACACAAGCCTCATCACATCATACTGTATTCATAACCAGCAAAGAAGCTTGTTGACCTCGCTAGTTTAAAGTCTGATGTGGTTATAATTCTTCAAAGCTTAGCCGGTGAATAACCGCCAAATAACTTTCCAATACATGTCACCTTCTTCCTTTCAGAATAAAGGGCCGTTCAGCAGCCTGCCTCTTCCCAGAGCACAGCTGCTGCTGCCTGGGCCTGGCGTGGCTGGCAGAGGACCGGAGGAGCATGGGGGAGGCTCAGGGTGTAGGGGAGGAGGAAGGTTCCAGAAATTCACCCCCCGCGCTGGAGCCTCTGCAGGGCTCTGGAGGGCTCTCGGAATGCGTGAGCGCTAATTTCAGACTGAGGCGGCCACCCTTCGCCTTCCACCCTCCCTCCTCCTCTTCTCCCAGCAGCCCCAATCGCCGCTCGACAGCCCCTCCAGAAACCCTGGCACTGCCCCACCCCTCGGAGAGAGGGTCAGACACTCCTGTCGGCTGGAGTGGATTGGAGTGGGAGGCGCCACTTCTGGCAGACGGGGGTGACCGAGAAAATTATTAAAATGGAGGAGGGTGGGTGGGCGGGTGTGGGGGGGAGGCATGGTGAGGAGGGACAGAGCATGGGGTGCTGGGAGAAAGGCTCTCCTTTTAATTTACTAATTAACCATGCAAATGAAATCTTAACAGGCTGCTCAGAGGCAGGCCTCAGGGGGAGTAGACTGGCATTAGTGCTTGATTATACTCTGTCCACAGAGGAGAGAGAGAGAGAGAGAGAGAGAGAGAGAGAGAGAGAGAGAGAGAGAGAGAGAGAGAGAGAGAGGGAGAGAGGGGGAGAGAGAGAGGGAGAGAGAGAGAGGGGGAGGGGGGAGAGAGGGAGATGGAGAGAGGGAGAGAGATGGAGAGAGAGAGAGAGATGGAGAGATGGAGAGAGAGAGAGAGAGAGAGAGAGAGAGAGAGAGAGAGAGAGAGAGAGAGAGAGAGAGGGCAAGGCGAGAGAGCGAAAAAGGAGGACAAATGGAGGAGAAGAATGGGGAATGTCTGGGCTCTTGACAGTGTGACACAAACTCAAACACACACACACACACACCATTTCATCTGGTCACCAAGCAGTCATTTGCACTGTTACAGTACATTCTTACTGTACAAATCACACACTAGAACACTGCATATGATATATGGCATTTACCCTAAGCTTGTTTTACTGCTTTGTGTGTAAGTGCTTTTGTCCCTGCTGAGAGATAGCCTGTGCTCTGGAACACAATGGCCAGCATGCATCACCAGGGTGAGTGCCACAAATAGACAAAAGATGCTGCGAGTCCTAGAAAATGTGAACAATTTCCAGCACTCAAGCAATCTCTAGACCCTTGTGGAACATAAAACACAAACATCCACTCTTGCCAAATCACCCCACACCCTCCTCTCCTCTCACCCCTCCTCCCCACACCCTCCTCTCCTCTTACCCCTCTTCCCCACACCCTCCTCTCTTCTCAACCCCTCCCCACACCCTCCTCTCCTCTCACCCCTCCTCCCCACACCCTCCTCTCCTCTCACCCGCCCTCCCCACACCCTCCTCTCCTCTGCCCTCCCCACACCCTCCTCTCCTCTCACCCCTCCTCCCCACACCCTCCTCTCATCTCACCCGCCCTCCCCACACCCTCCTCTCCTCCGCCCTCCCCACACCCTCCTCTCCTCTCACCCCTCCTCCCCACACCCTCCTCTCATCTCACCCGCCCTCCCCACACCCTCCTCTCCTCCGCCCTCCCCACACCCTCCTCTCCTCTCACCCCTCCTCCCCACACCCTCCTCTCCTCTTACCCCTCCTCCCCACACCCTCCTCTCACCCGCCCTCCCCACACCCTCCTCTCCTCTCACCCCCCTCCCCACACCCTCCTCTCCTCTCACCCCCTCTCCCCACACCCTCCTCTCCTCTCACCCCACACCTCCTCTCCCCTCGCTCCGCTCCTCCGTACCTTGAAGACGTCCTGTGTGTCGTCCATGCAGTACACCCTGATGTTGTACTCCAGGGTGGAGCAGTAGGCGTCGGAGAAGAGGACCAGACGAAGGCGCTTGGCGGCGGCCATGTTGAGTGACTCGCCCACCAACGCGAAGCGGCCCAGCTGCTCCGAGAACACCCGGCAGGTCTCCACCTCCAGCTGGCAGTAGTAGGGGTCCGACGCCAGCTCCTCGCCCATCTGCAGCACGTCCTGGGATGGGGGACACGTAGGGGTCACAGGTCACAGGTGGGCAATGTGTCAGGGGTCAGAGGCTACTGTTCAGCCCCACGCTGTGTGTGTTCATTTAGAGTCAGTTTTAGGGTGCTGCAAATGGATGAGTACCCTAAAATCCCTTAGGTGTGTCCAGGTTCCAAACCATCACCTACAAACACACTTCTCTGCACACACACACACACACACACACACACACAAACACACACACACACACACACACACACACACACACACACACACACACACACACACACACACACAGAACTACAGATCCTATAGAACACTGTCAATTTACTAAATAATTCATGAACAAGGTATTCAATTGACATGAAAGGAGACTCCGATAGTTTCCTGGCAAGAACGGTTTTCTAAAAAAGAGAGAAAAGAGACACAGTAAGTCCAGTACATATTGGATTACGGGGATTTTCGTCGGCCTTTAGGAATTTGTTCACAAATGTGGTGGGAACTTGCTGCTTCATCCTCCAAATAACACAATTAGCAGAGAAAGGAGAATTGCCTGCTCCACAAAGCTGTGCAAGAACTACCTAAATAGCCAACCCTTCCATTCCCAGGACACCTAGAGGCACACTGGCGCGACAGCATGCTTCTGATTATGTCATCAAAACTACAACCTTATGAGGAATACAAAGATAGACACAGAATTACAAGTTGAACCAATGTAAACCAACAATTCAAATAACAGTATATCTGAAAGTATTCTAAGTATTGTAGATCAAATCAGACAATCTATAGCTACACTGCATGTGCTCTCTGATTTACCACAGAAACTGAGGGCAAAATGAAAAACCAAGTTATTAGCATTAACAGTAGATCTATAGTATCAGTAGATGACACATTGGGCCCAAGGTGATGATACATTCTCTACAAGTCCTCCTCTCCAGTAAACTGAGTCGTTCTGTCCCTCCTGCCTAGTGCAGCTGCTAAACACCCCGCTCTTCCTACGATATCACTTCCTCTGGCAGGATCGACCCAATACTAGTTCTCATCAATGGAATTAGTAATGACACCGTTCATTTCCTACGCAACCACAATGAAGTCTGACTTTTTCATCATCTTAATAATTCTCAGACTGCACTGGAGTGGAGAGATCCACTGGCTCAATTACCTATCCGCTCAATATCCACATGCAATTCATTTCCCCATCTCCCACCCACCTTTGCTCTCTTCCTCTGTTTATCTCTGTCCTTTACTCAGTGCTCTCCATCCCTCTATCACACATACCACTTTAATTCTTCTCCCTTTCTGAGATGAGATCTACCCTGTATTACCAGCTCTATACACCTCCCATCTCTATCTCTCCCTCATGCATTTTCTATCTCGCTCTCGTCTCTTCCGTCCCTCTCTCTTTCTCTCTATCTCGTCCCCCGACCCCTCCCTTTCGCTCTCTCTGTCTGTTCTCTCGTTCCCAGGTCCACCTGCCCCCCTAGGCCCCCACACCTCCCTCCAGCGGTGGTGGGCCAGCCTGCCGGGCTATATTTGGGCCAGCTGATGATTAAAAGTGCTGGTCTAACCTCAGCCTCAGACAGGCCAATCCATCCCACAGACACCCCACCGCCTCCCCACGCAGGAGGCTGAATAATTTATGCACAATATCGAACATGAAAGAGGACCTACTACCCCCTGTCTCTCCTCTAACTACCCCTCCCCCCTCCCCACCTTCCACCCCCACCAACCGCAATCACCTTGCCTTGGTGTTCCGCTATTCCATCATCTTCCCAGTAACGAGAAAGCCCCCTCCCCCACCCTAACTCCAAACCAAGACCCCCCCCCCCCCCAAAGCACAAAGCCCCCTTCAGTGATGGGGAGAGGGGCCATAGCAATAAACCCTGGTCTAGATCAGAGATCAGACTCACTGACACGGGGCCCCGCTTCGAGGCTCTCAGACGAAAAAACGGTTATCAGATATTCAGATGGAGCCAAGTGCTGCGGTGTAGGTGCTAAATGATATTCTCACTGAAATACTTGCAAGCCTGCTGCTATGGGAGCAGAAGTGATAATGAATAGAACTTCTATATTGAAGAGACACCTTGGAAATCTCGATTTCCCAGTTAATCACCCTTCCATGCACCCATCCCAATCCTCCGACCGTCCATCCATCCATCCGCTCATCTATCTGTCCTTCCATCGGTCCATCCCTTGTGCACCAGGCTGGTGCAGGGCTGAGTCCCGTCTCTCTCTCTGCAGTGGCTTCCCCAGCTGCTGTGCAACAGGGTTAATGTGTTCTCCATGGGCAGTCCCCGACCCACTCACCTCCCACACGCCCTCATAGTTCTGCTTCTTGAGGCGCACGGCCCAGTTGTCAGGGCTGGCGTCGGAGCAGTGGTCCATGGTCATGATGACGGGCCGGGTCAGAACCACCCCTGGGGGCCCACAACTCACGATGGGGCTCAGCAGGGTCTGGCAGCCCGCCAAGGGTAACCTGGATGTGGACGGAGGGGCGGGAGGGCAGAAGGTCACGGGGCGGTAGGCGGGACAGGAAGGGTGGGGGAGATGGATGAGAGGAGAGGAGAGAAAAAGAGAGGCAGAAAAATAGAAGGCAAAAAAAGAAGAAAGAAATCATGAGCATAAAAGTGCGAGATAGGGAGTTTTGCCACCATCTGAATGCACCCTAGAAAGTAGAAAATTCTAAGTAAAGTCAAATTCAAAACAATAATTCAACCTAGCTTCGGTAAAACAACATTATTCAGTACCATTTTACATAATGCCTTCCCTCTGAAAAGACCACAGTCTCTGAGGAGGGAAACATGAAAGCAGCAGAGCCCCAGCAACGGAAGCACCGTGCCGGCCGCGGGACCAGGGAACACGGCCAAGTCAGCGGGCCTGAGAGCCAGGGAGACGCACCTTAAATCCTCCTTCCTCTGGAGTGTCAGGTAGATCTCGTAGATCTTCCCTCTGGGGATGGCCTCGGGAGGAATGAGCAGGCTGATGCCTAATGCAAAGGACAAAGGTGGGAGAGACGGCGGGCTCGTTTGTTCTGTGGGACACAGCGCACTTTTATCATTCCACAAAGAGGACCCAACCACACGCCCTAAACTGTGTGGATGGGAAAACAACAGCACATCCATCCTGAAGGTCAGAGACACCCTCCACCAGCTCCACAGCCCCGTATCTTCGCATCCCCTTCCCCCACAGTTAACAATTAGTGGAAACAAAAGGCCGCATCGAGACATCTTTTACATGTCCTCTGCCTGCCGCATACTGTAGCAGATAATTGAGACAGAGGAACAGACCACTCAGAGGAAATTGCCGTTCCCCCAGAGAGAAGGGAAATACACCTTAGAGAGCAGCTAGAGCTGTCTAAAGCAGGCTGAGTGTCGCCATTTGTGTGGATGCTCATCGTACAATTATCCACTTTAAATCCCATTTAAGATTCAGATCAAACAGGGGAAGACGGGGGAGGAAAACAATCTGAAGTGCCTCTGTACAGTTTGGTGACGCAAACATCCTCCAGAGTGCCGTTCGAGTGTATGTGTTTTCTTAAAACAATGTATTGTGTTCATAAAACACATCTGCCTCCGTCTGTTGACATTAAGTGTCTAAATGAACTCTGGGAAAATGTGCGTGTGCGACTGGATATACGCAAGCTGTGTCTGGGACCTAGTGAGTAGCCCAGCTGAGCAGTTGGGTTTAAGGTAACCCATGCATGCAATAACCACCAAATGAGAAGGGGAGCAAATGAGAGAGAGAGATGTGGAGTAAGACAGATGTGTAAGACAGAGAGAGAGAGAGTAAGGGTTAGGGTGTGTGTGTGGGTGAGGGGGGGGGGTGAGTATGGCTTGCAGACCAGTACAGAAAGCCACTCACCCTCCAGATACTGGCGCTAGTCGTGTTCTACCATCTGATTGCACTAATCAGGACGACGGCTCGAAACACAGGCCAGAACCTTGGCTTTCCTGCTCCGTTATATAACCACATCATTCAGCTCATGTGAAGCGGAGGAGAGAGCCGAGAGGAGGAGGAGAGCGAAGCGGGGATGACCACGGAAGACTCTTTATCTGTTATCTGCAGAGGTCCTTATGCTCAATCTGGGCTTTTAACAGACAGCCCAGGCTCGTCCTTAATGCCCCTGGCGTCGGCCATGAATCTGACCAGCCATGACAGAAAGAAGCGGTCTAATTGGGGTAATTTGTTCCGTGGTCTATTCTAGGAACCTAACCCTGTGTTCTCCAGCACTCTGATTCTCTCCTGGCAATTAGTGCTCTTGTTCATATGTCACTAATCATGTATAAAAGTACCCTGCTTCTTACAATAATCCACTGTTCGGTATAAAGTAGATAATAGGACGGCTAGAGAATGGGTGATGGAAGTGAACGTGCACTCATACGTTGATGATTAGGGTACTGGAACATTTGCCCATTCACAAGCAGATGTATATTTACATTTCATCATATTCAAATGTATCAAAAGGTACAATGGTTGGGTAGTCCAACTTTGGTGTAATATGACAGTGTGTGGGTTCTCTCTCTCCTCCCCTCTCCTCTCCTCTCCTCTCCTCCCCCCCCCCCCCATTTCAACCTCCTGTTCTCTGGCCCTTTGGGACCACTCACCGTGTCCCTGGCAGAGATAGGATCTAGTCTCAACATCATGATGAACCCACGGTCAGGCAGGCAGTTAAGGACCAGACTTAATTAGCGTGATCAGCTCCTGCCTTGGCCAAAGAACGGGATCGAGTTGCAGCAGTCTTAGCTGAACCCATCATCAGTGTGAAACCACTAGAGCAGGGCCGAGCACAGGGCTGGTCTAACACAGGGCTGGTCTAACACAGGGCTGGTCTAACACAGGGCTGGTCTAACACAGGGCTGGTCGAGCACAGGGCTGGTCTAACACAGGGCTGGTCTAACACAGGGCTGGTCTAACACAGGGCTGGTCTAACACAGGGCTGGTCTAACACAGGGCTGGTCTAGCACAGGGCTGGTCTAGCACAGGGCTGGTCTAACACAGGGCTGGTCTAACACAGGGCTGGTCTAACACAGGGCTGGTCTAACACAGGGCTGGCCTAACACAGGGCTGGTCTAGCACAGGGCTGGTCTAACACAGGGCTGGTCTAACACAGGGCTGGTCTAACACAGGGCTGGTCTAACACAGGGCTGGTCTAACACAGGGCTGGTCTAACACAGGGCTGGTCTAGCACAGGGCTGGTCTAACACAGGGCTGGTCTAACACAGGGCTGGTCTAACACAGGGCTGGTCTAACACAGGGCTGGTCTAACACAGGGCTGGTCTAACACAGGGCTGGTCTAACACAGGGCTGGTCTAGCACAGGGCTGGTCTAGCTATGAGGGACATCTTCCCAGAGAGGATGAAAACATGGCCAGGACTTTATTTTACAGCTTGCTTTGAGGCAATTCCATAATGTAATTCTTCCATCTCGTAATTACTTATACAGGAAGAAGAGCTATTTATTTAGTAACCGTTTATCTTTCTTTACTTGTTTCTAGGTACCATTTCCTAGAGAGTAAAAAAAAAAGCTTTAGGCAGTAATACTTGAGAGCCTGTGATTCATCCTATTATAATGTTCCGGTTAGGCCCATTTGTTATGCATGAAAGTAGTACACAAGCTCTCTGCGGTATCCTGTCTACCAGGGAAGCACCCACCTGTGTTGGGGAGGGTCAGTCGCCCCCCCAGGAAGTTGAACGTTCCGTAGGTGGCGTTGGCAACGTCGCGCGGCAGCGTTTTAAAGTAGGTCTGGGTAGACAGCCTGCTCATGAACTCGGCAGGGTCGGAGGTCAGCTTGCCGTTGTGCAGCGTGTGGGAGCCGTTGGGCAGAGGGTCCAGGAGAGGCCCGTTGGTCATGGAGAACTTGGCGGTGTTGTCGTGGCGCGAGCGCAGGGTACCTTGGTAACTGGTGGTGGTGGTGGTTAGATCAGGCTGGATGGTAAGCAGATGGGAGTTCTCTATTAGAACAGAAACAGACAGGAGCACAAGTGAAGATCTCCAGCCATGGGGGAGGTGGTGGTTCCTACGCTGGTCAGACACTCAGAGCATTGTGGGTAGAAGAGCAACTGGAGGCTATCATTAGAAATACACAGTAATATGCATACACACACACATACCAAAAAGAAGCACACAGACACACACACACATACACAGATATACCCCCCCCACACACATACACACACACATATCTACACGTATATATATATATACACACACACCCACACACTCAGACATACATATACCCCCCCCCACACACACATATATATACATATATACACACACACACACTCAGACATACACACGCACGCACACACGCACACACGCACACACACACACACACACACACACACACACACACACACACACACACACACACACACACACACACACATACACACACACAAACATACACTCAGACAAAGACAGACAGACAGTAATTTCATCCTAAGCCAGTCAATTCTTTGCCTCTCTCATGCAACCACAATCAATTCCAAACAGAAGTCAGGGGAAGCTAAGCAGTCGCAGTTTAAAGAGGCTTTCTCATTGTGATTTGCAGACTCCACTTTCCACTGCTCGTAGTGACAGTACGTGGGGACAAAAGCAGACGGTTTTCACAGGGGCATCAAGCCCCACACACAAAACACTGACAACATAATGACACTAATGTGGAGGAAAATACAAAAGTCAATTCCTACCCTATGCCAAAACACACTACCCCCACTGACACACTCAAAACTTGACTGTACCACACCAGCAGACTCAACACACCCCTATTCCGACACCCTACTTTACCACAGCGATACACAAAACACCATCCCACCGACACGACGCAACACTAACACAACATACCCTCAGAACAGTACACACACACGCACAGGCACAGAGGGCGAGACGGGGGGAAGTGGACAGAGGGAGGGGGACCCGACGACGAGACAAGAGGTAGAACAAAGAACAGTATCCTACTGCTGCGAGGAGGGGGCGGTGGCCTGCTGTGGCGAGGCCGGGGGCGGGGCGCCCACACACCTGGCTTGCTGGGCTTTATGCCCATGGGCTGGAAGCCGGTGGTGAGGATGGACGAGTCGGCCACGTCAGCGTCCAGGCCCTCCTTCTTGCGCCGGTAGACCAGGACCACCACGGTGAGCAGCAGGGTGAGGCAGAGGGCCACCGCCACGATGCCCACGTACAGGGCCACGTCCTCGGCCCCGCTCGCTGCTGGGGGCGGGGGGGGGGCGGGGGGGAAGGGAGTCGGGAGGGGGAGAGACAGAGGAGAGGTGGGTTACATTTGGGTTACGGGGGGGGGGGGGGGTTGGGGCGGAGCAGTCATAACAAGATGAAGGACTTTTCGATGCGTGTCAAATCTTATCATAACCAATTTACATAATTCAGACTCATCCACCACATATTTCCGAGTGAAGACAACTGGAACATTTTGTTTTTGGGTTGTTTCATTACTTACATCAGTCACATGGACATTCGACCATTGAACATTTCTTCCTGGTTGTCACACTGTACACCAGATGAGGTAGAGCCCCCCCCCCCCCCCCCCCCCCCCCCCCCGGGGGCCCATCAATAGATAAGAGTGTTCCAGTTCTGTCCCCAGTAAGTCACACAGACATGTGCATTTCACCAGAAGCCCTGAAGACAACTCCCAGCATCCCCTGGCACTCCTGCCCAGGTCCTCAGTGGGACTGTAGAATTACACATCCACCCCCAGACGAGAACAGGAGACAAAAGCAGGATTTGCTTACAAAGAACTTCAAAACTTTTTATTGACGCGCTCTCTCTTTTTTTCTGTTTCCCTCTCTCCTTCTCTCCCTCTCTCTCAACCCCCCCCCCCCCTGCCCTCTCTCTGTGAGCCCACGGCATGGGGATGAGTGCTAAGCCCTCACAAACAGCAGACTTATTCCTAGGCGTCTAATAAGAGGCTGGAGTCGAAGGCTGGGGAATGGGATTGTCCACGGCTGTCTCCGAGGGGCCGGGGCTGAGGGCTGTGGGAGGGGCTGAGGGGAGGGGCTGCTGGAGACTCTCCCCACAGCGCCCTGGACGACGGCCATTGTCGCTGCCAAGCACGGAGGCGTATTTCTGTCTATTGAACGCTCACAGTCAATGTTGGGGACAGAGTCGCCGTCACTCTGAGTGATGCGCCAGTGTGTGTGTGTGAGCGTGTGTGGTTGTGGATGAGAGAGAGAGAGATAAGAGGATCTGGATAAGAGCGTCTGCTAAATGGACTAAATGAGAGAGAGAGTGAGGAAGAGAGAGTGTGAGAGAAACAGGAAGAGAGCGTGCGAGAGGGAAAAGCGAGTGAGAAAGTGCAGAAGAAGGAGAGAGAGAGAGAGAGAGAGAGAGGAGAGAGAGAGAGAGAGAGAGAGAGAGAGAGAGAGAGAGAGAGAGAGAGAGAGAGAGAGAGAGAGAGAAACACGTGTAAAAAATATTTAGAGGCCAAATCAAACGTGGCCATGATTAAAACATGACATATTTTGGATGAATCTCTCCGTCACTAGCTGTTTGTTTGTTACAATGTACAGCCTAACTTTATCTGTGGAAACTGTGTTCATAACCTTGGAAACGCACCAGCTTGACAAGTTTTAATTGGTGTTGATGAATCTGTGACTGAGAATGGTGGTATATAATTAGCAGAAAGACCGACACGTCTGAAGAAAAAGGGAAAAAACGACATTCTCCAAGGGCACATAATTGTTTTCCTCGTCCTCCTTTGCCATTTTTCTCTTATGGGAGTCTTCTCAGTGGACGTTAAAAGAAACACCAACATCTAGATCTCACAGTCTTCTCTATGTAACGTGCTACCTTAAATAGCAGGAACAGGAAGCCAACTGTCACAGAGTTTGAATGACAAGACGTCGATTCAGAACGAGTTAGGAGAGACAAACACGTGTCTCGCTGTATTGACATCAGGTCATGAAAGCCTTTTATAAGTGACATGCTTTTGGTATGGTTTACGTCCCCCTCCATATTACCCCCCCCCCCCACTATTGAACAGTCCTAAATGTATAAGCTTGGAAAAACTAATCTGGAGCACGTGACCTAAGTGGTCGAGGCTATTAGTCCCCTTCAGCTAATTGAAAGAACACCCCAGAGGGGATTAATGAAGTGTATCTTCGTATTGTGTGTACGTTTATGAGGTCCACTCGTAAAACAGCGACTTACTGTGAAGTGAACTAGAGAGTCAACAACAACCCATAGCAAGGAGATTGTGTTCCCTCCACATACACACACACGCACGCACACTGCTCATAGGGTAAACATGGCCCTGGATGTCTCATGTTGTTTGCCGTCTAAGGGCATGCCAAAATGCACCTCACTGACCTAAGAGTGCAGAAATCTAATACCTCTCTCAGTCTCCTCCCCCCCTCCCCACCTCTGTCTCTCCCCCCCCCCCCTCTCTCTCTTCCTTACTCTGCAGATCCCCCTGTTCCATCTTCAATGTTTAACCAATCGTCGGCTTTGTCCCAGGCTCTTTCCCTCACTCTCTTTCTCTCATCCGCCTGATCTCTCTTCTCTTTGCCGCCCCCTTCGTTCTCATTTGTTCTCTCTCTCTCTCATTCCGCCTGTAATCTCTCCAGACTTATCTGAGCACTGCTACCCCTGGATTTATCAGTCCCAGCAGGTGTGTCAGACGAGTGCTCGTCCATGCTAACCTGAGCCCCGACCAGACATCTGCCTGGGCCCCGCATGGCCCCATGTATCGATCTACACCGGAAGGGCCAACAATTGAATGGACGTCCGTCACGCTTTAATTGACACAGCTAATCAAGTTTTATAATTGGATGGCTCCTTAATTTCCCCTCCAACGCTTTCTCCCTCCCTCCCTCCCTCTCTATCTCCATCTCTCTATCTCTATCTTTACTCCATCCCCCTCCATCTCTACCCCACCTCCATGTGCTTCTGCCCCTCTGCCTCATTAAATTATCTTTCTCTTCCACATAATTAGAAAAAACACATTCTGTCCCCCTGTAAGTTCTCTGTGTCTCTCTCCCTCTCCTCCTGTGTCACCATGGTATCTCTCTCTGTGCCTCTCACCCTATGTCTCTCAATACATACTTGTCTTTCCCACTGTATTTCTCCCAATGTATCTCTCTGCCTGCGTCTCCCTGTTTCTCTCACCCAGTCTCTCTCTCCCTGTCTCTGTCTCCCTGTCTCTCTATCCCTGTCTCTGTCCCTGTCTCTCTCTCCCAGTCTCTCTCTCTCCCTGTCTCTCTCTCTCCCTGTCTCTCTCTCTCCCTGTCTCTCTCTCTCCCTGTCTCTCTCTCTCCCTGTCTCTCTCTCTCCCTGTCTGTCTGTCCCCGTGTCCCTACAGTCCTATGGAGCCTAGGAGGAGCTTCAGGGCAGGGTTATTATGAAACACATAATCCCTGTCTTTACAGAGAAACAGACCTCTGTAGACGTTTGGTGTTTCCAAACGTCTCGAGTTTTCGAGTTGGAGCTGGTATTGTACCCGAGTCTGTGTGTCTATGGGTACTGTTACACCCCCTGAAATGTACCCCCCCATTTCCCCCATTCCCCCCCTTTCCTCTGTGCCGCCCACGTTGATAAATAAAGGCGATGCAGCCTCCTGCACCTCTCCCCTGGGCATTTATCAAGAGGCTGGAGAGTATATTTCATCCCATGGCCAGTCGCAGTCATTTCCCCAGACGATGAATAACGCTGGAGTTCTTAAGGTCATGGAAATATGGCCAGTAAAACTCTCAAAGTGAACGTGACCATTACTGTCTCCACAATGCAGTCGTTTCATCCCCATGGACGTCACAATGAAATATGGTCCGGAATAAACGCCCGCTCGTATTTCAGCGGCGAGCCCATTACCACGCTCTGTTCCTCCAAACAAACCAACGATTAAACGCTAACAGCTCTGATGTCAAATTAGCAAGCCCATCGCCACATACGAAAACAGACACATAACAAATTTGTACTCCAACAGTACTTTGTATCATTTCTAATTTGCTCAAAATACAGTGTTTTTGCTAATTGAACGTCATTGACTCTCGTCAGTTACTCTAATTAAGTCAAATAATCATGTTGATGTTGTCCTAATTCAACGCGACTGTCAGGACAAGCCTCTTCTCCTCTACAATCCGCTAGGTGCCCTCCAACACCTGGTAGCCATTTTGGATTAGGCTCGGCGCCAAGTCGTTCATTATTTTCCAACAGAGATTTCTGGGAGCGTTATCTTTGTGGCTTCGTTTGCTTTATAAAAGCCATCCAGCCTGGGCTAAGGGTTAGGAGATGAAGCACTCGGTATCTCCTGCAGCCTCTGCGAGAGATGGGCCCAGAACATTTCGGTAACAACCTCGCATTCTCAAGCACGCTAAGTGAACAACTATACCCTGGTCTGACACGTGGTGTTTAATGAGAGAGTTTAGAGATACGTTTGTGGGATGCTAAGACTGAGGAAAGTCAAAGAGCCTGCATGCCTCACCCAATAATCACATCATTAAATCCCACAGGGAGCGATAATGAGGGCTTCTGTTTGAGGAGGACTTTTAGTTACAGTAATAGCTCCGAGACGAGACTGCTGACTGGACTAACCATGCTGATGTTTGGATTATTACAATACAGTACTTCACACAGCTATAGCATGGAAACAGAACCGACTCTGAACAAAACTGACTTCAGAGGGGACAACACTCTGCCAGCCACACTGTGTGTGTGTGTGTGTGCGTGTGCACGCGTGTTTATACTAACTAGCATTTCTGTATGGGCGTGTCTTCACTGTGGGTAGATGCTAGTGACCTTTGATGATGGTCTGACTGAACTCACTGGATCACTGCTACACACACACACACCCGCGCACCAGACGTCAACATCACAGTCCAGATGAAGCCCTCTTAGCATCCCATGCAGGGGTGATGTCAGTCTGAGGGCGATTCAGAACGTCTTCATTTATGCAGTGGGCGGCGTACACCACGCTTCGTCCCCATGAAACCACGTGCTTCCGCACACAAACAGCCCCCTGCTCACGCTAGCTCACGCTCCGTCACACAGAGATGCCTCGTGTCCCCCCCCCCCCCCCCCCCCGGGGCGGGGCCGGAGAGCCGGCGTGGCGGTGGCCCGCGTGGCGGACGCCAGCGCTCCCTCTTTCATGTCCATCTGGTCGCGGGGCGAGTCCCACAGTGCTATGTTCCACTCAGCTGCCAGCCCCCAGCCTGGACGCTGCTAATCCTGACAATATGGCTCCTGTTAAGAACCACGGAGGAGGGCTCGCTCGGCTCGAGCCAAAGACGGGAAGTATAAGCACACACTCGCGGCATCACACGTGCGCGCCATCACGCCCATGCACAGATGAAAAAAGCAGGCGTGGGCGCGCACCGACATATGCGCCCGCATGCACGGACGTGCACACACACACACACACACACACACACAGACACCTCCTGGGTGTATTTTTTCATGGATGATTTGACCTCAGCGTGGTGTGATATTTAATCTGCCAGATTGTGTTTTATAATCCGACCAGGGAGACCGTCTAATTCTCGGGTCTATTCATAGGTCAGAGAGAATCCCCCTCCACCCCCCCCCCCCCCCCCCCCCTCCCCTCTCGCTGTGTTCAATTCCCTGTAGCATGCAGCGCCTGTGTGCGTGCGTGTGTGTGTGTGTGTATCTTGGGATGCTACCTCAGCAGAACCCTAGCATGACATTGACCGTACGACACTCAGCTGGGTCCTGAACCGCAGTACAGCACCGACGAGTCCCCGAGGTTGGTACTTACTCTGGGGGCACTGCTCGCTGGTGCAGTTGAGGGACTGGAGGTCGATGCCCTGGCAGTCTTTGCCCCCCGTGCCAGGCAAGGGCTGGGTACACTCCCTGCTCCTCCACATGGAACATTCCGCCCCGCACGCCGACCACTTGCTCCACTCACTCCAGCCTCCATCTACTGGACACACACACAGAGGACAGAGGGTCAGGGAGGCGCGCGCACGCACGCACGGTGGCACACTCAGACCCACACACAAGCACGCCCCCCCACACAGTCACATCAAACCCATTCCGACATCCATTGCGAGCGGTTCATGAATCCGTTGTGTCTGATGGCGAAGAGTGAGGCAGACAGACAGACTGATCGCATACATGCGGAGCTGTCTCATACAAACAAGTAATAACCCCGCAAGAGGACCCGCCTAAAACACATTAAAATACAGTCAAGAGGCATGAGGAACATCAAAGCAGCGCTGAATGTGTGCAAGGCTGTGGTTTCATACTGGGCAACAGTGATACATGGAAGACAGCAAATCATGTGGCTCATTCAAAACATACTGACGACACACACACACACACACACACACACAAAGACACACATACAAATACAATAACCAAAGTGTGTCCCGTTGACGAGCGTAAACACACTCCATCTGTCCCTGCTTGCCATGTTTGGCTCTCCACATGAAAATAGTGTGGGTTGTGAGCCCCCCCCCCCCCCGTGCTGGTGTAGCTCTATTCTGGAGGCGTTGGCGCCCAGATGCGTTCTCCCTGCATTCATCCCGTGAACCTGCCAGCGCCTGCATTCCTCATTCACCTGTTGTTATGGAGACACACACAAATACACTTTCCACACCACCCTATGTTTAGCAGGTTAGGAGCATAGGTGTCGGACATTATAGAGAGGGTAGATGCTGGGAGCTAATGTCAGCAAACTAGAGAAAGAAAGAGAGCGAGAGAGATGGAAATGGAGAGAAAAAGAGAGATAAGGAGGGGGGGGGGGGGGGAAAGGAGAGCAAAAGAGAGAGGGAGGGAGGGAACAATAACGACATCGCACACAGCCAACTCTGATAGACCCTGCAGGATGATACCATTATAATAAACAACATGAACCAGATGATCATGAGTGTGCTAGCGCACTGAGGAGTCCGGGCAGGCGCCGGGCGGCGGGGAAATATGGCACCTGCCGTGCGCCCTGCAGAGACGGAGGCCATTTTGCGAAGGTGAGGGTAATAGTATGTGCAGCTGGCCGGGGGGGGCCAGCTGGGAGTGATATTGGTAGTGACACGCTAGCTGACCAGGGGAAGGTTAGCTGAGGGCTAATGGGAACATGCGGCGTAAAAACTGACGTGAATCAGAGAGCCCGGGGAACTCGTGCTCTGACAACACACACACAAACACACCTGCGCACACGCTCGCGCAGCGAACTGGGGGAAAACGCGTACACAAACACACAAACACGGGCAAAGCCATGGAGGACCGCCCCCCCCGCTGACCCAAACCGAGATGCTTTAGTCCTCATTAAGCCTGGCGTGTGTGCGGAGCGGGGGCCGTGATCCTGGAACGTGCGTTTGAACCCTGGAGGTCAGAGTTTGAGCTCCATAAAACAGAAGTGGAGGTGTCGAGGAGGGGAGGGTCCAGGCTGCCTACTGGTATTACACGGTGGGGAGATAATGATGTTATTTAGGCTCCAGGTGTCTGCTGGGCTCTGGTCTGTCTTAATAGGCACGGTGAGAACAGGTGGAGAATATGCTTCCTGTAAATGAAAGGGCCCAAGCGTGTGTGAACGTAAGGTAATGAATGAATTGGTGTGCGAGCAGGTTTGCGGGTGAGTTGGTGTGCTTGACTGTAGAGTGTTTACGCGTACGTGTGTGTGTCTGCGTGCGAGTGGGTGCGTGCGTGAGTGTGTGTGTGTGTGTGTGTGTGTAGGAGTTGCTGACACAGCTCTGGTCTCACTGCAGAACATTCCATTTGGCAGAGAGAGCAGAACCAATCAGATAATTGTCCTTGTTTGGCATTGAGTGGACTGGTCCTGGCGGCTGGGCCTATTATCCCAGGGATGAGTCTGATTGAAGAGGGAATTACAGCCTAATGAATATATTATCAGAGGTTTCACATCAACCCCCCCTCCCCTCCCCCTCGGTTTATCCAGACGAGTGAAACATGGAGATGAGATCAACATCTGGCTTGATGAGGTGACGGAACTCAAACTTCACTTTACTGTCACAAAGCAGAACTAACGACCATGCAGACTGAGGCCTGTGCATCAGCAGACAGGGGAGACTGAGGCCTGTGCATCAGCAGACAGGAGAGGCTGAGGCCAGTGCATCAGCAGACAGGAGAGGCTGAGGCCAGTGCATCAGCAGACAGGAGAGGCTGAGGCCAGTGCATCAGCAGACAGGAGAGGCTGAGGCCAGTGCATCAGCAGACAGGAGAGGCTGAGGCCAGTGCATCAGCAGACAGGAGGGGCTAAGGCCAGTGCATCAGCAAACAGGAGAGGCTGAGGCCAGTGCATCAGCAGACAGGAGAGGCTGAGGCCAGTGCATCAGCAGACAGGAGAGGCTGAGGCCAGTGCATCAGCAGACAGGAGAGGCTGAGGCCAGTGCATCAGCAGACAGGAGAGGCTGAGGCCTGTGCATCAGCAGACAGGAGAGGCTGAGGCCTGTGCATCAGCAGACAGGAGAGGCTGAGGCCAGTGCATCAGCAGACAGGAGAGGCTGAGGCCAGTGCATCAGCAGACAGGAGAGGCTGAGGCCTGTGCATCAGCAGACAGGAGAGGCTGAGGCCTGTGCATCAGCAGACAGGAGAGGCTGAGACACTCAGTTCGAAAAAGAAAAGATGCAGGGGCGGCCCACGTATTTCAAACAACGACAAGAAACCAGAAGTGTGGAAGTGATGAAGTATATAAAGAATAAATGTAAATAAAAGTATTCGAGGACTCAGAGAGGTATTGTGGGTAACGACAGAAGGAGCTCTTCAACTCAATAAAGTAGTTATACTTAATGGACGGCCCCTGTCGAAGTTATTCTTACCCATGCACACAACTATGTAGAGGGAAATAGATCTAAGACTGCTGTGTTTCCTTTGAAGGAAACACAGATGACTTCCAATCATTCAACACAACAGGGTTTAGTCATGGGCCTGGGGTTGGGAGAGGCGAGGGAAAGGGGGGGGGGGACGACAACATAAAAGCCCAGTAGCACAGTAGCAGTGCTGCTGTTCATTCATGTTGTCAAGGACACAAGTAAAGTGGCCCACCTGCTCTTTACTGGACGGCAGGGGGCAGGAGGGTCCCTGAGAGGTGGGTCCATACAGACACAGCAAACAGGCCTGGGAGGCCTGCAGACTCCTGCAGCTCCTCTGTCCTTCACACAACTCCAGGAGGAACACAATTACCTGAGAGACCAGCAGGTACACTCTCCCCTCCCCCCTCCCCACACACACACACACATCCAGGCCCAAACACACGCCTTTCACACAAACACCAATCCAGAGCCGGATTCCCTGCAGCCCCATGTACACCAGAACCAAGTCTACAACACTCCTCACTAAAAGCTTTGGATGTGCAGGACGGAGTGATGGAGTGACACAAGCGCGTGTCACGGCCAGGCTCCGTCACGTCAGGGCTCTCAGGAGCTTCATCCTCAGAGCAGACCTGCTCCTGTGTGATACAGCACACAACCAGGCTGGGGAACAGCCACTGCTGCTGGCCTCCGCCTGCTGGTCGCTGTCCTAGTTTATTAATCCTAATTTGTTTACATCTTATCTATTTCAGACAGAGCTTTATCCATTCTGAGGGAAAACACTCTGAATATAAAAAAGCACAGAGGACTCAATCTAGTCATTTTAGACATTTCCTCGACGGTGGCTTTGACGAGTACCGCGCATATACAAACACACAGTCTTACGTACCAGTCTGCCAGCCCGAGTCTGTTTATTTTCTATCAGGCAAATCAATCTCCCCAGCTCCCCTGCAGCCCTCAGGGATGGTTACACTATTTAAATAATTCACACAAGTTAGACATCTCCTCAGGTTGTTTGTTAGTTATGGGACAACATTTTTTGTCCTCATTTCTCTGCTCTCATTGGACTGTTTTGTTGGTTTAAGTCATGGGCAGAAATGCTACTCTTCAGTAGATGCCTAAGAAAACACGTTTTAATCGTAAACATACCCTACATTCAAATCATGATATATATGTTAATGACAGCCATGAGCATACTGTTTGTAAGAAACTCCCCACTGCGCCACCAGCCCGCTAGCCCTTCAGCCCGCCAGCCACAGTATCTGTAGGAAGGGCTGGTGTGATCTCAGACTCAGCTCTGGCTGACATCTAGTCATGGCTTTCTCCCTCGGCTGTGACCACAAGTCAATGTGGCGGCAAAGTCAATGGAGAGAGGGATGGAGGAGGGAGGCAGACAGGCCAGGAGGGAAGGCATGAGAGGGGGGTGGAGGAGAGTAGCAGGCCAGGAGAAGGCAGGAGAGGGGGGTGGAGGAGAGGAGCAGGCCAGGAGAAGGCAGGAGAGGGGGGTGGAGGAGAGTAGCAGGCCAGGAGAAGGCAGGAGGGAGGGATGGAGGAGAGGAGAGGAGCAGGCCAGGAGGGAAGGCATGACGTGAAGTGAAAGGACTGGAGTGGGAGAGGGTAAGGACACGTGCGGTTCATCTGGCTGGCTTCTTGTCTTGTCTGCCTAGCTGGCTGTCTTGCAAAATGCTTGACTTGGCTGGCAGGCTGTTATTGCTCTCTGATTTTCTCTCCTGACAGTGTGTCTTCAGCATCAGAGCTCCCCAGGCCTCGCTCAGCATGGGGCCCATCTGATCACACACCAGTCCCTGCCAAAACTCTCTGAACTGCTCCAGTATGAACAGTCAAGACTAAAATATGGACCGGACGATTTCCATCCATCTTCTGACAAGAACCTACAGTAGAGAATCCGACATGTCTGTCAGGGGCCGGCTCTCACGCTGTCCCCCAGTCGAACAGACTGCTGGCTGGGTGTGGCTACTTCTGTCCAATACAGCATCGGCTGAATAGAGACGGAGAACGGCAGCCATGTGTCTGGACAGGCAGACAGCTGAGAGGGAAACTGAACATTGTTGTCCAACACAGGAATACATGGCCATAGGCACTGTGACACAAAGCTGTCTGTTGAAAATAGACAAAAAATTATAGTCATTCCAAGTCCGTTTGATATAGAATACTTTTTTGTCATTAATTAAATACAGATCTCTGTTTTCCCCCCTAAAGGGTGTGCAGTGAGTCTGCAGCAGTTTAGCATGGCTGTCAGTACTCTTGAGACAAAACCAACAAGGCCAACAACCATGACTTAGACTTAGTGCTTGAAACATAAAATGGATATGAGAGAAGAGATTTTATGAAGAAATGTTATTCTAAAATTAGACACTGCAAAAACAAACAATACAACAAAATTAAAAACAGCTTGGACGGAATCCAAAATAATTCAGCTTGGATAATTAATGAATCTCTGAAACTAGACCACCAATTTATCATGCAATTTATTTCAGAGTAACACAAACTGCACTCAAGCAAAACTGAATACTCAACACCAACCTATTAATTCCAAGAACAACCAATATTATTCAAATTACTAACCAAATATCTACCGATTTCTAACTATAAACCACCTCTCCCCAAACGATGACAGAGGTGTAGACTCCAGTAAGCTGACTGTCACAGACCTGCCAGGCCCAGTAATAATATCCATTGCAACCCTCTGCCCTCAGAGAGAGTTAAGGATGCTCTGTGCTACACTGAACATGGAATCCTTCCCAGGGTCGTCCTGCTACCCCCGCCCCTACAGCCATTCTGGAAATGGAGATTTATACCTGGTACCGCCACAGTCATTTCTGATAAATCGGAGAGGTTGTCATTTTCTTTTTCTGAAGGGCTGCGGTTGTTGGGTTGTGTGTGTCTGTGGGTAGACACATGAGGGTTGGTGGAGGGGGGTGGGCTCTGGGGGGTGCACCCAGGGGTAAACAACACAAACAAGGTGCCTCTTCTGATTAGAAAGCGCACCGCCACCTCCACCCATCCAGGCTGCCCCTGGTGGACCCGTGGAGCCCTGGAAAAGACAGCTGGCTCTGTCTGACACCTCTGCTAACCTCTTAGAGGAAATTACAGAGAGCGAGAGAGAGAGCAAGGAAGAGAGAGAGACAGAGACAGAGAGAGAGAGAGAGAGAGAGAGAGAGAGAGAGAGAGAGAGAGAGAGAGAGATAGAGGAACAAGAAAGAGAGGGGGAGAGAGCAAAGGAGAAAGCGAGAGATAAGATAGAAGAGAACGAGAGAGAGAGGCATAAAGAAAGAGAGAGAGAGCAAGAGAGAGAGAGAGAGAGAGAGAGAGAGAGAGAGAGAGAGAGAGAGAGAGAGAGAGAGAGAGAGAGAGAGAGAGAGAGAGAGAGAGAGAGCAAAGAGAGGCAGAGATGAGAAGAGAGACACCTCCTGGCCCCTGTCAAACCAACAAAAGAGCAGCTGGAGGTATGATAGAGGTCAAGCCACCTCTATATCCCTTATCAAACGAGCACCAAAGAAAGTTGCGTCTCTCCAGAAGTCTCTGCTCAGACGCCTCTCTGAGGGCACGGTGCAGTCAGTATCAGTGTACCCTGAGGGCTCAAATTACACACCGACTCTGGGAGCGGGCCCCGGCACTAGTACAATAGACCAACCAACGCTAATCTGCTTAGAAGCTCACCGAGATTACCCCCACGCGCCCCTCCCCTCCCAGGGGCGCACACCCTTGGGTACCCCTGTAATACCATGGTCCCCAGTCCTAACAACACCCCCGTTGATCAAGAGATCCCTCCGCTTCTGCCGGATGACTGCAGTCTGGTACTTACAGCTCTATTTTCTCCCAGGAGTCAGTTAGAGCCCCGTCTGACGCCAGGTGTTGTCTTTAGGTTACCCCGACACGAGAGCACCGTGTAACACCATACCCCGGACGCAACAAGGGACATAAACCTCCCAGGCAAGAGGAGAGTGGGAGAGGAGGAAGAGAGGGCGAGGAGAGAGAGAGAGGAGAGGCTGGCCCTGGCCGAGGTGTTGGGTTTCCCTCCTGGCTGTTTCCAGAGTGTGGGAGACGCTCCCCTGGTCAGCAGGACGGCAGAGAGGCAGGCTGCGTCTGGCGACCGAAAACACCCATCCTCCCACAGCTTCCCAGTCGAAACATCCCTCCCCCGCCTCCCTCCCTCTCTTTTGGCATTGTCTTGCTTCCCCTTATCTCTCTTTTACTCCCTCCTCTGTTGCTCTCTGTACCGCCTACACGCCAGCTACTGTACATTTCCCTCCCACCACATCCCTCTCTACCTCGCTTTTTTTTCTTCTCCTCCCTTCCCTCTGCTTCTCTTTTCTTTTCACTTCATCCCGGCCTCCCTCCATCCATTTCCACCTCCTTCTCCATCCCTCCATGTCCTCGGTTTATTCCTCCCTCCCTCCTTCACTCTCTCCGTCAGGAGGCTAATGCGGCCCAGTACACGAGGCAGCCTTCCATCTCGGGCTCTGCCAGGGATCGATATCCTCTGCTCAGCATCAGGCACGCTGCTCAGCCTCCACACAGGGGAGACAGGATGGGAGACGAATCAAATACGCCTTAACTCCTCACGCGTGAAACCTGGCACACAAGCTGGGCCATAATTCATCGTTTTATTGCTCATATTTACAACATGGCTTGAGCACTATGCAATAACAGATGTACTCGCTGCCCTGACACAGTGTCCTGGGATGTCTCTTTAAGGAGGCAGGTGCAATTGACATGTCTGCAGATGGGAGAGAGAGAGACATATGAATGAAGTCTAATGATACAGTACTTCATTAGCTATGAGGGTTGTTGCGAAGATTAAAGGTCTCTGTTGAGGCCACTCCACTGAAGCCTGTTTAATCACACAGAAACTAGCTAATGCCCTGCCAAGCAAAATGACAAATCATCAGCATAATAATAATAAAAAGTCCAAAATTTGCAAACAAACTAAAATATGGACGAATGCTTCTAGCAGCTGATGCAAAAAAAAGAAGAATGGACAGCCACAAAAAGCGAAGCCACAGGAAACGGAGTGCCACAGGACAGGAAGTGACCTGGGAGTTACCTGGACAGGTGGCCGTGCAGGCGCTTTTCTGGACACTCTGGCCCTCGCAGGAAGTGCCTCCGTTCAGCGGGGCGGGGTTGGTGCAGCTCCGACTCCTCTTCTGCCAGCCACGCCCACAGGAAGCACTGCAGGCCGACCAGGTGGTCCAGGTCGACCAGCCTCCATTAACTGTCCACGCCAGGGGAGGGAGGGGTGACGGAGGGAGGGGTGACGGAGGGAGGGATGATGGAGGGAGGGATGACAGAGGGAGGGAGGGATGACGGGGGGAGGGAGGGAGGGATGATGGAGGGAGGGAGGGATGACGGAGGGAGGGATGACGCAGGGAGGGAGGGAGGGATGACGGAGGGAGAGAGGGATGACGGAGGGAGGAATGACGCAGGGAGGGAGGGATGACGCATGGAGGGAGAGAGGGATGACGGAGGGAGGGATGACGGAGGGAGGAGGTACAGAGCAGTCAGGATTACCCGACATGCACCAATGAGAGAGGTGTGTTGCTTAAGTCATGGCGACGGTATAGACAGTAATGTGTACAAATCTCTCTCTCCCAGAACTACAATTACACGACAGCCAATAACAGGGTGCACTTCCTGTGTCGATGTCAGAAACACAGTGTGAGCCAAAACAAACCTCACTTCCCTCCAAACAGGGTGTAAAGGATTCAAAATCATTCAGTATTTTCCTCGCTAATCCCCCCAAAAATCTCAATCAAAAAGACCCCATTCTTCTACCATATAACAAATGCATCAAAAAAGAGAAAATCAATTTCCGACAAATAAGACTTTAACTACTTAACACACTACTTAATAAATGCCAATCCACTTTAAAGTGTCAGAGTAAAAAAGCTATCATTCATCTGCACGCTGCCAGGTAATTTCCTTGGCATTTCCCACCACAAAGCAAAAAGCCACAGCTGTCCTGACTCCACAGCCTCCCTGGTCCACCCACAGCACAAGACACAGATCCATCTGTACCACAGTTCAGTCTCCCATCACAACCAGCCCCTGCTCTTTGGCCTGCTATTGCCACATAATTGATATAATTAGATCCTGGCAGTTGATTGGATCAAATCAACGAGGTGAACTTCTAATCAACAGCGTGCTCTATTTAGTCTCTGGGACAGGACTCCCAGCTACCAGGAATCTGCTACCAAATTACCTAATTTGTTGACTTGAACCATGGTTCTGTTCGTTTGACTGGTACTGCCCTCCTCCCCCCCCCCCTCTCTAATTTCCCCCTGTGCATTCCCTGCGCTCTGCGCTGTGGCTGAATCATTTCCTTGCCCTCTGTGTGGGATTGATTGCCCACCATGGCGAGAGGTAAATTGCCAGGCAAGTCGACCGCCTGATTACCTCTTAGCACGGCCTCACCAGCCTCGCCAGTGTGGCTCATTAAAATACATCTCCGGATCTCGTCCGAGCTCCCCTTGGTGAAGACTGCCTATTACTGGAGTTCAGCCCCGGCTTGGCTCCCCCAGGTCTGATCGCCCGGCGTCTCGCAAAGAGGAAGTGTCGTCTGTCACAGAGAAAACCTTAACGACAAAGTCATGACAGGTCTTCTGAATAGGATCCCTGAACCTGGGATTTGATCGCAATTAATGGAACCACAGAAATACATTGTACACCTTGTCATGTGTAGCGCAGGTTGGAAGAAACTGGGAGGCAAGCGCATGTTTCCCGCAATTTGTCCCCAATTTCATGGCTCTAAGAACGTGTATTGACTGATCGATGATTGACAGTCCAAAGAAAAGCATACCTTAAAGAGCAAATGTTCTGGGCTCAACAATCATTTCTTCGTTTGATTCTGTCAAGCACACCAGCAAAAAACAATCACAGGGCTAGCTTTTCAATCACAGCACAACAATGTCAGCATGTGCTCTGTATTATCAGAGAGCAATCACTTCTCTGGACTGTTCTTCGTCAGGGATGACGGAATGGCACTCCATTTGTCACAGAGAGGAAACTGAACTACTCTGCATTAACCAGTTCTTATTCTCAACCATTACCTGTGAACCTAGAAGAAGTTGGCCAACAAAGATTGTTTCCATTCATACCCATTTCCCCCCCAGTGATCCTGAACATAGACTAACAAGTACCTTTGATGGGGTGTACGACACACCACGCACCCATTACTATATCCTCTCAGATAGGCTGGGTAAGCGAGGCAGACGTGGTACCAGACTGTGCCTCTCTCCCCTGCACACAGAGAAGCTTTCATGATGCTCTCCCCAGCGATTACCAGCTCCTGTTTGCTTGTAGCTGAGAATTAAGGCGGGCGCTAATGTATGCAAACGTTAGTACTGGCTGCTCACTGGGAGTCCTGTGTGCTGGAAAAGATGCTGTTCCTCTGCATTTTAATAAAGGTCAGTCTGCTTATCAAGCCAAGTCATTATTTACAGTTTGCTGTTAATTCAATTTCCTTTCACATCTTGCCTCTGGGTGGGTGGGTGGGGGAGGGGGTAGGGTGTGTGTGGGTGTGTGTGGGGCAGGGGGATCTAAGACCCAGGCTCTCCTCTCTGGGCTGTGTGGCATGGTACGAGGGAGGGGTCATGGTGGACCTGTGTAGCCGCACCTTCCCTCTCTTCATGTCATACGATAAGATACGATACGACAAACTTTATTGTCATCATGAGGCAACTTGGGACAGACTTGGGTTTCCAATGAGGAGAAATCATGAATTTGCGGCCTTATTGTTCCACTGGTTTGAAAGCGACGACATGTATGCGGAGCCCCATGCTGTAGAGAGAGGGACTTTCTGACAGACCAGTCAGGGTGACCCGTCTGTGCCACAGTAAGGGTGAAGTCGTTTGTGAATGCAGGGTCAGAGTTGTGGCCATGCAAACACAGCAAGGTCTCTCTACACAGGTCTGAGTGTTCTCTGCCTCGCCCATAACGGGCACCGACTCACTTGTTCCACTGTGTACAGAGCGCTGACTCATGCCTGCTGGTGACAAGAGCGGGGGGGGTCACCTACCGTAGACGAGGATGGTGGCCGAGGTGCTCTTGCGGCGAGCCACGATGTTCTTGGCCACGCAGGTGTAGTTGCCCGTGTCTGCCAGGCGGGCTTGTTTGATGATGAGATTATGGTCCGCCGTGATGAAAAAATTGGGGTCACTGGCCGGGTCGATCAGATCCTCGTTCCTCGTCCACTCCACCTGGAGACACGTTGCTATGGTCACTGCCTGCTTCAAGAGGATCAGGGTTCATCCAGTAGCTATGGGCGGCATGCACTAACTGACGGAAGCTGGGATGTTACTTTGTGCGGAAACAAGAGAGGCACGGATGAGAAGTTCCTCTAGAGAGGGAGGGGCTGAACAAGAGCACTGAAAGAGGGATGGCAGAGAGAGAGAGAGAAAAAGAGAGATAAGGAGAGACAGCTATATGGTGGGAGGAAGGGGGAGATGGACAGAGAGCGAGAGAGAGCGAGCGAGAGAGAGAGAAAGAGAGCGAGAGAGAGAGAGAGAGAGAGAGAGAGAGAGAGAGAGAGAGAGAGAGAGAGAGAGAGAAAGAGAGAGAGAGAAAGAGAACTACAGTGAGGGAAAGAGTGGAGTGAGGGAGAGCAGTAGACGGAGGAAAAGAGAGAGACATAGAAGGGGGAGGGGGGGGAGAAGTGCAAACACAGTCATGAATTATGGATGTGTCTCTGCCAGAGCAGGAGTTAGGCCTCGTGGCCAGGGCTGACTGATGTGACGAGCCGCTCTGATATACGGCCTCCCAAAGATGTAAAAGTGATCATAAATCAATGAGAGGAAATAATTGGAGGTGTAATTCTTCTTTCCAGGGGTGGCCCCATCCCTTATAGCATGACGATGACCCTACACAACTAAAGGTCAAGTTTTGCATCACTAGACCTGATAGTGGAGGTGAGCTTTGGGGGAAATTAAGCTTGGGTTAGGGTACAACGATCCTTGGTCTGTACCCATGTCAGAATCGACCCCGTGTTCCCTGTGTCTAACCTCAGCCGGTGGTATGCCCTCCGGAGGATGGCAATGGAGAAGCACTTCCTGGTCCAACGCCACCTCCTTCCCCATTGGCTCTTCCTCAAAGTTCTTCCTCAGGTCTGGGCGCCGGGAAAAGAAAACACAAACGAAACACGAATCAGACGCACTGAAATGTTCTAAATCAAATATGCAGGGACCGTATGCAAATCCCCCTGATGTTATCTCATCACCAAAACATAACGCAGCTTTTAAAACAGGTTGTGAGTAGCTCTCTGTGAGCAGAGTCTGTTCTGTGGACCGTATCTGTGGTGTTTGTTACAGTCTGCAGGCATGTTGGATGCCTGAATACTGCCAGAGGGCTCAGGCATCAAAACCAAAGCACCACATTTTCTTGGTCCCTCCATCGCCAGCTTTCCTCCACCCTCCTCTTCTCTCCCCACACCATCTTCTCCCTGTCCCCAGCCCCAGCCCCTGCCCCAGGCCCAGCCTCAGCCCCTACCCCAGCTTTAGCCTCAGCCTCAGCCCCTACCCCAGCCTCAGCCCCTGCCCCAGCTTTAGCCTCAGCCCCTACCCCAGCCTCAGGCCCAGCCCCAGCCCCAGCTTTAGCCTCAGCCCCTGCCCCAGCTTTAGCCTCAGCCCCAGCCCCAGCCTTAGCCCCTGCCCCAGCTTTAGCCTCAGCCCCAGCCTCAGCCCCTGCCCCAGCTTTAGCCTCAGCCCCAGCCTTAGCCTCAGCCCCAGCTTTAGCCTCAGCCTCAGCCCCAGCCCCAGCCCCAGCCTCAGCCCCAGCCCCAGCTTTAGCCTCAGCCCCAGCTTTAGCCTCAGCCCCAGCCCCAGCTTTAGCCTCAGCCCCAGCTTTGTGAGGTGGCTGGCCAAGAGTGTCTGAGTCAGACTAACTGAAGACACAGACTCCCTGTGCACAACAGTGTGAGATCGACCATTTATCAACAGCCCGAACACTGACCTACGTTGTGGAAGCAATTACCACTTTATTTCAAGTAGGATGGGGCTTGGGGGGGGGGGGGGGGGGGGGGGACTAGGCATTGTGTTGCATGAATCAGACCAGTTGTTAGGGCAGCAGCTGTAGCATTGCTGGTAGCGTTCGGGCAACCTTGAGTCCTTTCACTTCCTGTTGTGACTCACAGCTAAATAAAAACAAGCCCAAGCAATCTCATTGGTTGGCACCCTGCTGCCAACCAATGACATTACTGGGCTTCCCGTGACAGATTCTATAAAGCAGATGTTGGGCCTGTCCTGAGCAATCATGCTTAGAGAAACACTGAGATGAACAGATCGCTCCTTGACATTTAATTTAATTAAAGACGATATAATGGGACTTGAGGTGACGGAAGATATAACAGTTCTGGAAGGTTCAAACGTGTGAGAGAGTGTGTGCATGTCTGTGTGTGTGTGTGTGAGCGTGTCTATGTATGCGAGTGTGTCTGAACGTGCGCATGCCGTACACACATGCACGTGCGTGTGAAAGAGTGCCCCCATCCTACGTGTGTGTGACTTTGTGAGGCAGGCGTACAAGGTTGGGCCATGCGTTTCAGGAGCGCCAGGCGTGTTCTTTTGAGACAGTGTTACGTTTAGCTCTGTCTCGAATAATGCATATTTATGCCTGAATTAATAGAGGCGAATGCTATAAAACTGGGATGCAAAATGGCTTCTCCTAATGAAGCCTTTGAGGCTGCGGCGGGGGAAGTCTCTCTGTGTTCCCTCGACAGATTTATGGCGGCGGCACAGTCATAAATTTCAATTCATTTTTTTTTTCTTTTTTTATTCCAGCTATTTTCATCATAGGGCGTGTCACTGATATACTCTATCTACTGAGGATTTGCCCATAAAAATCCTAATTTAGTTTGCTCCTTTTCAGGACTGCCTCCTAGCAGATGTATTACCCCAGATCCCGGTCTGATCATTCTGCTTATCTGCGTTACCTCAGGAAGCCCATCTTAGCGGAATCCTAATCACATTAGAACAGTGTGTGTCTTCAAATGCATCCTTGACTCTGTGGGCTGACTAGGTTCCCCTCCTTCAGGCTTCTTATCCTCATGACAGACTCTCACAACATCATAAACAACTGAACTAAACATGCGGTACTTGCATCGCTCTTGTAACAAGTGTGTGACAAGTTAGTCTATTTCTTGGTAGTAAGAAAAGAGTTTCGAGCTTTGCTTACAGGCAATCCGCACGTATGCTTTTTGGCTCTTCTGGGTTCCTGTAGTGCTCCAGGCCACACACTGGCACCAGTACTCGTCCAGGCCGAAGATCTTCTCCACCTGCTGTCTGGTGATGTCGATCTTCACCTGCATGATAGGCAGCGCTGCAAGGAAACAAGGGGCCAAAGTTAGAGCTAACAGAAAACTTTCATCCAATCAAAACACACGTCTAGAAAATCACAGTGCGCTTCCTCACAATTTAGCTTGTTCCCGTAAGTGGATAACGAGCAGCAGGAGGAGGAGTCTAAAGCTCTGGGAGAAGCTCGCTGAACCCAAGCCGACGCTAGAGTCCTTCCTCTGCAGCACGGGGCCCGCGCAAACAAGCAGAGTACCGTAATCAAATAACAACAGTGCTTGTTAACCGGGGAGAAGGAGAGGATCTGCCGGGAGCCATCGGGAGGGAGGTAATGTGGGCCTTTCTCACGGCCATTTGTGAGACAACAAGGGAATGAGAAACACTCAGCAAAGCCACAGCTTTTTTTCTCTCCTCCACTGGAATGTCCTTCTCTGGAGGTGAATGTGTTGTGCTCTAACCTTAAAGGCACCTGGACAAACAGTGTTCATTACTGCCGAGCAGACAGAAGTCGACTAGCAAGAGTCTCTTGTTATGAGGACGGCGTGGGAGGTACTACAGAAAACAAAAAGTTGGGCAAACAAAATGAACAGAGATCGATGTAGAGGTCTTGAAAACAAAAAAAAAATGATAGTAAAGAGATAAAAGATAATCGCAATACTGTGTTGACACTGGATGAACAGTTTTTTCTTACTCTTTATTTATTTTTTTGTTCTGCTGTTATTTCATGTTCCGAAACCAGTTTTTTCCAGGGACATTTCCTTCGCTCACCCTTCTCAGAGCAGTGGTAGTTTTCCTGAACACCGACCTTGATCGTGGCCAAGTGTCCTACCTCTACTTCCACACACACACAATCCCTACGTAGCTGTCAAAACACACACACACACACACAAATACTCCTCACATAAGGAACTCTCTCTCTCCAACCCCTTCTCCTCTGTCTACAGACCTTGGAGAGACTGAATGCTCAAACCCTGACCCGACAACACGAGGCCTTGCTCCCCCCCCTACTCCACCCCGGCATCTCCTCCAAATTGACACACCGACGCGTCCACCCCGCCGGCTCTGTTGATCTTCATAGAGCCGGGGTCGCTCTCCTCCAACTGTCATTTAGCTGAAAGCACTTAGTGTCACTCTCCAGCGGCCCCTCAAGCCCTCTCTCTGTCCAGGACCCGTTGGGCTCAGGGCTCCTGTAGGAGACTCATCCAGGCTTGTGTTCTAAGTGGCAGCCATCAGACCGGTGAACCTAGACCGCAATTACAGTCCTCTGCTGGTGTAAACACTTGTGATGATACTGACGATTTTCCTCCTGTCGAAATTGACGTTTTTGGGGGGTTTTCATCAAACAAATTTGGCATTTCAATGCGAGTGGGGCTGTGACATGACCCTCTTCCCCCCCCCCCCTCTCGTAGTTGCCGTCTTAATGGAGTAGCTGCTCCCAGTCCTCCATAACTCCCCCAGATCACATTCGTTCTCTAACATGGTCTAAATTCACCAAGCATTTAGGGCAACAGTGTTCCAAAACTGTAAACGCGTATAAGCCCGACCCTTGTTGGGGCGGAGGCTATGTGTGAAATGACTAAAGATCTTTCTGGAGATGCAAAGCATGAGCAACAGTGGAGGAGGGTGAGAAATACGGAAGCACCCAATCTGACATTCTGATTGGCTGGCTGGGTAATTGCATTCGGCTTTCTTATCACTTTTTCTCCTCATAATTACACTACCTGCATCCTGTCTGCAACACCTTCCTGTAGCACCCTGAAACACTGTGATGACTCACTGTGTCCAATTTCATTCCAATTAATGAATGAGACAAAATACCATCTATTCCTGGGGTGTCACAGCAAAACAAACTGCACTATAGCTGTACAGCACTGAGAAAATGTAATAAAAAACATTTCAATTTGTCTCCTGGTCGTTTTTCCTTTTACCCTTACTGAACATTCAGGTACATAGAATCCTGATTCAAACTGTACTTTTCTGAAGGTCACCTTCAGATGTGGATTCCCTTCTGCACCACTACACAAAGATAAGTCTGGTATATACTGTACGTATTGATTCATGGAAGTCTACCTGTAATTGGAAATAGCTGGGCTTCACAAAGTGTCCCGACTACCCCGTGTCGCAATTCTGTCAGTATTGATTAATGGGTCTGTCATGCTTGCATGGTATGTGACACAGAAGCTGCCTGTGGGAATCTTAGGAGATTACACTCTAACCACCACCACCATGGCAACCATCTGAGACAGCGTGTACATCACAGCCCTTCTTAAGTCATTAAAACGTTGTAAGATTCACCCTCCACTGAGGTCGGAGTTTCAGCTCATCTCAGAATCAGCCCGTCCTCCAAACTTTCCTGGGCGTCTGTGCAATATTCATGACCGGGGGAGTGACACCACTTTGAATTCTGGACTCGGACCGGGCCCCCTCTCTCATTTGTCATTCTGGTGCAATAGGTCAGCTGATGCGGCTTGTGCACTTGCGAGCGCATGCTGCCGGGGTTACGGGACTCCATATGGAAATGAGAAGGGTTGACCTGGCAATACCCATCAACAGACACACTCTTTCTCTCTCACACACACACACACACACATCTATCCAGACACACACTCACATAATCACACACACACACACACTCACACAATCACATACACACACAAACACGTAAGCACACAGTATGTGAGCGCACACATAAACAAACACATGCGCTCCTCAATGCAATGATTGATGGTTAAAAAGTCAAAGAATCCCATTATTTGGCTATTTTGTTGGCAACTTATTTTATTTACTGCAAAATTGTTGGTTATGTTCCTTAGCCCTGGGTAAAATGGACATTTAGTTAAGTTAAGGCACTGACGCTTAACTTACATGACCCTGTCAATCACACTATGGTGACTGAGACTCAGGGCTGGGGCTGGGACAAGGCTGGGGCTGGGACAAGGCCAGGGACGGAATAGAGGCTGCAGTTGCAACAGAGGCTGGGACTGTTTTGTAAACAACAATTCCCCCGGAATGTTCTTACTACCCTACCTTCTCTCTCACTGGTGTGGCCAAGTCCCACAGAAGCTGTAACAGTGACAGCCACTGATAGGAGTCTGGATGCTGCTTGTCTGTCTGTGGCATCCAGATGAACATTCCCAGCTGCTCGCTATCTGAATGTGTGAAGGGAACAGTCAGAATGCTGAATACAGACTCTCACCTGCAGAGAGACCAGGGCACCGACACAGCATGGGAAGGGAATCTGTTCTGCATGTATTCTGTGTGCGTTTACAAATGTGTGTGCGCATATCTACATAGACTGTATGTAAATAAAGCCATCCGTGTGTGGGGGTGTGTGCACAGCCGTCTACAGATGTTCCTGAGAGTGTGTGTCCTGGGTGTGTATACGTGTGTGTGTGAGAGGTGGAGGTGGAGCTGCTCTGGAGTTCAGAGGGGCACCACACACAGGGTAAACATCATTGGACTCAATCCTCCATGAGTCGATATCGGGCTTGTCTGAGACGAAGACTTTCTTTCTCCCTCTCTCACTCTTGTTTTCGCAGGCTTTGACCTCAATTCCGCGGGGGTCATTTGCTTATCAAAAGCAGGGAGTGGAACTGGCAGGTTTGAATGTGTGTTCATTGTGACCAAGGAAATTCAATTAGGTTGCCTCCCCACTGTGTGTGGTGCTGGGCTTCATGAGTGGCTGAAGGGGGATTAGGGTTGGGACTGTACACCTGGAAACACGGCAAGGAGAACAGGGTTCATGCTGTGTGTGGGGACAGAGACAGAACACAGCAGGCTCTGTCAGTCAGCAGACAGGGTGTGACTGTGCGCATCCTGTTTCCTGTTAGAATGCATCCGGTTTCCTGTTAAGACTGTTTCCTGTTTGTCTTGATCCTGTTTGGCTGTATTTGCTTCCTGTTCCACTATATCCTGTTTTCTCCTTAGGTTCATCTTCCTCATCTACGACCACGGTTATATTATGACAAAAATAATGACCATTAAGTAGCATAACATAGTGAATATCATTGTTCAAGGCCTCTCAAAATGTGATGTGAGATTTGTTGCAGGTAGTTTGCATTCATAGGAAGGGCTAAGGATTTCTTAAGTGTGTGATAAATTCCTTTGCTATGGCAGGTTGCAACTGAACTAAAACCAATCAACGTAAAAAATATCCCCAAATGTAAATGACCCGGAATGGGCGACAGTGCCAAGGAGACCACTACGTTAGCACCAAGGACACAAGCACATGAAGGCTACAACCTGCCATCTCTTCTCCATTAACATCCTAAATAGGTGGGTGATGAGTGGCCTCAGTTAGCTGACATTGAGGGATAGAGAGAGGGAGAGACAAAGAAGAGAGAGGGAGAGTGAAAGCGGGAGAGAGGAGAGAGAGGGTGGGAATCTATGGTGTTATCATTACTGTCTCCAATCAGGTAGACTCTGGCCTTGTAGGTGACGCATGGCTCCATTAGAAAGAGAGCGAGAATAGGAAGAAGAGAGGGGGGCAGGCCGAGAGACCTTATTGTGCCAGCGAGGTCAAGCCTCAGTCACTAGGCCAGACTTTTGGGTCAAGGCCCTGCCTCTGGTTACAACCAGCTTTCTGAAGCAGCCCTTTTGATTGAGCTGTCCGTTCTCTACAATGGATGCGCCTTGCAAGGCCCCCGATGGTGCCCTGAATGTCGTTCTAGATTATTCATGGCTGACAAACAGGCAAGCAGGTACTGTGGCGCGCCCATCTATCCAGCTAGGTCCAGGCCAATGCCACTTCAAGGAGAGACAGGCAGTTGCTCTGTTTACAGATGCTGACTCTGTCTAAGAGACGAATGGAGGCAAGAATGCTGTGGAAGATGAAACACTGGTCAAGGAAACCAGAGAGACGAGGCACAAAAAGTGTCTTGTGAGTCATGGGTAAGGCAGAGTGGATCAGTCCAACTTGACATTTTGCTTGTTTAATGACTTGCTAATGGTCTTTGAAAAACAACTTTTTCCACTGGTATTTTAATTGCTTACTTGTAACTAAAACCGGTTGCGCAAAATGGTTATGCGCTGTTGACAGATGACTCAAGATTTCTCCACATATTGCAGTCAATTACAAGAATTAGATGTTCTTCTGGTGAAGGATGTGAATCACACTGCAGTATGTCTCCTGTCAACACCTCAGTCGGGGAAGCAAATCCGTATTTTGCCATCGCTCAGTCATCTTTATTAATTGTGATTTGCACAATCCTCCAAGCAGGAGAGGGTGAGACTTCTCTCTCTGCCATTAGTCTCGGCAGTCACAACACCACCCCGCCCTGCTCTCACCATGCTACTCCCAGACAAGAAATCACAACAATAACAACAAGCATGCCAAACAAGGAGATAAAGACCAAACTAGAGTTTTTAGATGCACAGGTGTTTGTGGGGTTTAGAACGTGTCAATGAACTCATTTGCTGAACTTCTGAATCGTTTTTTTTCTCTCAACAAACTCTGCATTTGCTATGTGTTAAGACAAACAGCCCTAACTAACCCACTAACATCCACCTATCGTTTGCCTGTAAAGAACAGCACACAAAGGTCGACATTTCACTTTATTAAACTGGTGTTCCTTCCTTCCCTCCAATCCTTATGTCGTTCTCTCATGAGGTTGCCTAACCTTTACATCCACCTAACTGCACGCTTATCCTAATAAACAAATACGCCGCTTTCCCACAATCCCCCTGCTTGGTAATTACTCTTTATCTCCCAGCCTGACCCTGTGATTGGCAGGAGCCTGCCATGGAGCTCCAGGGTACGGGGATTGGAACCTCCGCCCAGACACCCCCTGGCCCCCTCCTGCCCCCCCCCCCCCCCGCCCCCCCCCCCCGCCCAGGTCTTTATCTGGCCGACACACCTGCTCCTTCCTGGGATGAGACGCTGTCGGCTGGGAGGCCTGAGAGCGTCTGTCTGGCTCCAGCTTCCATTACACCTCTCTGAGTGGGCGGATCTGATAGCATGTTAGCCACATGAAAGCAGCGATCATTTGCACGGGCTAACATGTTCTCCCTGGTTCTTCTCTGACACGGCCTCGGGCGCTGGAGTAAATAAGAAACCCTTCTCACAGGTAGAGAAGGGAGGGGGGGGGGGGGAGGGAACGAGGCACAAGTGGAGCTCCCATCTGGTCGGTGATTGCTTTGCACGATACAAATTGCATTAGGTTTGTTCCACCTCCTCTTCCCCTCCTCTCCCCTCACCCCCCTTACCAACAGTTGGTCCCTCTTGGCCCCCTGGACGGCAGAGCAGGGAGAGACGGCAGGCAGGGGTTTGAGCTAATCCGATGGAGGTGTGTGGGCGAATGTAAATATTCAGCACAACAAGACGCAAGATTCTGAAAACAGCCTAAAGGAGTAGCCAGGCCAGCAAAGCCTTTAGTCACCAACTTTACACAACAATTTTCCAGGCGTTTTGAGAGGCGTTCTGACTTATTAGAATTCTCGTCTCACGGCATCTTTTCGCATTTCTATATAATGCGAATTTTATATTTATGAGTGGCGGTATGCATGTAGGTTTACTCTCCAATATGGCCATGGAGCTCTCATGCATACTTTAATAGGAGTGTCTGACTGTTTGGATTCCATCTCTGTGAATATGTGTTTTTGTTCAGCCAGACGGCCACAATGACTCGGCTTCACACAAGGTGTTTATCTAATTCGGTTGCAGCATCAATTCCAAACCACATCATGTCGTACGTAAATGATTTGCGCTGTAGAAACGTCTTTAATGAGACGGGTTATAAAAGGCAGGTTTCTCCTTTTCCAGCCAGTGAGGGCTGTTGCTTCCTCCTCGGTCACAGAAATAACAGCACTTACTATGTCTCAACAGCGCGCACACACACACACACAGTTTCTGTCTTCTACCTGACAAACACGAGGGCTGTGATTTGGTTTGTTTGAGCACACAGAGAAATGTGATGGTGAATTGGCTCCTTGGGGCCACGCTCGCGGAGCGTACACTGTCAACTGGTGAGTTCCTGTACCTATCAAGGAATCTCCACAGACTATTTAGCTGTCAAGTCCCCATCCCTCCCGGAATCCCTATTTTTAAACCAATCTGAGTGGAGCAGGTGTTGATCGGCAACACCAACTCCCACTTTGCCGCCCGCCCGCCCGCCCTCCCTCCTCAGCGCTCAGTCACAGAAGAGGAATTTTCTTTCTTTGAGTGAGAGCACAGGAAGTTTGGAACAGGGTAATTACACAGCCAGTCAAAAAAACTGGGAAAAAAAGCCACCGTTGTGTAACGTTTCTAACAGTGTGCGTGGCAGGTGGCCGGGCCAGCTGTCAGTCGGTCCTGTTCCTTTTGTCGATTCTTATCCTAAACACAAGACCCTATCCTTCAATTTACTGGGTGTAGATGGATATCCTGGAGGACTGTTGTTTTTTCATTTGATAACGCTGCTCATAAACTAGAGAAGGACTGAGGATCAGTTTGCCCCCTCTCGGGATCACACCTTCAACGTAATAATCTATGATGGTAAATGTCACCAACCACAGACAAACACGCATTCTGTACAGAGAATACACAACACACATGTACAAACACACCCACTCAAACTCATCTAATGCGGTGTGATTGCATTGATTATCCATCGGTCTCACAGTGGGGATTTTGTCCCTGAGAGGAAAAGAACGAAATGTGACCAGTGTGAAAGGATCGCTGCAAACACAGAGCATTCCAACTTTGAGAAAGAGCACAGCTTTTGTGCGAGTAACAAAACTGTAATTACTTTACAGAAAGCTCCGGAAGGGTCTGACGAGACAGGGCTGTCTGTGGGAGGACAAAGGTTCAACTTTTTGCGAGGGTGATTGGAACCCCAACGTTGTTTGTTGACATACTTTGGACATATTTGATTTTCTTCACTATTGTTCTGCTAATTGCTGAGGATTTTAGGGTTGGTTATTATTGAAGTTCATGTCTGGCTAGCCACAGATGCTGACATATCTGTCTAATGGCCGAACACCTGTGAGGAAGGAAGGATGTTCCGGTTGTTTGTTGGCCTCAATCACTACTTTAGACAACCTGTTTAAAAAAAAAACAGGAGGAAGTACCAACAGTCCTTCAGTTCAATTTCATGTCCTCCTCATCACTCCCCTGTTGTTAGGGGCAGGACTCTATCAAAAGTCCTGTAGGGAAGCCGTGGTCTGGTTTGTACACACACATAGACACACACAAGCGCGTGCACACACACACACGCATACACGACTGCGCTGACCTGCAGAAGAAGCCTAATGGAACGCGTTGGCAGATGTGTCACAGGAACAATTGACCTTGCCATCTGTTTTCCGGTGCCTCGTCGCCAAACCCCTCCGCCCTCCCCCCACCCATCCCCCTCCCCTCTTCTACCCCCATGTCTCGGACAGGATGAAATACAAGTCCCATTATGGGATGCAGCTAATAATGCATTATCAATTAGCCCCCTTCTCCAATGATCGATGCAGAGCAGGTGGTACGAGGCCGTTCCCTTCATTTGGGACTATATTATCCTCATCAGCTTACTTCTCTTATTTCCACCTATTCATTACCGTCTGGCGAGCAGGACTATCGGCTTTGGCTTAAATTGTGTCTGGATTGTTCTTCGATATCCCATTAAAGATCATGTTTAATCACTGTTGAGGAATCCCACTGCCATTACGGGGACTCTTAACTTCTCAACCTGCATTTGTGTGAAATTTTTGTGCCTACAAAATGAAGGGGAGTTATGCTCTTTGTTGTAGTGTAGAGCAAGGCGAGAGAGCAAGGCGAGAGAGAGAGAGAGAGAGTGAGAGAGGGAGAAAGAGAGAGAGAGAGAGAGAGTGAGAGAGAGAGGGAGAAAGAGAGAAAAAGATCAGAGGATGAAGGGAGAGGCTTCTGGCTACTAGATCCATGTGTTGAAGTATTAAAATGTGCTCCTGACTAAGTCTGGCTTATCTCCACTCAGATCACACATCACTGATAAAATCATGCTCAAATCCCGGATTCGGTCAATCAGAAAAGACATATTTGACGTAAATGAAATCTTCCCAGTGTCCAGAGACAAAGCCTTGGGACAATGGCGCCGTAAAAAATGATTAGTTCTATTTATGGGAACGATATATAGAATAGATTGAACAGATTTACAGGCTACGTGGAATGTGGTATTTAGACTTCTTAGGATTGATGAGAGGACAGGGGATTGGGTTTTCCCAGGATGGAGCCGCTGATGGAAGAGGTTACGTTCCTGCATGAAAGGTTAGGATTCATAGTGTAGGAGCCTGTGTGTGTGTGTGTGTGTGTGCACGCAGAGTGCGAGTACTCGCAGTACAGACTATGAATCTGGACCAGCCCCAGGTGATCCTGTGCAGCACTTGATTATTCTGGTCCGTGCGTTGTTTCTCTTTGTTGCGCAGCTGTACGCAATCATTTCAATCAGCTTGAGAATCTAATCTGTGGTTGTCGTTGGAAGACGCTCGTCGACTTCCTTTCAAACAGGCCGTGTGCAAAGTGTGTGCGGATTTTCCACCTGAAAGGGTTTCTCTGCAGTCAGAGGGGATCTTAACCGCCCCCATCAACGCCGGATGATGAAACGTAAACACAATCAAATAAACCTCTCGTCTCACATGCCAATCTCACCCCCCCCACCTCCTCTCTCAACACTTGTCTGATGGCCAATCATACGAGGTAAGAGCATCTCCTAATCTAATGCAAACACACTGTCAGCATCGATTTCCTCAGCACAGGATGTATCTATATATTTATTAGGGCCTCGCCTCTCATCTTCATGTCCTCGCTGTTGGATGAAGTGGGAGGGAAGCCTGGGGCGAGCTGGTGTGGGGGAGGGGAGAGGAGGCTACACCGAGGCCACACCATGATGGAGTGGGGTTTAGGGAGGAGGGGGCAGTGCCTCTGAAGCAGCCACAGCCACACTATTGAGATAAGTTACTGAGGACAGGTAATGAGAACCAATAGACTCTTGGGGATGGATCAATAGCGGACATTGATACCCAGAGAGGAAGGACAAACGGCGACGTTTTTTTGTCTTTCCTTCCTCACTTGACAGTGAAGAGAGGAGAAGAGTGAGGGGGGAGCTCCCAGAGCAACATGGGGGGGGGGGGGGGGGAGCAGTATTCACACCAGTAGGCAGAACCGTGGTGGAGTTCATGTCCAATATACTGGAGAAATGTCCCCAGAGGTTAGGTCAGTGCTCTCTGGTCCAATACACCATACCTGAAGCACTAGCAGGTTCACCACACGGATGTCCCTGCGCTCACGTTGCAAGGTGCACCTATGAAGGGTTTGAGGGTTCTACACCTCCATCTGCCAAACTTGTTTCCAAATCCATCAAGGGCCGCACGGGTGCTGACGATGCGGACCACTCGGCCTTCCAGGGTGTTTGCACTCGGCACCAAGGACGTGGAAAGCTGGGCGTGACGGGGAGAAGCAGAACTCCAGGAAAGGCACTGGATGATCAGTTCTTCTCCCCTGTTGAATGTTCCTGTGTTCCGTAGCTATTGTTCTGCTATTAGAGTTCTGAGTGTTAATTCTATTCGCAGCTCCGTCTCCTCATTTACACAACAAAGGCAGGCGGAACGGCCTTGATTACAATCCCGACCGTCTGCAGAAAGCCAAGCCGAGAGTAGAGCCTGAGACATTACAAAAACCCTCTTGACTCTGATTGGCCAGACACACGTGGTGGGCCATGGCATACGACTCCTACAGGAGGCAGTCTACCAGAGCAGCAGGAACACAGAGATCCTGAACTCCCTCTGCCCCAACACTTCACACCAAAACTCTCAGAAGAAACAGCCCCCAGAGAGAACAAGAGGGTTATTTCGGGGCAGAGATTTTGTTTTTTTCCGTACCATTTCACACTGTATAAATTGTCAATCAATTTTTTGGTCAATTTCAGGCATGTCTTCCAACTGTCGAATTCCCTTCCAAACGGACCTTGTTGTTATCTGGCAGTTTTTAGTGTTATAGAAGGCCTGGTTGCCTTGGAAACAGTTAAGAGTTTTGAGTCCACTGTGACTGTGACGGGCAGGCCGAGAGGACACACAAACATTTGCACACACACACACACACACGGCTGCATGTGTGACTACACACACACACACGGCTGCATGTGGGACTACACGCACACACACACACACACACACACACACATACAAACACTCTCAGAAGGCACACAAACACATGCACGTGTAAACACGTGCGCGCACACAAACCCACAGCACATAGAGGATCTGTCTGTGGCCTGTTCACGGAGGATGAGAGGCTTTAGACGAAGCCATCAGCAAAGTCCTCTGGGCAGCGCTGACATTAAACAGCAGCGGCGCTGGAGAGATCGATGGGAGTACCTTGGAAAAGCTATATCGGCGGACATTCAGGCGTCCTTCATCTCTCCACGGCCCCAATATGACACATTCATCACAGCCGGGAGCCTGGGCCAGACTCATCCAGGGAGTCATGGCGAGGCCTTGGAAGCTCACAGACATGCGACACAAGCGCTGGTGTTGCAGGAGCACAGAGATGCCCCGTGATGCCTTGGAGATGCCCATGAACTGAGCCTCAACCGCCTTCTTTTTTTATGGGAGACAAAACCCCAAACAGCCCCAGTCAGTCTTCATGGTGGATTGTCGGAGTGGCAGTGGAAACGCCCTGTTCTCATTCGCACAAAAGGGTTCATGGAGCGGCTCAATGAAACCTTTGGAGCCTGTGGTTGTCTTCAGCAAACTCGGTTATATTCTCCGAATGCATATGACGACACAGACAACGCACCGACACTTCTGTGTCCTGTGCCCTGTGTCATGGAGTTAAAAAGAAAAAACAGTTGAGAGTTATGCTGACGTTCTAAAGTGACACAAATGTTAAGTGTGTTCTATATTTGGGAACAGGAAGATAAAATATTAAGCGCCAACACTTTGTTATTAAAATACTGAGCACAGCACCGTGCGTTTGTTTATGCATCCCTGCTCATCCCTGCTCAACTTTAGACCCTCAGTTCTCACCTTACGCTGTTCCTCTGGGTGTGACCACACCCCTCTACTGTGGAATCATGGGCATGAGAGAGATTAAGAGTGTGTGTTTGTATGTGTGTGTGAGCACACATCTTGTGTGTGCGTCTGTGCATTCGTGTGCGTGCGCCGGTATTGCTTTCCCCCAAAGCTAGTCATTTTCGTGTCGTTGTTCACAATCATCTGTCAGGATGTGAATTGGAGGTTTGAAGTTACAGATCAGCTCTGAATCCCCGGCACAGCAATGACACGTGTGTTTTTGTGCCAGGCGGTCGACTGAGGCTCCGGAGAAAGGAAAACAAACAACCATTATGGGATGCGAGCGAGCAGGTTTCCACGGCGATGTCTGGGAGAAACTGACGTGCATATTATTAAGGTGACAACCAGATATGTGGATGAGTCAAGGGCTTGACAGACCACCATAATCACTCGGAAATAACTAATATGAGCTAGCGCACACAGAGGCACTTAAGGTGATATAATCACAGAAAGACAGATTGTAGGAGTAAACCAACGCTTCATGAATATCAAAACAAGGCTGCAGGTACTTGGCAGCCAAATGACATCCCAATCTCATCGTGCGCAGAGTAGGGACGCATACACACACACGCTAACACACCGATACAGCACGCACATACACACACACGCTAACACACAGATACAGCACGCACACACACACACACACGCTAACAAACAGATACAGCACGTACACACACACACACACATGCTAACACACAGATACAGCACGCGCACACACACACACACCCGCCTGACTAACTGAGCTGTGGAGTACCTGTGGCAGGGTCGATGGTGCGTTCGATCAGGTGGTCGTCCTGATGCACCCACTCTCCGTTGCATTTAAAGTAGATCTGTGTGGCGGGGGTGGAGCGGCAGGTCAGGGTCACCGGCTTGTTCTTCACAATGTACTCGTCTTCCGGCTCCACCAGGAAGTGAGGTAACAGGTCCGAGAAGGCTGCAGGAAGGGTTGCCGTGGCCGTGTGCTCGGCACCTAGGAGGGGACGGGGGATGGGGGTAGGGGGTAGGGGGGAGGGGCAAAGAGAGGACCAGTTTAACTCAGAGGAACAGAACCTTCTCTTGGGAATGAGTCGGAGGCAGCCTTCAACGGCTTCTTTTGTGTTAAACAAAGGGACACGACAGAGTCACATGGCCTCATTGCTAGCATAGTGAACAAAGTACACGTCTCGATCCCAATAGCCCTGTGAAGTATTGTAGGTTTGTGTGGCCTTGGTCGATTCCAGCTCGACACAAGAGAAAAACAACAAACGACACTCACATTCACACACCGCGAGTTCAGGTGAGAATGGAAAGAGAAAGACAGGTCTGTGCCGTCTCTTAATCCCAGTTGAGCTGATGAATCACTGGTCATTAATCTGTTACTCTCTGTCCACGAGACAGTGATCAGGCCCTTTTCACCTCGTGGGATACAGTCCTCCACCCTAACCACCTGAGAGAGGCTGGAAAGGGGAGAGGCCTCCGTTTAATTGACAGAGAGAGTCTGAAAGCGTGGCCGTCTCTGCAAACCCAGACCCTGAAAGACGCAGCAATTTTTACACCGTAACAGCAGAGATGGATGTTATAGGAGGTAGATTCACATAAACCTTCACCTCCACAGTACAGAGTAGTAGCTCAAAGGTGCTCCATCCCTGATGAAGATCATAGTGGAGTACATGTGATCAAATAAAGACCCCCCCCAACTGCAACTCGAGACCAGTAAATCTCCAAATAAACCGGTTTTAAAGCAGTCTAATATTAATTTACAAGCCTATAGTCCAATAAGGTAGACAGACGGGGTCTTTACCACCTGCTATATACCTCCAGGACCCAGGACAGGCCTTGAGACCATACCTCATAACAGCACAGCAGGAGCTCACACTGACCTCTCCTCTCTGCTCCTCTCCCACCCCCTCCCCCCTCACTCACTCTTTCCCTCCCCCCTCTCTATCTCTTTCTCAATGACTCTTTCCCCTCCCCCCTCCTCTCACTCTCCACCTCTCTCCAGCTCCTCTCACTCTCACTCACGCCCGTTTCATCTTGGCAGCTTCCTAAAGCCCAGTCTGGGGATAAACAGCATCTCTGCACCGACGATATGATCTGCTGCTCCAGCGCCCCTGACGCACGCCGTATCAATGTCTCCTCCTGTCTTCCCCCTCTCTTCCTCCCTCCGTGGTCCCTGCCCCTCGCTGGGTGCGGAGCGGCTCATTCCGGAGGGTGAGACACAGTGAGGCACGCGGCGGGCGACACCGCTGAACCCTGCTAATGTCTGTTGTACGTGTTTAACTCTTAATGAAAACTAAATGTTCTGTGTCCAATGAAGGACATGCATCACTGTGACACACGTACCTCTTCACCCCCACATTTTCTTGTAACAAAGTATTATCTGACAAGTGATAAAATATGTCATTAATAGAGCAACTCCTGTCCCACAACAAGTGGACAGTATGTCATTAAATACTGCTGAGCATGAGTGTGTTTATATAAGAGATAGGGGGGAAGAGAGAAAGAGGGGGGAAGAGAGAGAGAGACGGGAAAGCACAGAGAATCCGAGAACACAGTTCATAGTCGAAAGTTGCCTATAATTGCTCAGACCGAGGGGTAAAACTTTGCAAGTGAAAATCGCAGCCTCTGCAGGTCAGAGGTCCGGCAAGTGTTCTGGTCCTCATAAAAGCTGCCCCTCCTAATGGCCCAACACCCAGCCTGGTGACCGCAGCCATTATCGTACCGCGCTGACCCCCCGTGCACCCTCCACACTGCCGATGACAGCCTGCTAAAACACGAAGGCTAAGTTCACCTCACACCTGTCAGGTTAATCATCTCACAGGAGGGACGGCAAACACAAGAGGACAGAGTCGGAGAGAAACAACTAATTAGAATGAGAGGGATCCATCTTCCGATGCCAGTCCGTGGACCAGGGCCCGGGACAGACGTCCCATGAAGACGTCTCAGAGGTGACCTGATCTGTGGTGAAAGGAGGTCCAACTGGGACGCGCCATTTCTGTTGTCACCACCAGCTACATATTAATGTCTGTTTTACGACATGCATTTGAGGTTAATGAGGTTAAATGTGCGATTTCTCCTGAGAGGCATATTCATGTTTTATGGGACTGCATTCCAGTCACGCACAGCTTTATATGTAAGCCATAATGGAAGGTTGATGCCGAGTAAATTGGCTCACATTATTGCCATGACACACAATGTGCTTCAACGACACATAAAAAAACAGGAGCAAACACACCCGTGCACGTGCACACACACGGGCACGGAAACACACACACCCGGCTGAATATCAGCCACTTAACTGACTCCTCACAGGTCGGTGCACAAATCAAATAGACACAGAGTAGCACTATGGGAATTGCATTAGAGACTCCTGTGTGTGATTGGCTGGGACCATGATTAATAGATCAAAGCTCTTGGCACATTGTTGGGACTGTGGGCACAGTACCCTCACACAACAACAGCACACTAATCCCTATCTTCAAGGTCTATCAGGAATAATATGTGATAACGGTCACGAAACCGAAGCAGAAATGCATATGTAGTGTGCAGGAGAAGAATCTCCTGAAGGTCAACGTTTTTTTCCCCCGAGTTTATTCCGAAAATGAAAAACCAAAAATGCATGGGTTGTTTTTATCTCTAAGGCAGTCTAATAGGTGGTGACCTAGTCTGAGGCTGCAGCTGCTATTCTCCAGAGGAGACCCCAGTGGTCCTAAACACACACACACACACAAACACATGTGGGAGTGCACCAGCTGTCAGTGTGTTGAACCGTGAGGTCCAGATAATATTTGCTATACCAGCCCCCAGCCTTGTCCTTTCTATGTAAAGTATTCCCTCATACTCACACTACTAAGACTAACATGTCTATGTAAAGTATTCCATAATACTCACACTACTAAGACAAACATATCTATGTAAAGTATTCCATAATACTCACACTACTAAGACAAACATATCTATGTAAAGTATTCCCTAATACTCACACTACTAAGACTAACACATCTGAGTAAAGTATTCCCTAATACTCACAGTACTAAGACTAACATATCTTTGTGAGTAGCCTATATGGGTCTCTATGGGTAGAAACATGATTGGGCCATCTTAGCAGTGGGTGTTATCACCTTTCCCCCTGAAATGCACACAACACGATACTAAGTTGTCACTTTCAGTGTGTGGGGTGGATTCTTCACCACACCAGTGTTTTAATGAGCGCAAAATGTATAAAGAAAATGCTTCTGTTTCCCTTTCATGGCCCTATCGCATTGCGTGACCTTTTGGAGCCAATTAAATGATTTTATCAGTGTCATGTCCCCTAAGGAAGGCATCATTGAGCAATCACCGGGCATCATTTACATCACAATGATGAACGGCAGCTATAACATGTTTTTTATGACACCATCAGCGCTTTACAATGTCTTCCTAAATTAATTCAATTAAAATTACCATCCGGAATATTAAACCATTTCATGTTCCACTGCCTCGACAACACAACCAAAAAAAACCCTCTTCATCACAATTGATCAGTGCGGTGATACAGTATACGTGTTCGTCTTTCGAGGTATTTTTCACTCTCTCGTTCGTTTTGGGCTGAAGTCTTCCCGCAGGGCAACCTGCTCTGCTACCCTCATAGTGTACACTTGGCACTAGATTTTCGGAAATTGTGTTTCTGGAAAAATGGCAGTAACCGGGTAAGCCTTCATCAATATAGAGAATGAGAACGATCAAACTGAGAGTTATCCATGAACAGATATGGACAGGGAGAAAATGTGTTTACTGCAGCATAGTATGTAATTTTCCCTAGGGGGTTGACTGATGTATGTGTGCCCCCGGTTGACAAATATTTACTCCTCCACGTGTCTGGGATTAAGAACGAATCTTCCAGTGAAACAACCATCCTTCACTCCCACAGACAAGCACATACGCGCGCGCGCACACACACACACACACATTTCTCTCTTTCCCGCTCCCCGAAAAAACTCAGAATGCACCGGTTTACAAGCAACGAGGGCATTTGGATGTTCCCAGTCATTGGCAAGCTGGATTGCTGACTGCTCCTGCCAGGTAAATGGGTGTTACTCCTCACCTGTGAATCATGCTGGGTGACTGCTCTTAACTAAAGTGTTAGCCAAACTCCGTTAATAACACCTGCAAAGCACCATTCACACATCGTTCACAGGGAGGAGGAGTGCGAAGAAGCATCTGCGGTACCCAGTCAGAGGACTCGACAGAGGAGGGGAGGGCTATGTTAATGGTTAACATAGCCCTCCAAGATAGGCACATACCATGTGGGCGATCATCACGGTCCTCCCACTTCCATGAATAGGAAATTGGCTGCTAAGCATCGACTCTGATGCTGTGCTGTACATCTACGTGTGCATGTTAATTCACTCAGCTATTAACGTCGCCCCAGAGCCTTGTCGCTACGACGCCCTCCATTTACAGACACTTAGAAACGTGGAGTCGGATGCAGAGACGTACATTGGTATGTGCGTCACACCAGGGAAATCAAGGTGAAAGTTAAAACAAACACAAACGAATGCTATGAAAGAAATCAATAACTGCAGATTGGGCTGACGCGAATATCAACCTGGCAAGCGATGCCGTTTTTAGAGTGGAAACACACAAAGGATAAATCGGAGGGTGAAAGCACTAATGGCCTTGTTGCTGTTAAACTGATGTGTCTATCGTCTGTTCCCCTTTGTGCCGTTGTCACCTGTGTTGATGGGTTTTTTCGGCGTGTTGCTTCGTCTCAGCTGGAGAGAGGAAGGGGGAGGGCTGAGGAACTAAGAACGAGAGGTGTCAAAACCTTTCTTCATGAAAACTGCAGTGGCATTCACAACCTCCATCCCTCGCATTACCAAGCTATCGAGACGACTGAGGCAACGCAAGTTTTTTTTTGTCTCGTGAAGAGAATGCCATTTTAGAACTCTTTGCACATTGCAGGAAAGTGTGTCAGACTGCAAAATGGCTGACAGGAAGCCAGACTGAGTGGCAGGAGGAACAATAGCGAGTCAGGCTGTTTGGGTTGGACTGACCGGGATGTGCTCATTATAGCCTGAGAGACACAGATGACACGCTGTGAGGAGCCTGCACGTCTTTGTTCATCTGCAGATGTCTTCCTAGGCCGGCCTGTTTCACGTCATCCATGCTTATTACACTCTCCTCAAGGACCATGTTGGTCTGCGATGGCTTCATCGCCATTCACGGGTGTCGAGTCAGCCTCAATATCCTGGGTGCTTGGAAAGATTTGCATACTGTGCTGCGCTGTATTTAGGCATATGCCCTCATGTTGTATGGGAGATTTTATGGAATGGTGAATTAAGAATGTAGACATTTAGCTGGTTTATGTACAAGACCTTTGATCTGAGTCTCTCTGATGGAGCTCAAGAGCTTAAGAGTTTCAAACGAAAAATAGATCATTTGGGCCCAGTGGACGACAGCAATGAGGTTTCATTATTCATTTCAAACAGGGTCCGCTATGAGTCTTTATCTCTATGAATTATTGCCCTTCCTTCAATACAGTGAGAATCTCAACAGGAAGAGAGAGGTTTATTCAGCAGAAGGAGAAAAACTGTGGTGTGCATAACACTCAGCAGAGCTGGGTCCGGCCTTGCCACCAGGGGCAACACACTGTATAAAGCTTCCCTAACAAGGTCAACATTCTCAGCTCTGGAAACACCAGGGTCCCTCCTCTCAAAGTCCTTGGATATAACCGGCCAGTTAATTCATCTGGAGAGAGGAAACCATATGCTTGAAGGATTCTACTGCACAGAACCCGCTTTAATGAACCTTGGCTTTCATTATTACCCGGCTTGTATATTAACTGCTGACTTTACAAGTTACACGTGAATCAGTTTGGTTCCTCCTAAATGGATCAGAACAACGTTTAGCCCAGGATGTAGATCCCCAGCGGCATCTTCACATGGGTGGACCTGTGTGGGAGGACCTGTGTGTGAGGGCTATCTAAAGAGCCATCAAGTCGCACGCGGAGACGCCGGGCGACAACGCCAGGCATCCCAGAAGGCTCTGAGGATGCTGGCTCGTCCGTAGGCAGGCAGACACATGCCCCCCCCCGGTCCTTAGCATCCTGGGCACGCACACCCTGGCGGATTTGTCATCCCCGCACGCTTAGCCGGGAACGAGGTTAACCGAAAACGAGTTGATTACAGGAGCCAGGACGAGGGGGGAGAGCGAGAGCGGGAGAAAGCGGAAGAGAAGGAAAGACAGGGGGCGGTCTTAAATCTTTGAAATGGATGTTAGGAAATAAAGGGAGGAAGACGAGAGACAATTTGGATGACAATGTTAATCCTTTATCTAATTACCGGGTGTGCCCACAGCAAAAATTAAAGGTTTTCACACTGCGTATTTCACAATATCACAATAGAACCTTGTGAACTTCCTTCTGGCTTGAAAACTTATTGAAAACACTTATGGGTTATTAAGTTAGGAGGAGGTGTAAAGCCATAAATCACAGACTGTCAGAACAATGCAAATGATATTCCAATTTATTTACAGTAGATTACAATTGCATGTTGCACCTATCATAATTCATAGACATTTGAAATGACGTAAATCTAGTGAAGCTCTCGTTTTTTCTCAGATTGCCAAAGCTTCTTTTTAAAGCATATAATTTACACAATAAACCGTTCAGATGTGGCTGAGGGATGGCATGCATAGCAAAACAGCACGCAGCATGAAAATAAGTCAGCCATCCAGCAAACCCTACTTCCCAGAATGACAAACTAGCAGAGGGGGAGAGTAACTGCTGATGTCTGCAAAATATAGCTAATGTTATTCAGCCCTTCTCTGAAGGCTTCTGACACCAAACACAGAACACGCGAGGGCCCACTGCGACACTTGTCAACCGACTCACCTGCCTCACCTCCACACTCCACCCCCCCCCCCCCCTCATCACACCAGGATCTCCCCCCTCCCACCTCCTACCACCGTGGGCCAGGCCAGAGGAGTGGGAGATGTCTTGGGTTGACTAATTAGCGTGACAAAGAGAAGACGCACCTCAGCATCAAACACAAAACCACGGATATGATACCTAACAAGGCAGAGGACAAAGCAGCACCTGTTCAACTCTAATTACCTCAACACAATGGCGGTGTCAAGCTCCTCGTTGCCTCAAACCCTCGCTAGCTGACGTACCAAGCCAGCGTGGGCATATTCGATGTACACAGACCAGCATGGAAGCCTGTCACCTAAACAATGGGGGGGGGGGATTCTCAACAAAACACTGCCAGTGAATTTGTCTTTTTAAGGAGATAGCACCACAGTATCATGAGGTAGAAAGCGGCACATCTGTCTGTAAAATGCCTTCCATCAAAAGGTTTAATAGAGAATTGGCTTTACCCATTGGCTCCCATTGACAGGAGATAAGACAGCAGAGGATGTCATTGTCTGGGGCCTCAGTCTCTTCGTATCTTCCGCGCTAAGCTCCCATTTCAGACATCAAACACCATGCCCATTGAGCATCAACATAGAGATATGGGTGAGGGCTTCCAACACACGCTGAGCTGTCAATATAGGCCAGACTTGCCATCAAAAAACATCTCTTTTTGCCTATGAAGTTACTTGAAAAATGTGTGACGGGGGCGGTTATCAAAAGACAAAATGCTTTTAACACAAATGTCACATGTCGGAAAGATGGCAGAGGCTGTGATTCACGTGCAGCAAACCTGAGAGAGAAAATGGAGGCCCGGTTTATGTAGATAAGAGGGAAGCTGTCTACATATGAAAGACAAAGCTGGTCATCTGATACGAGTTCCCCTCTAAAGCAAACAAAAGCATATCTGACCACGGCGCGCTGCTGCAGCAGCGGGGGAAACTCATTTCAACCTGGGCAGCGTTTGGATTATTCTCTCCATCTTTTAACGTCCCTGACGTCGGACTGAGACGAGGGAGAGAAAGTAGACTTCACAATCAATGAATACAAATCAGTTTGGGAGGAACACATATTTTTATTACACCCCCCCTCCCCCAAAAAAGGAAAAAGAATCGTTGGGTTATTCAACCCCATAGAACTTCAGATCAGACATGGCCTTTGTCTGGGAGTGAGTGCACTGTACTTTTTGCCTTTGTTACATTATGTAAATGCGTTGAAGGGAAACCGACAATGGGGATTGTGTCTGCAGCGGTGGCTCCAGCTAATGACTGACAACCATGCTGGCCTTGACAGAATGATAATCTCCGTATTGAGCTTTAACCGAGGGAACATTGACTTCCCTGGCACAGTCAATCCCAAGCCTTGGCTGAGGTAATTACTTCCAACTCACAAATGTGTGATCTTAATAGATCCATTGGTAGTCATGCAGGCTATCCTAAATAACTCCTTATTACCAAGTAATGCACTTGCACGATGAAACAATCAAACTGAATCCAGTCTCAACGATAGCGGTTGCCGTCAATGATAAACATCATCATGCCTATTAAGAGTGTGGACATTGCCTTACACGTGGGCTGAATTCAAGTTTGGCCATACACATTTCTGTTTGTTCTTTGATAAAAGAATAGGGGAGAAAAACATATACAGCGCGCAAAATAGAAAAGTAGTGCAGGAAAGACCATAGAGTGCTTAAATCACGCTGCTGTAAATGATTAATGTCACTCAAGGTCTCTGCTGACCAACGTTCCTGCCCCACTCAGCTCCAGTATAACCTGTTTTCTTACCTGCGGAATGAACTCAGGTAGCCAGCATTTTTCCATTGGGCTTCTACATCCACCTTCAACCCCCCCCCCCCCCCATTCTACTTTTCCTTCCCCCTGCCCCATCATGTGGAGCTCTGATATTGTGTAAAAGAGACAGGTGTAGAGCCCTCCAATGAAGACAAAAAAAAACACTTTCCCTTCCTTTTGAAAAGGAATCTGTATTCATAATGATGACTGTACACACCTAGGGACACCAGTGACTCTGTACTGTGGTCTACATCCTCATGCTGTCTTACTTCCTGTTACAGTTCTAAGACCACTATGCATCATGTTACCTTTGGAATGCCAAGGGAGTCTTTAATTGGAAGCAGAGACGAGAGGATTTGCGTGTGCACGCTAGTGTGTTTGTGCGTGAGACAGAGAATGATATGTATTGGGAGAGAGATAGATTGAGGAGACATGAGAGAGAGAGAGAGAGGTATAGAAACACAGAGCACAGTGTAGAGAGCAAACTTCAGTTGTGCGGGGTGTACTGAGGGCTCCTGACTCAGGGAGGGCTCAGGAGCAGAGGCAGCGTCTGTGCCAGAGCCTCGCTGCAGACGCTCATGCTGCTTTATAGGCCTTGATGACGCTCTGACAGCAGGTGGAGGCGAGGCGGGACAGGCAGTAATAACACCTCACCACAAATTCGGAGAGAAGACAAGCCCAGTCTGATAACAAGGGAGCGCCCCTCCTCACAGGGAGGGGAGGAGGATTTCTCTCTCCTCCCTGCCCTCCCTCTCGCTGTCTCTTCCTCCCATGTACACCAGGACAACTTTATCTGAATCCTTTTTTATTTTTTCACACAGACATTTTAACATGACAAAATACCTATTTATTTTTCTCCTGTTCAAAGCTGTCACATCAGTGATGTGTAATTCATGGCCGCGGCAGAGGCTAACTCTCCCAACAGGATGATTTTTCAAAGACGAACACACCTACTGGGAAGGAAATGGCTGTCAAAGCGGTGGTGGATAGTTGTGTGTTGAGATGTAAATAGCTTTACAAAAGATGGCTACATAACGCTGTTAAAGATTCTCATGGTTTACATCAAGTAAAAAGGTTGATCCAATTATACTGTACCACAAATAAGTTAAGTAAAAAAAAAAAATGATGGAGCCGTTAAAATAATGTATTTCGGGGATTTAAAAGGGTAAAAAAAAAGCACGTATTTTTCTATTATTACTAAATTATATTATTGGGCCACTGGCCTGTCAAATCATTACAGTTTAAGTATTTAAGGGTTTCATCTTAGTTTTGAAGACTTAAAAACTCAAAAGTGGTGGTGTTGGATTTACAAACGATTCTACTCTGAACAAAGGGGCTTAAAGTCAGATTAGGATTGCAATTTCTTTTTTGTAATTTTTTTTGCCGAGGAACTAATTCGGGAGAATGCGTGTTTCTGGGCAGGCCTCGTCAGCCATCGCACCAAACAGCACCACAGACCGCGCCGTGCCTCTCTCTTCAGCAGGGGGCCTCGCACCCAGCGATAGCGTCCCCCAGCACGCCCTCCTTCCAGCTTGATTAAGATCTCACAGTACGCCCAGATTGACTCACACCCACAACACATTGGGAGCGTTCGGAGACAGAAAGGTCTGCTTGAGTGACTGACACACACACAGAACGAGACACATAATGAGTCCCAATCTGTGCAGTAACAAGAGCTCTGAAGCCAAGCTGAGACAGGCAGCACACACAAAACAGAGGAAAATTGAATTTGCCATCACACTGGTCAGCTTCAATCTCGCCGCCCATGTCGGCCATAGAGAAGTAAGTGGGTTACAGCCCTGGTGCACAATACATACATTCTCACCATCGAGCCGCCCGGAAAATCTCCCCATTGTGGCAGCAATATGTGGCCCGTGTGGTGCGTATGACAAACTTAGAGTGGGATCAAATGTGGCACGTTCGCTTTGTTACCCTGACACAGCCAATAAGTCCTTCTACTCGACCCGTGTTTTGCAAGGAGAGCAACAGGGGCCTGGACTGGAGACAGAGTGGGCACTTCCCTTTCATTCCCTTTCATTCCCTTTCATTCCCTCTCCTTCCCTCTCCTTCCCTCCAGATGCCATAAAACAGCCATGCCGTTCTGTGCTCTCCACATCACTGGGGCAGTAATAGTCTCCCGGCCGACTCAATAGCCTGCACGAACAATGGCAACACATTAAGTGACTGCCAATAAATGTAAAGGAAAAAATATCTAGAAATAAAACCAGCGCCTTCCTGAGAAACACACCTGCAGAATAGCGACCCTTGGAGAAGGAGGGTACAGGTCGGTGGGAGGCGGACGTAGCCCATGCCTGTGAGGGGATGGAGGGAAGTGTTCTGAAAGGGGAGGGCGGATTTTCAAAATGAAATGAAAATTATAAAAAAAAATATCTGTATATCGGCTTTGTTCTTGCTTGTTCGCAAAAGGGATAAAGAGAACCCCGGTGATCGCCTTGCAATTAGATGTTTTCTGAAAATAACTAGCATGGGTCTGAAACAAACTAGGTTCAGTCTGAAGGCGTTTGATCGGTGCTCGGCTAATTGAGTGGTACTCAAGGCTACATCCACAGCTCACGCCTTTGAAAAGCAAAGCAGGTTCACAGCCCTGATCTGGGCAGAAGAGACAAGGGGAGTATGCCCCAACAGGCCCGGTTCTGGGGGGGAAGGGAGGAGGATAACTCGGGTGCGGATGAGACGTGTTCCAGTGACAATTCACAGTCCTGAAGCAGGAAGCAACCCTCAGATGAAACATGGTGAGAAAACTCTAGCTCTGACAGCCACTTACTGCTGGCAGCCATGACATCCCCCTCGGCCCTGAGTATTGGGGGGGGATTGGATTTTAAAGTAAAAATAACCTGCTACTTCCTCCAGAAAAACTGGGACCCAGTCGTCGACAGAGAGAAGACATAGGTGAAGGCAAAAGGCTTTAATCACAACACTACATTACTGTACATTGCTCATGGAGAACAGATTTTTCCAGGATTCTTCATGAATCATTGTGTAGGATTGACTACACAAGTCACAGAATGTTAGTCGCAAAAACAAAGATTCAGAACTATTCAGATTAAAGAGATCAATATATTAGACGCTGTTCCATTCAAAGACGGAAGAAATCCAAATATTTTAGCATACGTTTTTAAAATGCACATTAAGTTGTTCCCACAATGTTCCCTTTGCCAGATGTCAAGAGTTCTTGTGTCTGTTTAGTAGAAGGCTCGTCTCTGTATGTCACAATGTAAGTCACCATCTGGTGCAAAGTTTGTAATTCACGGACAACGCCACGTTGTGAAAATCATTCCACGCTCAGTATTGTCTGCTTTGGAGAAGTAATTAAAACCACATCTGTCTGAAATGAACTGTAGGAATGATCTTCTACAGAATTGGTGTGTGCATAATTATTGTTTTTAGAATACAATGGTAGTAGTTTTCTAACCCTAAGACGGCAGAATGCTATATGAACTGGAGTAGAATCTTTACAATCAGGATTCTAAAAAACAAATCTTCACCATGGAGCATAACATTTGCTGAGTCAACAGTCTGATTACTTACAAACTCATGTTATGAAATGTATAATGCACTTGAATACATTTGTGTGCTCACAAAGACAAATCACATTTCCTCCAGTATCTGGCCAACATCTTAGGCTCCATAAAAGATCATGCTGGGTTATACGCACTGGATTCATGTCAACAAAACAAGATGGAGCAAGTAACCAATCACAAGTAAAAGTCTGTATTAATATTGATCTCTCACCAGTCCGGGAAAGATTTTCCGTTGACATTCAAGAACAAAGTGCCTACGGACAAGACCTCTCTCGGAAATCTATAGTGTGCGAGGATATTAAAAGAGGCCCCTTCACAAGTCATTATGAGCAGAGAAGACCCCATGGCCCCAGGATGGTTTCCATCACCACCCAGACCAGCTGTCCTCTCCTCCCTTGCAGTCTGAGCCCGAGCAGTGTGTCACCTGATGAAAGAAACCGCTTGTTTTTTTTGTTACGAAAAAACATGGTTCTGATGGCCACTGGCACCTCCAACTCCTCCCCCACCCCCTCCGCCCCAACTTTATTCAACCCCTGTCTTCTGCTTTCTTGGATTTTTTTTTCTCTCTACAGAGGAAGGACAGATTGCTTGCTATTTTTTCTCTCACCTGGGCTTGGGCTGGGCTCCTGACACCTGCTAGCGGAGTGTGGTGTGGTGTTCCCTGTGTCAGCTAACGTATGGCCCTGTTGATGTGCTGTGACTGGGCCGTGCCGATACTACCCAGCATGCATTAGGGCCAGCTGCTGGGTCTCATCTGTCTGTGTGTGTGCCCATACTGCCCCCGACAGACCGCAAACACGAGCCGCTACGGGCCTCGCTACCACACTCCTTCTACCCACCCCGTCATTCCTCTCGCCTTCTGGACCTGGAGACGAATGTCAAAAGTACCCACTTTAATTGACTCCTAGAAAATGGCTGGCGGAATAAGAAGGAAGTTGAGTAATTGAGGTAATTGCAGTCTTGATTACGTACGCGCCCCCCGCTGTAAACTAATCTCACATTTCAAAATCGGTCTGTTGTCACATTGAAGTGGCCTGTGTGATCCTATTACTAAACTACAGAACAGGAACAATCAAACAAATTAGCCGCCTGACTCACGCATGCTGATTACGAGGGATCAGATTGCGATTGTGTGAAAACAAAAGAACGGGCGAGGATAAACACACCCACCCACACAGGCGTGCCCTCCATGGGTGGATCATCACCCGAGCGATTAGCCGTGCTCGCCTTTGGCGGCCCTGGCTGGCCGGAGGAAGCCAGCCTGGACCCCTGCCCTGCGGAGCCAGATGAACGAGACGCCCTTTTCAATGTTTGAGGCCCTCGAAACCTGCGAAAGGTCCGGTCACGCCCCTGCCCACGTGAGTGATCACTCTGCACCTCCCCGCTAATGTGCTGCGGATGATGTATCAGGTCACATTTATTAGCGCTCCGCTACCACCTGGATGGGAGCAGCAAGACGCCCATTAATAAACAGCCGAGGCTGAGATGTGGACCCCGGCACAGGCCTGCTTCTGCAGAAGCCCTCACTCACAAGCAGATAGGGAACACCACAGAGAGACTAATTGGCACAAATTGGAACCCTGGCCGGTCTCTTATCCCAACCCCCCACCCACCCACAACTGTAAATCACTTTTTTATTTTCCTCATTAGCACCAGGAGAGCAATGCTAATGTAGTTTCCTGATGCTGAGCAGTCGGAGGGCAACTCGGACACGGTGGTGGTTTAAATTTCGGGTCACAAACACCATTTCCAGTACGCAAAACCATGTTGCCATCCATGTTGCCAGGAATCTAGCTTAGCCACCAGATCAAACAAAGCTGTTCTGATCACGTTTAGAGGTTGAGGGTGCCCCTATGTGTTGCATGTTTCAACGTGGGCGGTTATTTCAAGTTGTCTCAAGGGGCCTTTCTTAACAAAGCGCAACCTCTCACTGTGTGTGGGAATTGTCATGTTAAGGTATGAGGTAAATGTATCAGATTTATTTTTGCTTCCCATCAAGTAGAAGAAAAAACCTTCACCAGTCGCACGGCCCTATCAACCGTGCTTCACACAGACCTCTGACACAGACCTCTGGCACATGCTGCTCGTCAGTCCATGAGATAAGCAGCACACCCATTTAAATAGTCATATGGGATTAAAAACTGGCCATGCTGTGAGGTTGTTTAAATGGTGTGGGATTAAAGAACCATAACATGACATCACTTATCTGGCAAATGACTTCAAAGTCCAATGACAGCGGCTTTCCAAAATACATGCCAAATGACTGACTTAGGAGTCATTTAGGATAATGGCGACTGCTTGTCACAGGAGATATCCGCAATCAATGTGTTTTAGACCCATTGGCCTCCAAAAGATGTGTGCGTGTTTTCGAAAAGGGATGGAAATTGATGTTATATTGGCATGCTATCGGGGAACATGTAGTTAAAGAAAACATTGCTCTCTCTCACACTCTCACTGCCCCCCCCTTCCTCTCCATCTCTCCCGAGACAGAACCTCCCATCCTACCACACCACCTCATTCTGATCCTCTTCAAGCTTTTACAGCACTGCATTCTACAACAAGGTAATCAGGAGACTAAAATGATGCAACAGATCACGCAAAAAAATGTGTGTGTGTGTCGCCATGCGTCTTTGTAACAACGTGCGACTGCGTTTTGTGTATCTGTGTCAAGAGGTAGCAACACAAATCAATTTGAATCCATCTTCCACACAGAAATGACTTATTTGTCCAATCCATTACTCTGAGTTCCATTCTATTTTCAAAGGCCCCAGAATTCCCATGCTGCTTGATTGAAATCACTGCCACTGGGGAAAGCTACACACCACTCGGAAGGGGCACAACTCTGAAAGCGAGGAAATCATTGATTTTCAGCAGGAAACCATCAAGGCAAATCTGGGTAAATGAGAGTGTGAGATGGTGAATAGTCTATTGCAGCAGGCTATTCAGCTGCCATGGTATTCTCCTAAAGAGGAGCCTGGGCACCCAACTATGCTGAAAGCTGTGGTAGGGGAAAAGGGACAAGTGTTCTATTTAGGAAACACCAAGAAGATATTTTTTCCCCAACCGAAAACATTGAGTGGCTGTGTAAATTCATCCTCGTGTATTCCATGCCGAAGGTTTGCACCATAAAAATAAGCGTCTTTGATGTTTGGTTGATTAAAAATATCTTGAGCCTAATCCCCCCCATATGAATTGTTTGAAAATCCAAACTTGAATCCACAGACTTGTTTAATACTAAGCTTACAGCTCAAAGTCTTCTCGGGATGCGTAACACAGTATGTATTACACGCTTTGCTTCCTAGGTGGAGAATTAACCAATTAAAAAATAACGGCGGGACAACGCTGCCACATGTTCCGAACCATTAGAGGGAAGAACCTGTCTCTCCATGAGACTGAAACCCTCACATTGTAAACACAGAAAGGTCACACAGTCTTAACTTCCATTTTGAACAATAATATCAGTAGTTATTGTAACTGTTACCTTTAGAGTGTGACAGCTTCAAGTGGCCTGATATCAAATGAAACTACTGCGCCACGTGCCAAGATTCGTGTCCAGAATTGGCTAATTAATCATGAGAGAATTAATATTTCATCAATTGCAAAAGCTACAGTAAACATGAGGGAAAGAGATTCTTCAGTTGTGATTACTATGAATACCTGTCTTGGGAAGAGGCTTGAAAAGGAGATAAATATTGACACAGGACGAGCTCTCTGGTAGAAGTGTGTGTGTGAAAAAGAATGTCCTTGTTGTGGGAATGTGGTTTTTTTTCTTTGGTGGTTGGAGTGCTCGAGATGATAATGTCTCTCATGTTGATGGCTCTCCAGAACTGCTGGGATTATGATGGAGCTTTATGGAAGGTGTGTGGGTGTGTGTGTGCGCTTGTTTGGTTGTTGTGTGCATATAACAAAAGAACATAGAGAAAGTGTGTGTGAGTGACAAGAAAGAGAGAGTGTGAGTGTGAGTGTGAGTGTGAGAGAGAGAAAAGAAAGAGGTATTTAACTTTAAGTTGAATAACATTATATTATCATTACAGTTACTGTGAACAACAATGGCATTAAGCTATAACCCAATATAATGTATATTGGCTAGAACTTATATTTGTTAACAAAATATAACATACTAAAAACCAAGCAGATGTACTTGAATTTCAGCAGTTGAATTTCAAGCATGAAGTAGACACACATTGTAGCAGTATAACTATAAAAACAATCACATTTTCAATTTAGTCAGAGACTAAGAAAAAAAATTATAATAATTGGACAGTTAATTTCAAGCCCTGCAACAATCTGTAAGGCTGGGAGAGAATTGCAACCTTTTCTGCTGCTCATCAAAAGAGATGCTTCATGACACATTTAAAATGTTGTCATACCAACCTCAATTCAAGATCTTTCTTGTTTTCCAGATTGCATGTTACAGTAGCTGAATGGAAACAAAAGACATGTTAAGCCTGTTATAGTGTCCCAGCTCGTCTGAAACATTTATGTAGCACCGTTGGGCTTTAACGTTTTGAGATTTCACACCTTATTGAGTTGGCTGGCCCAGGGCTACTTGTTAGCCAGCTAGCATGGACCTGAGCCAGACGCCCGGCAGGGGAATCAGAGGAAACATCTGCCTGTTACGACCACACATAAAGCCCATACACAGCCCTGCTAGCGTGAGATACACAGTAAATCAAGACGTCTTAAGGTATTCCGACCTACTCAAGAGGAGACCCAGGGAATTCATTTACAGCACACTAAACCGAAGGCTCCTCAATCCAGATCTCTACTGTATGGTTTACATCCAGATATATGCAGCCAGAAACCAGGCCCAGGTGCCACTAGTGTGTGCGTGTGTTTGTGTGTGTCCTAAGCATCCTAAGTTAAAGTGATAAGCAGTGGGAACCCCGCACTGCTTCTCCACAGACTGCTTCCAACCGTCGCAGGGGCAATTCATTGCTCTTTCCGACTGTCAAGAAGGCAGAGGAAGGGGGGGCGAGTGTATTTAAAGGATTCTCAGAGCCTCTAATGCTATTTATTCCATCTCCTGTGCTCCAGCGAGGAGTGGCTACATGTAATGGCAGCCATCGATCTTTTGGTCTGGAGACAGCCAATCAAGATGGATCCCTGTTCCACAACGTGGCTTGAGCGTGAGCGAATCCTGTTGACCGGGGGACATTATTTAACATGGGCCCGGATTGACGCTAAGGAGCATTAGGTCCCAGGGTTGTTAAAGCGCTTGTCACACTCCAAAGGCATCCATCTGCACAATGTCGGTTACAATCAATAGATAAGGAATCGTCTGCGATGGAAACCAGCGTGGGGCATTACTCACTCTCTCCAATCCCTGAGAAGCCCCTGCACCCCCCAGGAGGAGAAGCAAAGACCCCCCCTTGATCCTGGGGAGACTTATCTTCCAGCAGAGCCTGATGGTATTGATAGGCCCCAGCCAAGATCACCTTATCGCTCACAATCACTCAAACAGGGTTGCCCTGTTTTCGGTGTGTTGTTGCATTTTCACAGTTCTCAATTGTTTTCCTATGAGGCAGATTCAACGCCAAACCGAAGCTGAAAACCCTAAATGGATCCGTCTTGCTTTCTTGCTTTCTCTGAATGACAATGTTCTCTGATCCACACTGTGACACAATCGGTGCTCTGTCTGAAGTACTGTAGGCCAAGCATGGTCTTGTGAAAACAGCCGATCTACGATATTGCTCCAAACTGCATGAAACAAGCAGCGCAGAAAACATTTGGACATGGTAATGCTTTATAGCTTTTTTTTTTTGTGGAGAGGAAACTTCTTAAGAGTTAATGGGCCGAGCGTTATCTTGAAAAACAACACTAAGACGGTGGACCGAAGAATCAAAGCAGGGATATAAAGCGTCTCATATGCGAACGTGACAGTTGGCTAATGTGCATTACTGCCTGTGAACGACTAAAGGCCTGCATGCGCTGCATACTAACACCCTCTCAGGAGACACTAATAGAACAGGTCACAACACTCCTCCTACAGTGGATGACACTGGCTGCCATTTCAAACTATGACCAAATCTACTGACAGTCTGACACGCTACAGGAATTCAATCAATACTCTACACCGTGTCTCGTTCCGATGCACAAAGTTCGCCACCCGTGCGCACACCTCTTTAATAGCGGTTGTGTTTATGTCAAATGGAGTGCAGTTTTATTCCTTGTACACACGTATATTGTTTCCTTCCTTAGTTTAGCAAGGACTAGCAGCCTTCATGTTAGACCTAGAAGTGTGTCTCGTGCTGTAAATCACTTCAGTTCCATAATGGAGCCTGGAATTCCTGCTGTGATTATTATTTTTTACACGAACATGGATCACATCCTGGTCGAGGCATGATACACGCACCCATTAAATTCCGGAAGAACCAACAGACGATGGGGATTCTCTCGAAGAAAATTGAATATTTAATTTCCTGTTTAAGTGGATTACGGAGGCATCATGTAAAAAGGCTCTCAATTATTCATGAGGATGCCGGGGAAGAGGGAGGGAGAGGACGACAAGCATTGCTGCAAAACAAGTTTCAATCTTTTCGCCTCAAGTGTTTGTGTAGAAGAAAACACTTAAAAGTTTCATTTATCAGTCAGTAATTGCTCTGTTTTCAGGAAAGGAACAAGAGTAATTAACTAGAGTGAATGCTAGTTAATGAGTGGAAATACAGTGCAGAGTCTTCCACTATTCTACGGTTCATGGTTCTGACACTTGCGGTCAGTTGGAAACACAATGCAGTTGCACTTTCCAGATAACACTTTTCATAACAAAACAACCTAATCTCACAAAAATACCATAAAAAAAATGATTTCAACAATAAAGAGGGTGCTAAGGTTAAGTATGAACTTTGATAAACAAGAATGTTTTGTACAATGTGAGTTTCTTTGTTTTGTCGTTAGATATATTGTCACCTTTCAGAGTGTTGTATCTCACACTTTGCATGTGAAAACTGGAGACCAGCCCAGAAACACCATTAAATCCTATCACCATTGTTTCTGCTTTACCTACAGTAATATGAAGAGATCTTCATGTCATTCTTCAAAACGTCACAGACTTAAATCCACTCAACAACTTGATAATAAACAAAAACCCAGTTTTGGAAGAACATAAACATCAGATTTCATCAGAATGTAATAACTAAAGAAAAGGGCTGAGATTGTGGTATACAGCACCATGAAACAGATTAGAAGAGGCTGAAGGGATGAAAAGATTGGATACAAGAAGATGGACCTATCTACTTACTGAGGTAAGATGACAAGTCATAAAAACACCAGCACTTCCGAGGGCTCCACAAAACAAAACAAACCCTCTGTTTAAGAGGATGACTTTTAGACTAATGCCTTTTGTACCTCAGGAATAAAAAAAGAGAGCCGAAGAAACATATATGGATCTTTTGAAGTCACAATCAGAGCCTCAAATTGCTATCAGGCCAGCCCAATTTGTCAGATTCAGTAGAAAAGCATCATTCTTTTGGTGACAGAAGATATTGATTTGCAGACGGTCCTGCTCTGAATATCTTCCCATTGTGACGGGCCTGGTCCAAAGGCTGCCCTCTGGATAAGCACACTGCTCTGCTCAATAATCTCTCAGCAAAATGCTCTCCGGCAAATTTAAAGTAGTTATTTTTCTTCAATGTTGCATCAATGTTGTTCTGTAGAGCTATTGTGCCTGGACTCGAAATTCATCTGATCCTCCCAGCAAAGCTTTTGAGATTGAAACAAGGATGTCCGGAACTTGCAGGCTACGGGGCCTGCAAGTGGCCTCATCTTCTTTCTCTCTCTCTATTTCTCTGTGTCACACACACCTCCCCTTACTCCATTACTAGGTTCTGGCTACCATGGGTCTTATTTCCATACATTGGTGAGATTCGATTACTCGCCATTTTCCAGCTCATTAATGAAGAGTTATGCCGCATTTGTAATGAATGTGTCCAGGTTGAAACGTGATCGAGTTTCCGGCTCCACTGAGTGCTTTTAGATGATTGCTTTCACCTCTGTGGTTGGTTTTACTGGTGTGGCGGGAGGAAGCCACTGAGCTAGAAAAATAGAACAAATAGGAATTATTTTACATGATTAAGGAACCGTTTCTTTTTTTAAATACAAATCTGAAGGAATTTGTGATGCTCTGAGCGATGACATTTTGAGTGATGAAATGAGGAGGAAACGTGCAGGGTGGTAAGTCGCTATTTGCCAAGGATCTAGAATTTCATCAAAGGAGAAACTGTAGTCCCACAAGCCAAAACCGTCCTTTCAGGGCGAGTCCGCAACAGAAAGCATTGAGTTGGCCAATCCCTGATGTGTTTCGGCAAACACGCTCCAGCTGGGTATTGTAACTTTAGAAATATGTAACTCAATCATGGCATCGCTCTTTCTCTGTGCTCCTAGCAGGGGGGCTCCGATCCCCAAACATCCAGATGATGAATTCAAGCCTTGCATAATGGTTCCTGATGTTGCATCAGAAACCAACAACAGCCCTAAACAGCCCAAAGAGATACACATTCAGTCAGTCTTTTCACTCTGAAATCTGTGGGCATTCATCCCCAGCAGATGTGGTGGTCCTTTCATATCAAAAACATCCACCGCAGGTTGATTATAAATGCTGACACGGTTAGCATCCTTGCTCTCTTTGTCTGTCATTCGGGCATGTTTGTATCTAACGTGTCATTAGAACCCTGATCAGAACGGGACATGATAGCAAATTTTTACTTCAGGATGAAGTATTACTTTCAAGGCTCAACACGACGATGCGAGACATCCGAAAGTTGAACTAGGAGCCATTTTTCTTTAACACTGCGTGTTTTTTCTCGCTTTCATGTTTACCCTGCAGTGTGGTAAAACATTGGTGAAAAAGAAATTTACCATGCTATGTTTGGTTGAAGAAAAAAGGAGGGCCTGTTTCTCAGTTGAGGATTTTATAGATCTCAGAAGAACCACGAGCACACTGAGAACCACAAGTACTGAAGAGGCTTCCAAATCACTTCCCTTTGAGAACAGAACGCATGCATAAATGCGTAATTTATATGTACAAAAACGATTATCTTGTCAAAATGGGTAAGGCGATTTTAACATACTCTCGTTTTCAAATGTACTACCAGCAATGGACTTACAAGTCGTGTTTACACCGAACGAAAAAGCCCTGAGGATGACAGCTCAAAAGCTGTTTCCATGTAAGGGAAAAGGCTCAAGAACTTTAATGAAGTGTGGAGTTTAAAAGCCTTTAGAAATATTACAGTTACAAACTTGTTTTGAAAAATATGTACTTCCATGCTGCTGCCATTCCCCCCCCATACTTCCTTTTCATCCATGCCCAGTTGTGTCATGAACATGGCTACACCAACAGCAAATGGAACGATTAAATGGCTCTTTCCCAGCATAGGACGATAATGAGCTGGATTGGAAAAATAGGTCAAGTTTCAAGAATGTAGGGACTTGGCTGCTCCTGTTATACTTAACCCTGACAGTGTCAACTCCCAGTCTGCATAACCCCAATCCAGGCTCCAAGGTCTCTTTCTCACTTTCTCTCACTCAGTCTTCTGCTCCCTCTCTCTTCCGCTCTGTCTCCCTATCTCTCCATGTCTGTTAAAAGCTCCTAGCCATAATTTATTCCCAAACCCATGAAAGGATTCGTCCGCATTACAATGCTCAGAGACCATCACTATTGGTAAATATGTCAGGTGCGTCTGTGACAGACCGCCCCCCAAAATAACACCAGTCTATTCTATTACCACTGTCTTGTACTCCTCCCTTCTCACTTCTAAAAGCCCACTGAGTGTGGGGCCCTGCAGTGTGAAAGATCCTGTGTGTGGAGATGACAGTGAGGTGAGATAGTGAAGAGGTGTTGGCATTCCTCATGAGGAAGTGTGGAAATGTGCAGAGTGGAGAGCATTAGAGATTCCCTGCTGGGCCAACGGATGGGTGCCGGAGGAGGGATAGATGGGGAAAGAGAGAGAGCTCTGGGATGCTGTGTGGAATGTGACCTCTGAGCGGAGGACAGAAACAGAAAGAGGAAGGCAGTGAGGGATGGAGGGAGGGATGGAGGAGAGGATGGAGGTCCACAGGGAGCAGCAGGGAGAGGGAAGCAGTGGTGGGTCACCTTCTCTGGAGGGAGCAGCTGTGAACATCCAGCCCCAGGGAGGAGGGTCAGGCACTGAGGCTCACAGTCTTAGAGACCGAAGCCCAGCTCTCCCCCCTCCTCTTCCTGCCTTCACCCTGCCCAGGTCTGCAATAACACAGGCAATTAGGAAGCCCCAGAGAGAAGCGCGCATGCAGTCTCACAGTCGCCTTGCGCTGACTTGGCAACCAGGATAATAGCTCAGGAGAGTCTCTTTCAGTTGAGCATAGAGAACGCCTACAATTACCACCGAATATCTCCATTCTCTGGCTACTTTATGCCAAAACTGGTGAGCGGAGTCTCAAAGTGCAGCTTATGCATCCCAGGTGTACACTAACCTAACGCCCCTGAAAAGAACTGTCCTACCATCCATGTTTTGTGTTATTTGCATAGAATTCTCTTTAATTCACCTGACCACATGAAGGCAGCACTTGATGACATGGCCCCTCTCAGGAGGAACGCTCCCCACCGATGCGCCTGACTTTACCTCCATCTTTCATTCTTCTGGCTTGGTAGGCAAATGCATGGACAGGATTTGTCAATCAATGGACTAATGGAATAAACTGACTTTCATGATCCATGCAGTCGAAGAAGTGTTGAAGAGTGCTCCCTCCCAGCCCCTTCCTGATGGTCTGTAGGGTCACAGTTGTCCTCTCCTTCACTTGACCCCCAAGGCAGGAAACCTCATTAAATACCCAAACTGAACACAGTCTTCCCACGCAGGTCCTGCCACTAATGACTGTGTTTATTATTCTCCACTATATTCATGCTGCTGTTCCAGTAGTTAGTTTCAATTCTTTTCAGCATTTAAGAGAACACGGTCTAAAATGAGAGGCTGTGATCTGTAAATGTCGGCTTATTCTCCTTTCACAGGTGGCCAAGCTTTGGACAGCTATGGGTTCCAGCATGGCTGTCATCTCATAGATTTGAAATCCCTCTCGATCGATTGCACTAAAAGCTCTAATCTGATTGTTAAAAGAGCTGATTTGACAAAGCTGTTATCAGACTGATTTAAGCACCAATCAATACTGCATTATGTGTGGTTGTCCTTTTTCCTTCACGGGGTTGATGCAAGTTTTCCCAAGGACGCACTGAGTGGCGTTGTTCACCCCCAAAGCCATTCTCCTAGTTCAGAACCACACATTAAAAAAAGGATGAAGGATGCACAAACACACCCTGCACAGCACAGTAAGTACTGAGCCCAGCTCTGATTATCTTTCGTATAAACAAAGAAAATCTAATAACAATGCATATATTACTGCTGAAGTGGAGAAAAACCATTCCAAGTCAACTGCTTGTTGATGTTCCGCTGACAAGCCGGGAGTGCATCGACACAGACGCTGAAACCCCTGTCTCCGATCTGGTGTCGCCGTCGTATTCTGTTGGAGTTGTGCAGCGATCTGTGTCGTTTCACGAAAGCAAGGGGGATCATCTTTCAGAGAAAGACGGGGAAGGTGCCGAGATGAGTAGATTCTCTCCTCTGCCTCCCTCCATCTTTTCATGCACTTTGGTATTCATGAGGCAAATGCATTCAACATTAGGAGTCAGAGGAATTGATTGCCAGCTGATGAAGACTCATCTTCTAGGGACTGCATGGACGCCAACAGTGAAACCAGGAGGCTCTTCAGCCCGGCCCTGTTTCCAGTGGTCCAAGAGGAAAGCACCCACAGGCCAAAAACCGTACAGCAATCTGTGGTCTTAAGCACCAACGTTCCCTTGACTGGAGATCAAAACCCAGACCTAAAGGCTAAACAAGGTTCATTATCAGCCACAACACACAAAGTAGAACTTCTTTCATGCTTTTCTGCTAGCATCTTAGCAATTCCCGAAATTTAGCAACCCTGATCCGTCGATCGGGAGCCAAGTCCAAGTCCTGGCCAGGCACACGGGCAGGACTGTGATTGGTGATCCGGGGTTCTATGCACCAGAAACCCTCTGAGCACTGAACAGTTCCGTAAGCGGGGAATCGATACGAAGACCTTCTTTGCTGCGAGTCCCAGGGTACCACACCATAGTACTGCTAGCATCTTGGCACCAGCAGCATGCTTTATCTGCTAGCATCTTAGCAACAGAAGCATGCTTTCCCTACTAGCATCTTAGCAACAGCCACAGCACCATCATCAGTAGTGGTTGTTGAGGGCAGGACTAGGGCTAACCTCAGCTTCAGGCTCCACATCATGCCTGGGCAGTGATGGCCAATTAGGCCCCTCAGTGATGACACTGGGCCGGGTAGCAATTAGGAGTGTAGAGGAGCCAGCTCATTACCAGACCCATTCCATCATTGTTCTGTGGAAGCTGGAACTGCAGCTTTAGGATTCCAGCGATGCCTATTAAAAGACACAGGGTGGTGTCAAAGTCACTGGTAAATGGGTTAACGTCTTGGTTAGCTATAGCAGGACGTCCAAACCGATTCTCGGGCAGTTCGCCGCGTCGGTTATGTGTGGTTTTTCATTTGACATTCAGTGTTCTCCCTGTCAGAGAGAGGTTATGTCAATAGGATGCTTCTAAACAATGTACGAGTTGACACCTGCTGATGTTTCAAAAGCGATTGTGTCGTTTGATGGACGGTGTGCTGCTCCTCGTATTGATCTGGTACCGTCGCAGCGAGTTTACTCTGGTATGAGGATACAATCAAGTTTAAACACAGTTTCACTGGAAACAGACAGGCTGTTTTCACAGATTGCCAACTCAGATGTTGCAAATCCAACGGTGAGGTACTAGAAGACCACAAGGAAATAATGATCATCTGTTAAAAAATAGGTGATTTATTCAAAATAAGTCCAAAAGAGGTAAATCAGTATTCATATCTGAGACATGAAAGAGCAAACAATAGAACTGCATTTCAATCATCCATTGAACCAAATTCAACTTTGTAGACATAACGATATGGCTTCGTCCTTCAGGACTATCTAACTGATGAGAGAGCATTTTTTCTGATGTTGGAGATGATAATGTTTTGAGAGAAAACGCATGCCATGGATTTTCTAATCAGCAAGACAAGAATTCTCATCAGGAGGGACAATAACATCAACAAGCATACAGTAGTTTTTTATATCTGACTGCATCTTGGTGTCAACAGCTATACACAAAGTGAGAACAAAAAAGGGATATTTTTACATTATCTCCAATTGTTGAGGTGTGAAGTAGCTATACGTTACTGAGATAACTGAAAGAAGCAGCAACTACTGTAAATATTTAGATATTGGGTACAGGAAATCACATTCTTTTTCCTCACATGGCTTCCGTGAAAGTATATTGGGAGGCATTTGCAACTCCACTCAGGCAAATGTCCTCATTTAGGATTTGGGAACCCATCCCATATCAGTTGCTGAGTGAAGAAGCTGTTATAGCTAAATGAATAAGATACCGGAGAGCTTCATTAGGCCTATTCTGAAGCCTGCTGGGTTTCTCCCCACCCGCCACAGCCCACCCTGCCAGCCCCCCAAGCCAACCCTTCTCCAACTCCCCAGGTTGGCACCAAGGGGCAGGTGGCACTAAGTACTAACCATATGGCATCCGCTGCAAGAATAACAGTGAACAATTTGCTGTCTGAAGCACTGAAGCTGCAGCACGATGGAGATCAATGATGGGCACTTATCACCTGAGGATGAGGGGTAGGTGTGCGTGTGTGTGTGTGTGTGTGCAATATGTGTGTGTTGCCTGTATGGTGCAGTCTGCTGAGCATCATATTTCTGTGTCTTGTTCTATCCAGGTTGCATCCACTGCAAATCAGTTCATAAGGGTCTGACTCCAACCCATCTTTTCTACCCGCACAATCAACGCTGAACACAACTCAGATCAAACCCGTTTCACCAAAGTCTAAAAGAAAGGACTAGCAGTGTGAAAAAAAAAGTAGATAGTTTTTCAAAGCCTGTTTACCGTGCCTGGTCTGGAACGCCAGAGTGATAAGCAAGCTCCTATGGAAGAGAGACCTATCCAGCCTGCTCTGAGGGGCATTCCCTGGAGGGTCATCTCCTAACACCCTCCTGTGGCAGGGCACACAGGCACAGGCATGCACCGGCACAGACTCTAACGAGCCTGCAGACTTTGCCGAATGTCATTTCAGGTGAACGACTTTCCGAACATTGAGACAGTGTGTTATCAACCACTGCCTAGATAGCCCTTTCGGAACGCTATAACCCCTCTACGAATTACGGGTTTCCAAATATGCAAAATTGATGGTACATCAAGACAGCTCATCCAGAAAGAAAGGAAGCCCATTGCGGTATTCACTTTCAGCAGAAGTGAGCAAACACTGATAAAACTGAGTAACAGTTATGTCTGCATACATCCCAGGCACAGACGGGCTGTGGAGCCGCTGACTGGAGGCAGGGACAAGATAACGGTGTTGGTGCAGGGATGCCACGCATTGGCTGCCGAAGACAAGGGGCGGGAGTCACAGCTGAACCTTAGAGAGCATCTTTTTCCACCCCCCCCCCCCCCCCCCCAAAAAAAAGGTTTCCAATGTCACACCGGGTTGCGGGGAATCGTAACCACCCCAGCATCCGTCTGACAGGGATGTCACAACCGAGACACTCCGTGTCGCCTACATCTTTTGGAATGCAGAGATGATGTCAAGAATGTAATATTTATCCTGTGAGTGTTGCACACTCGCAGTCTCTCCCTCTCTCTCCCTTTACCTCTCTCCCTCTCGTTCTCTCTTTGATACCCATGCTGGTGATGTGCTGCTAAGTGATTTATCCCATGCTCCTTGCCACAGATGCACAACCTTGAATTTAGACATTTAGTCGTTAATTCTTTAACATCACAGATGCTCAAGTCCCCCTCTCTCTCTCTCTCTCTCCCTCTCTCTCCCTCTCTCTCCCTCTCTCTCTCCTTCACCCTCTCCTTGCCAAGGTATCAGAATCTCAGGAGAACAGACCTCCACCCCCAGGTCTCCATGTGGGTGGGGATATTCAGACAGGTCTGAATGGAGGCAGCAGCAGCAGAGGGGCCCACAGTGTGCCCACGTGTTGGTTGAACCACCTCACACACAGCGTTACCCTGGCAGCCCCTGCCTCTGCCACACAATTGCTCCTGCCCCCCTGTGCAGCAGCCCGAGGATAATTACGCCAAACCCAAAACGCACGGTTGCGAGGCTCTCACTCTTTCATCCAGAGATTTTTTGGGGAGGCAGAGCGTGAACAGCCCTCGTGTAATTTCCCCCTCGATGACACATGCCAGCTCTGAATGATCTCGACGGTGTTCTCACCTGCCCCCTTGCTCCCGCGCTCAATTGTTCCAATTCGGCATGCAGATGTCGCATCCCTCCACCCTCCCCTCGTGTCGCTGGGGTGTCATTCGATGTGCACCTGCACTCTGCCGGCGTGCAGTGGGCATAACGAGCGCAGGGTGTCGGCTCCGGGTCCTGACGCCTCTCAGATTTACATTCCATTAGGCTGCTTGATTGCGTCCACCTGGCCTTGCGACCCCTTCACCCAGCCCTGCCTCTGCTCCGGCCATCTGTAGAGGGACAGCTTGGGCCCATTGACTGAAACTGGGACTGATGATCTACGCTGGTACACAGGCATTCACCGTGTCTCTGCAGCCTCGCACTCTCTCTTTTTAGTCAATCCTTTTGTCTTTCTCTAACGTCTTTCTCCTTTTACATGGTCTTCCTCTGTCCGTCCTCCACCTCTTCTGGTCTACTGGTCATGCATTTTCAGATGCACCCTGTTCGATTCACCATCACTGCATCTGTGTCTCGTCTCTGCTCCGTCTGTCTCACTTGATGAAACCTTATCCTGCCCCCTTCACCCCTCCATCCTCCCACCCCTTCAACTACCTCAATCTCACTTCTTCTCTGGTACCATTTCAGTTGTGTCTGCTTTGTGTCTTCTGCGGTTGTTTGTGCCGTTCTACTAAGCTACAACAATGTCGCTATAATCTGCATCTGAGTGAACTCAGTGGGGTATTCCTATGAGAGGTAAGGGGCCTGGTAAAAAGGATTTCAACAAAAAGTTGTTCAAAGCACCAAAAGCTCACAAAAGTTACAGCTTCGGTTTGGAGTCATGTTTGATACTTTGACCGAGTTTAAAAAAAGACAACTCCACGCGCCTCACAGAGATTAAACACAATGGAGCTCAGATACTTTCATTGTTACCCCAAAATGAAACGTGAAAGACGACGCAGAGTTGAAAAATGAAAGGTTTTATCGATGAAAGCTCAATGCAATACTTTGGGTTTACGTCCCCCTTCCTGATTAGCTCTCACTGCTGCATCGTGTGACCAACTGATTTTGACTAAATGTTGAAGTCCAACATTTACTCCATACAACACCTGCCTATTATGAGTATTTGGATAGAATGAACAAAGATTATACGGACATTGAACTCTATCATTCTATCTTGTAATTCAACAATAGCTACAAGGTCTTTAGTGGCCAAATTATGTCAGATTGTGATGAAAAGCGGACCAATATGAAACCATTGCGCTAATCCGCCCTGAAAACAGGTGGGGATTTGTGCATTCAAGAATATCAGAACAGAACCCAAGCCAGCGCAGACTCTCTGCTCTGCATTCCTCCATTCCAAAACAGATTGTTTTCCCTCCTCTTGCCTTCCAACTAAACAGTTATTTGGCTGAACAGACGGTTGTTTCAAAAGACGACAACTGTTCCATCATTTCTGACTGCCCTTGCATGAAAGCTGTGGAGGAAACACAAAAGGGAAAAGTTGATGGCAGTTCACTGTTGTTAACCTCCAGAAACTTGTGAAATTGTTAAATTATAAAAATGACTTTTTGAATAATGGAGAAAAGGTCCTTCCCGCTCTGTCTTTGGTCACATTCATACTGTATCTCTATTATGGAGAGCGTGAAAACCAAAGAAAAGTTAACTTTGTAGATATAGAACCTTTTCAGCATTTATTGTGTCTGCGAGACAAACCTGTATCTCGTTACGTGCGCATGTGTTACAAGATAAACAAAGAACAAATCCTTGTTTGGTTAAATATTTTGACATCCATTCTGACAGCTCCATATTGACTGCTAGGATATCTGTTCTTCAAATCTTCGATCAACAGAACCACCAATGGACACTGCATAATATAATTATCAAGGTCCTAACATGGGCCAGTATGGTATGTCTAGAAGGTAAAAGTAATCCTGATATTTTGTGAAATGTGGCAAATTAATTCCTGAGTGACTGTACATGAACAATATAATAATCTTGAATTAATCAAATGAGTTTATTACAGGATATTTTTTTCCGCTTGACATATGCTCTTCTAACTCAGAAGTGACTGTCTCAAACTAGAGGTTAATTAAAATAATTCACTTGATTCAGGAGCAATTCATCATTGTTACATAATGTTACTCAGTGCAAAATGAATAACTTGCGGCTTTTATTGAGTTACATTTGTATTTATATTGGGAAACCACAAAGACTGTGGCTCGAAATACCACAAAGACTGCGGCCTGTGTTCAGATGGGTTTTATTTTATTACTTGTATTATCGTTTTTATTGATTTTATATAAAGCACCTTGAGCTGCATTTCTTATAGGAAATGTGCCATATAAATAAAGTCTTATTATTCTTATGAAATGTTCTCCCATTTTGGGTAAAAAGTTTGGACAAAGAGAATAATTGTCAACGTTTGTTCTTCACGCAGATGACAAAGGAAGAGGACATGCGCTGGTCAGGGTCAAGATGACTCACTGTCAAACAAGAAATAAGCCCACTGATTAATTCATGCTAAGAAGACTGAGGGTTAACCAACAGCATTGACTGATGTTAGGCCTAATCCAAAGGCCAATGAAAAGCAAAATCATAGAGGCTCACCTTGGCCTCATAATAGCTTTAAGCTCAAACCCTTGAACAGGTTCCAGCAGCTCAGGGCAGCTCCGTTGAGGCCCCTGATCCTGGATTTCCCTGGCTGCGACAGGTGCGCTGCAGGCCAGGAGACTTGGGGGTAAATGTTTGCGTACAGAGGGCGAGCCCAACCGCGACTCAAAGCCTGGGAGCGCCTCTGATTTACGAGGTAACATTTACTACCTATTGAGCTCAATTACACAAGAGAAGGAGCCCAATACGCAAACAAGCCAGCCATTTTGAGTTGAAGATAAAGATGGAAGATGTTATGACGTTATATGTTATTGGGTACTGTAAGGGTGAGATTTATGACTTTAGATGATGTGTGCATATAATGCATAAAACTAGAGGGCTAAATTAAAACACAACCTGATGTGCGGTGCTTTCCTGTGTGATAGCGTTATTTCTATCAAATGGCATCACTCACATCACGTCAAGCTGTCCTCTAAGTAATTGCATGACCAGGGAAGACACAGGACTGTGAACATCCATCAATAAATCAATACACTCTCAAAGAATATGACTTAGTAATCCTATGATTTAATCGCTGAAGGCAATTTGAGGCGAGAGGTACAATTCATCTAGATATGAGCATTTTACAGTTTGAGGTAAAAACGTATTTCCGGTGTTTGGAGTCGAGGGGCTGAGTAGTTGGAACTGAACATTGTCAGCGCTGTATAACGTACTGACAAGGCCTTCCACAACACATTTATGAAAAAAAGAGGGGAAAACGAATTACTTGTGCATACATTGTGAAGTACTTGAAATGACTGAGGCCAGTGAAGGTAATCACAGTGCCAACGCTCCTTTGATATTTCGGAAAGTGGCTATTTGAACTTAAAAACAGACAAGGCATCCTATCATTTGACTGGTAATTTTCCATTACCATCTCAAGCTGGAAAAAGGCCCCACTTCTGATCCTTGGACTGATTGAAATATGCTGCTCATTAGTGTCTATTCACAGAATTCATGAATCACAGCATGTCAGAGACTGACGGCTCACCTGTAAAATGGCTCCACTCATTAAAAGACATAGCTATTATAATTTTTTTTCTGAATTCATTACCTGTTCAATTGTACTACCACCTAGATGGAATCACTTTATTTCTTCCCTTTATAAATATATATATTACGTGGGAAATGAGTGTATTGAAATGGTTTGACATATTCAATCTCAACTACTGAACCTTTCACTTAATACGCACATTTTATGTTGATGGTTAGCATCAATCTGTCAAAGGACTTGAATGAAGCAAGGAAGTCTGTCCAAAAGAATACAAAGGACATACAATCACAGTCATGTTACTCCTGAGAGTAGGTGGAGAGGGTTAGCCAGGAACAAATGCCTGGGTGAGTTTGTTGAATAACTTATTCCCTTATCAGCATATCAACTATTCCCTTTGCAATACCAACTATTTAGACAGCTGCGCAGGACACATAACAATAACCACGGCACAAAGTCACTGAAAGATGTACTTCCTGTCATTCGGACGACTTCCTCTTCTATGAGTGGTTCGCTGACCCATTTCCTTTTCGTGTTTAAACCAACCCGGTAAACACCCAGTTTTATTCAGTCTCATCATGATTCTCATGCATGCGTCGTCTCTCCCCCTCCTTCCCCTCATCGTTCTCCACTGTATATCCAGCGTGAGACGGAGTCAAACACTGTTCAAAATAACTTTCCTTTAGCACGTTGAACGGAGAAGTCTTAAGAAGGAAAGTGATAGTGCAGCAGCTTGATGGGGGGATGACGGCAGGTTCAAGGTGGCAAACAGAAAGAGGAGTGAGAGATTTATGCCAGACGTGTGTTGACTGACAAAGAAGCTTCTCGGCGCTCTGCAGGAGACCAGCTTAAAACCTCCTCATACATTTTATATTAATGCCAGAGATAACCAAGGTTGTTTCCCTCCACCCAAGGATCCAGTATCTCCCAAGTTCATTTAGCACATCCGAAATCATGTTGAAGCTCCAGGTTTTTTTTTACCATCTTAATCTCTCCAAAACTCGCTAGAGAATATGTTTATTCCTGAGTGGAACTGATTAGATTCCTGCAGTGCAGCTAGCCTGTGTAGAAGCCTGGCTACAGGATGAAAAGGCTGCTACGGTTAGAAACGTTCTCCTGTGCAACTGTAGGTACTGTAACCTTGCCATTTCACCAGATAATAAGATGAGCTGCTAAAGTGAGGAGGAGAAGACGTCTCTCTGATCTCGCTCCCGAGTTCACTCAGTTTTAGTTTGTACCTCCGGTATCGGGATTTCAGCAAGATAACAAGTCAGAGACAATTTTTTTTTTTCTCTTCCATGGAATGTGAGAGCTGACTGTCAAAGAAATGTGTGCTTTGTACGGGAGACAAGGAGAAAGGTGGACTTGTGGAATGTGGGAACTACAGAAGCAGCTGCCGTCAATGTACATCAACTGTGTCACTTTCTGACAGCAGTAACATGCAAGGTTTGTACCTGGTACCATCACGCCTTGTCTATTTAAAGACCCGGTGAAGCTTTCTCCTCCACTGAATTCCAATGACACACACTGTAGGATTCAGCAAGACATAAGGAAGTGGGTAATATATCATATATACATTTATATGTGAAGACTATGGAGTAATAGCAACTCTCTAAGAGCATAATACTGTTAATATCATAATTGTGGAATAATATATAATAATATCAAACTAGCAAACTAAATGTTCCATGCCGTGTCCTCGGGGTAGTCCTACAGTATCAGTCATTAGCTCTGATTTAGTTTTCCAAGGAACGAGTCATACATTTTAATACATTTTGGTAATACAGCTATTTTATTAAGCAATCAATGAATATTTACATTTTACTGTGGGTAAATTGCCTACTCTTCACCAAATTGATATAAAAATTGATAATTGCTTTTTAAAATCTTTAAATTGCTATCCTGGAAATGTGTAGCCTACAGGCCTATTTCTTTTTTTTTTTACTGAAACAGTTTGCAATAAAGGGCAACTTGAGATCAATATCCACACAAACAGTGTATACTGCTCGAAATACAACATGAGATTTGACATCAACAGCTTACTTTGCGTTCTCAGTCAAAATGGTCGCTTCCTCATTCTCAGATTGCTGAAACTGTGGAAAATATGGCTCCCAGCAAGAAAGGAGTAGAAGCAGTTTTTTGATCCCTGCTTGAGCTCCACTCTTCACTTGCTAGTCACGGGATGCAAGAGCAGATGTCTGGCATTTAACAACCATGAAAAACAGTCGAGAAAATTCTTGGGAGAGTGACAGTGCCTTTCTTCTTAAACAGGGCTGTTTCAGTTGTCAAATAAACACACCAACAGACACACATTCTAAAATCAGTTTTTCCCGCCACACACAAATGACTCAGACACACGCACAATTAAAAACCTCAGGAGACAAGAATCTGATTGTTTATCTGTGTCGAGGCATACAGAATTGGAATCCAGCGCCACGGATAAGACATCAATCTTCCTCAGTGGGCAAAGTAAATAATCTGATTACGAACAGAATAATTTCCCCTTCAGAATGGTTTTATCTGCTCGTTCCATGGCTCATCGCCAGATAACTCTGAAGGCACTTGGCACAAGATGGCTGCCAGCCTCGGCCCTGTGTCACAGCAGCATCACCGGTGTATCTCACATGGAATGAGGTCATAGTCACTCTAACAAACTTTCTGTTCCACAGCATGTTTTAGTGGTTTGTGTACCACATGCACATGCTGACACAGTTCAAAACATGACCAGAAGGGGCTAGACAAAGTATGTTATTCTAACCAAAGAAGAAAAGCCTTTTGATAATAAAAAAAATAAAATAAAATAAAAAATAAAATAAAATAAAAATAAAAAAACGTAATATTGAAAAGACCAAACACAGTCCAACAACACTTCATTTCATTATTTAACGTAACATTTTGTAAAGGAACCAGAAGAATGGTTGGCAGTCTCATAGGTAAACGCTTTATATAAACAAAGTAGGCTCTCTCTGATGCCGACGTCAGCGAACGGATCTGACCCGTGTCCACATGGGTGTTGTGTTTCTCGTCTGACCCAACAGCTGAGCACATCAAAGCTCCATTCAGAAGACCACCACACTGACAAAGCCAGTCTCTTGAGACACCAGATAAAAGGACTCATTTGGTAACGGTTTTGCCTGAGGGACACTTGTCTCAATTCAAATAAGGTCAAACGAGAACAGTCTCAGACAGCAGCATGTGATAAGATACTAGCTAAGATAAGGGTAACATAAACCCTCATTCTCCCCTTTAAACATGACTTATGAGCTGGATCCTTGTACATGAGACTATGCCTCTTATTGCCATTTACCTCCAATGAAGAGAACATGAATCACTAGAATAACACAATACCGATACATAAATAAGTGATGAAAGCAATAAAGCGGAAAATGCAAAAGTTGGGCTTATCAGACCAAAGGAGGAGCCGAAGGTTTCCTCTGCTGGTGCTGTGATAAGAAAACCAGACTTCAATGGGGAAAAAAATACACGCAAAACCATAAATCACCGTAGATGTAAAGCTAACATACAAGTGCTTTTGTGTTTACGCTTTATACAGCGGGCAATCTCTGCTCTGAAGCTTTATCAGGACTACTGTGTGGGGCGGTGGTTTCAGAACAGGAACCCAGGCCTCAACCTTGAGTTAGACTCCAAAGACTCTTTACATCGTCACAACATCAACTGCTGTATGAAGTCACAAATATTGCCGGCAAATATATGGCTTGTGAAATGACTATGGCATTTAACATTCATCACACCTTTTGACATAACATGACGAGAATGTGGCAAAAAGACGACGATGGAATAAATGACTCAGGGCCCGTGTGAGCTGGGTGCATGTCCTACCAACGATGCAGGGAGGAAGAGAGACCTATTCCCAGTTACAGTAATGGAAAAAGGTGTGATTCCATCAGCTTAACGCCACCTGTCCACACAGGAGGGGAGAGGAATGAAGGATTACAGCAACACTACTGTCCATCAACTGTGTGCTCGAGCCCATCCATACTGGAGGAGTCTTCTAGGTCAGGACGAGAGGGGTGGATCGCTAGACTTCTGTCTCAGGGTAATCCCATCATTTTGATCAATCTCTGAGGTTGAGGGGTGGTTCAGTTATAGACAGAGAAATATATGGGCATCTGAGACTTTTTTCTCCGGCTTCTGAAGCACCCACGGTGACCACGCATTGTGGAATCTAAAGCATGATAAACAGGCATTACCGGTTCAAATTCACAACCAACTGACAAACTTAACGGCATATTTAAGCAAATATTCCTTGAAATTCTCATTTATTCACTTTAACAGCTTAGAAGTCAAGACCCCACACATAGGAATGCCAGGTCCATAAGCTGCTTACCTCTACCTCTGGTAGCGACCAGAGACTGAAAGATGATTCAATGATTCAATAAGTGCAGCCTTCAGAAAGCTCATACCTTCCGGTATTTCACCGCTGCAAAGTCTGGGCAGAGATTGAAATCCACTATGACACACTGGACAGCTGCTGTTGGCTGGGGACATGCCAGAGAGGTGGATTAGGACCCAGTGCCCAAACGCATCCCGACGTTGCCGAGTCGTCGGGCTGACAGGCCTCAGGAGCAAGGGACGGGAGAAGGGACAGGGGACGTTAGAGCATCACTCATTGTTGCTCTGGACCCAACCTCTACTCAAGTATGAAAACATAACTGTAATGAAACTCCTATCGATTGGAGTCTCTTCCTTTTAGACAAATTGCACTCTTTTCTCTGCCTCGCAGCCGCGTGTAAGGCAAATGCTGTAAAAAGGCAAAGATGAACCCCCTAAGGACGTTGTTACTGATGCTCCATCATGGCTGAGGCACCTCAAGGAATCCTTCAACACAATCTATTTCTCGTCCTCCCAAATCGCCTTTTCAGAGCTTCAAGTATTTAGACGGCCATAATAAACATGATTATTTATCCTTGTATGGCCAAGTGAAGCTGACAAGTTTTTTTCTCACCTGTAAAGTATGTAATGCATCAGCCACAGCAACAGATACTAATTCAACACGTAGCTCATTATAACGGCATTGTTCAGGCAGGGCGTCTATCTTTCCTCCACACACTGTATTCGTCAATACCTCTGAAGAACAAACCAATGATCTGTAAAAGCCTTGATAGCTGAAAACAAATATGATGGAAACCTTTTAAGGTCTATTCAGCTATCGGTGGTCATTAGGAGAAGGGCACAGGGAAGGAGATCTATTATAAGCAATTAGAACACAGCCAGATAGAGTGAGAGGAGACAATGCAGAGGGTACAAGCATGTGAGGGCTAGACAGACACCCTGAGTGGATAGCCATCTACCCTGTGTGCAGCTCGGCAGCATTTCTAAATTAAAGATAGGGAGATAGCGCTGCCGCGATCGCTGGCTGGTATCTGCAAGCACCAGGGAAGTAATGAGACTGGGAGGGACATACATCACCCTAGCATCTAGGGGTCAAGGATCTCTCCAATAAAGTTATATCAGTTATGTCTGGTCTTCCCTTCCATTAGCTGTTGCTGTTTGGGTGGTGAGGATCACTGAGGTGGCAGGGCAAATGGAAAAAATAATGTTGATGCCAGTAGTCAAGCACTCATAACTTATCGGTGAGACAGTACATTCTACAGTACCTTCTATATGTCATTTAGCTATTAAACAATTACTATTAAACATTTTACGATGCATATATACAGTACTGAATCTATTGATATTTACACATTCACTGCCAACAGTTTCTCTCAGATGAGTTATTTGTCACATTTTTAACACCAGATCATGGCCAACTACGTCAAAAAAAATGAACAAGAATATCCCATCTCATACCGCTGTGCTACCAAATGCTCACAGGGAAAAACAAGTTGAATGCATTAGTCTGTGCGTGTGTGTGGGAGTTCTGTGTGAACACTTCTGTTCTCCTCCGCTACAACTTCTCAGTTGTCTTTCCTCTGAGCGACTCTCTCAATATATGAAAAAGAAAGGCAACATAAAGTCCACCTGCAGAGAATGAGAGATCTGTTAAAACGATGTCCGCATAGAAAAATCACTAACGTACTGCGAGCGGAGATATAAAGACCAGCCAATATCCTCTTCCTGCAGTGTGTTAGGATGAAACAGTGATCACAAGCAGGAATTGGATAACTATAGAACATCCCCTGTCTAGTCAGCTGGAGGGGGGAGGAGGAGGGGGGCTATACAGGGGATGAGGATTGCACCACATTCTCTGAAAACATGCTGCGATTGAGCACAATAAAGCCAAACAGATTATTTTTTCAATCATATGAAAAATAAACCAGATAAACAGGAAAGGCAGCTTTGACTCCAATTGCCAGATATATCAGCAATAAGTGCTATTAAATAGAAAATTGTTGACCCCCGGAGAGAGGATGGAGTACGGTTGGAGCGAGGATGGGGTGAGGGTAGAGCGAGGCAGGAGAAAGGCTGGGGTGAGGGTGGTTTAAGGCTGGGGCGATGCTTAGGTGTAGGTGGGGCGAGGCTGGAGCAAGGCTTGGGGGCTAAACGAGTGTGCTTAATGTGACCTCAAGAAGGAAAGAGCTGTACTCGACCCTGGTTTCTAAGGAGTAAGCAGGTCCATACTATGGACTTCACCACATATTGATATTCTAACCACTAGACCTCTAGATTAAACCTTGACACAACGTACGTTCAAGCCCAAAGTTTAACCCTTCCTACTGCTGCTTTCAGTTTATAAGGACAATTACATTTAGATTCCGATCAACTAATCAGTAAGCACTAGGCAGTTAACCTTGCAGGTTCGTTCCCTCGAGCAGAGCTGTGTCCCCTAAGACTGCCAGGCCTTGCCTTCCCAAGCTAGCTGTGTTGTGACAGGGCATGTCCCAGGGAGGGAGATACTGTGTGACCTTGCTGGTACGGGGAAAAGCCCAAACCATGAGACTAGGTCGAATGACATGACACATTGGGGTCTGTCTATGAGGGCATTGTTTAAATGGGGCTAACTTACATCTAACTAATAACAGACATATTGGTAAACAATTGCACTTCACACATTTCTCCATAGGGACTAAGTCCACACAATTCAAAAACGACCCAGTTCCACATTAGGCTAGGTGGTCTACTGAAGCAACAACAAGCAAACAGTCATACTTTTACATGGGCTTGAAGCATATGCATGAAATATTAATGGTTAGACCCATTCTGCCTTAGTTGACAATTAAACAACCCATTACTATCAATCATTTTACCCAGTCAGTATGGAGGCTTATATGCCTCTCAACTAATGAGACACAACTGTAATGAAACAACTTTGGCAAATGAGCTTGTCTTTTAATCCAATTAGCTTTGGATGTCACATCCATTGCAAATTAAAGCACAAAAATATCATTAGCTTTGCTAGCAAATAGACTGAGGCCCACCAAGGTAATGGAGTGTTTCGTCTTTGACTACATGAGGACTTCATGGCTTCATAATAAGGTGCTGTGATTTTCTTTTAATTCACCTTATCATTTATCAAATTCCGAAAAGTTGAAAAGGTAAAAATACCCATCGATTTTGACTTGCCTTTTCGTCACTTTCTTGACTGTGGACATCCAGTAACATGAAAGACAGAGGTACCCTAATGTAAGTTCTGGTTAAGTTAAATTAATTCCGAAAAAGGACACCCAGTGATACTAAACAGGACTGTATAAATACATTATATCTTACAAGAGATCACAAGGGAAATCCATTCAGCTCCGTCAGACAAATTAACTTGATTTGCATAGCCTAGAGGATATTACAAAATTATGTTTTCGTGTTTTATTTGATTTGTTTTGCTTTGTACTCGCAGCCCCTACCTTCCTCACCTTTTGGATTTTCAGCTTGATGAATTAAACAACAGCAGACAAAATATGCGGTCATGGCTCCTCCGGTATTTGATTCCCCTCAGCTTAGCCTAGCTTAGCCCAGACTGGCTTCATTAGCCAAATACATGAAAGGATTGACCTTGTCCCAGATGTGTGTGTGACCCAGCTTGCTTGGTGTTTGAGTGGGTGTGTGTTCTGTCCTTTTCAGAGTGTATTATTGTATGTGATAGAAGGGAACCGGAGGCTTAGCAGCAAGCACACCACCCCATAATTGTTCCTTGGCTCATATCTGTCATCGTGCTTCTGACTGCGGCCACTGCCACACATCTCAGTGAAAACACCAACTAAAGCCCGCAGCTCTAATGCACCTCCTCCCTTTTCCCCTCCACATCTTTCTCTTAAGACTAGCCTTTGTTCCTCCAAGCTCAATCTGGGGACACCATTAGTGGGGAGGGAGACAGTGATGCTTAGTGACAGCCAACAACTTTTCTGGTCAAGAGAGCGCCCCGGAGCCATAAGAGTGTCACCCACCCCCTCCCCGCTGTGACTGGATACAGCCCGTTCACCTTTGTTCTAGCTTTCTCAAAGGCAGACAGCTAATTGTGTGACAGAGGTCGAGGTAGGGAGCAGACTCGACAGTCTGAGTCGTGCCACTGTGTAAAGCCGTCTGCCTGACTTGTCAAACATACTGTACTGCTGGAATCTTGGGAACAAAAATTGGGAAGGGGAGGAACTCTTCTTTCTGCTGGAAGTGGCATTTTTCTTTTTTGCCGTTGTGACTATTGTCATCAAATTTAAGGCCGAGCTCAAATTCATGCAGAAATACAGCAAAATGTTGCCGCGTCTGGGTGGGGTGATAACAGAGACAACACTGCCTGTGTGGAGTTGATAAGTCAGACTCAGTATAAATCAAACACCTTCTGGTGGGTGAAATCACTTGTACAGTTGTTGGGCGTCATCACATGTTGAGAGAGGATAGAGGAATTCACTAGAAAAATGCACCATGCTTCAGTGCTCCATAAGGCTACCAGTCAAAATGTTGTGTACGGTAGCTAGCTTACACCAAAATGTCACTGATGAGTGGGCTTGTTTAACCTTGTTACAGTGACGTCAACGCTGTTGTTTGTAGTGCAATACTCGCATTTAATTTCATGTTCTGGCTTGTATTCTAACACAGCACTCTCCAATGCTCAGACCAATGTGGACTGACTAATGAACAACAAACAACATATCTCAAAGCTACAGTGTGTAGAAAACAACCCAGACCCCTCTATAGGTGGTTAATGGATTCACTTGGCCGCTTCCTAGTTCTGGGACAATGGGTCCCAGTGTTTGCTTTGGGTTTTGGCAGGCTTCACTTGGCTGGTGAGCAGCATGCATCAGAACTGGCTCCCACCAAGTGGCAGACTATCTACACTGGTTGAGCCCTGACACATGCATTCAATGTTAAGTATCTGAAGAATGAGAACAAAAAAAAAGAACAGTTCACCATAACGGCACCATTTGAGTTTATAAAAACAAGATCCAAACAAAAAGTGAGATTCTGTGTTTTCCATGTAAAGGATAAAAACAAGCAACTCCATACGTTTATTTGGCTCTATAAATATGGCATTAACATTTTCCGTAAGCGGGTGCCGCAGAAGCTGTGGTGCAAAAACGGACATGACACGGGAGCCAAATCATCTTTCTGAGTGCTCCTCTCGCAAGCTCCCAGTGCCCCTGGCACTAATGCACACTGACGGCTAATGTATGCCATTGATTACAGTAATATAATCTAACAGGTACAACTTTCTTGTTAAAGGAAGACTGGAGCCCGCCCAGGCTAAAGAAAAGGGCCGATTGCGACGGATTTGCAGACGGTTATCCAGTAAAGAAATGATTTGCTTTCTTATACATGGGGGCTGGTTTTTGTAAATGTTCATATTCCCCCTTTGAACACGACTGGGACAAATCCTTTTTTACAAATCTGGACTGGGAGTTGGAGACTGAGGCAGAAAGCTCAATGTTCAAAGAACCATTTTCTTGCAGCAAATGAACCTCTCAAAGTGATTACTCCATCCTACAATTCTAAGGTCTTGTGTCTACAGACATACAGCTGCATAAGTGGCATTTCCCATACAGTCAAGCTACTTTGATTATTCTTTTTTTACATCGTTTTTTCCCCCAGCTGTCACCTCCGAGACCCATTGCCATGACAGCTATTTAGAACAATTTCAAAAATGTGTTCTGGGAGGAGAACGAAAGATAATAATTGGATAGAATTAGATTCAGCCTTGATGTGTGAGGTTCCAAACCTGTGTCACAATATGGAACACTGAACGATCTAGAGTCAAAGATGCTCCCAAATGATGTTTCTCCTTGTTGACACACCTAGTCACTTCCAAGTATTGTAAACCGAGGTGAGTCAGTGTTGTGGTCCAAAGTCTGAATCGAGGGACGCACAGAGATAGGAAATTGTGATGATTCCCAAGGAGAAAGACTTCAAAATCATACAATCATTCGAGAACCGTACCAAGAAAGCGTTACAACAGAACATTATGAACAAATCACGTCCAAATCTTTCAGCACTGACCAGTGCCGGGGTGTGTCATTGTCATGAGTGTGGTACAAGACTCCTCACAGTCCTGTGTGTATATCTGGTCCCAGAAACATCTTTGGAAAGAACCAAGGCAGCTCAGCGGATCTGGTTTATGAGCTGTGCCTTTGTGCACGCTTTTGTTGGGGTGTCTGTTATTGATTACCTGTAAAACACTTTCAAGTCTGTTTACAATACACAGTGACATATATAACACCAGCTAATTTCGACGTGCGTTAACACTGTATGTATGATATCAAACACAAAAGGCTTTCAAAGGGACACTGTCCAGAGTCAATAACTGTATGACGTTAATCTAAGATTGAACAAAACAGTGAATGTGTACAGTCGTCAAAAGTGAAGGTGTTGTGTTGACAATATTGATCTTTAGGCCGGTTTCCCTGTGGACAATCTGACGAGTTGCTGCAATACAGCATTTAATAATAACAAAGAAAAAAAAAACACCCCAAAGATTTTACCAATCAATTGATCCAAAACAATCAATACAAAAACATCACCTCAAAACAAGACTCGAAATTACCTAACCCTTGAGTAGTCCCCTAAACAGTTAATTGAGAAGACTGTTTTGCCATCTTATTCATCCCTTCTCTACTTTTTGATGTTATAAAATGTTATGTTTCAAATTCGAACACCTGCATTTGAACACAAGCAAACGCTTCTAAAAAAGCTGAAAAGTTATATAAGGGCCTACAGAAACCCTCCAAAAAAGGCACATAGTAAAAGGGTCGACTCCCATTGCTGCCAATGTTATCATTATTCATTCTAAAAGCGTGAGGACTTGAATGTGTTTCTGTGGGCCCTGTGCTCCTGGCCTCGCCAAGAAAATCTGCTGCTTTGCTTTAAGCTGAGAATCTGTAATGTTCAGACCCCATTTCTAACCAAGGCGGCTTTATGTGAGGAAAACAGTAACAGAGGAGGGGGGGGCATTCTAGGACTGGGGGCGGGTGGGGTGGGGTGTGGGGGGGGGGTTCTACTGCTGATCGGGGGTTTGGCTCGGTGCTGTTGCCGTTTTTGTATTCTAAACCATGGAGCAACACAGGAACATTCTGGAAGGGTGGGGACTCTAGGCTTTTTGTTGCTGGTTTAAGTCCCAATGTGCAAAACAAGCTGAGGTGTAGAGGTGAAATTAAATCCAAAAAGGGGAGCAGCCCTTAGATCCACAATTTCAACATGGCTCAAACCTTTAATCTGAGTTTTCCAACAAAATTCAAGCTAATTCGTTTTCCCAAAATAAAATAAAGCAAACAGAACCCATGGTGTATTAATGTTAAATAATTAACCAGCTATAGCAGCTAAATACAACACATTCCAGGCTCCCGTCGCCCAACATGGTTTCTGGGGTAAAGAGTGAGCTAAGATGCTGAATTGTGTTGACTCAGTTGAATTGCTTGCCCAAGGCATGAGTGTCTGGACACATGCACGTAATGATGAAAGGTCACTGTGCCTCCCGTCTTGTCAACAAAATCGCTTTGAGAGAACAGAATCCCGGCCCCCTCTAAGCCACACATCTCTCAAATACCCTTGCCAGTCAAGCACCAGCAAGCCGTCTGGATAGCCTTAGGTCATTTCTAATTATGTGTTGCAGCATGAGTAATGGCAATGAAGCTAAAAAGTAGCTCTAGTTGTTTTGCTAGAGCACTCTGTCAGTGTTTTACACACACATATTTTTATAATAATTGATTGATTGTCATGATGCATTGTATTTTGGGGAAGGAGAATCTGACCAAAGAACGTTGACAAGTACACACACACACACACACACACACACACTCAATCTTCCTTACTCTCTCACTCTCTCTCCCCTCTCACTCTCTCTCCCCCTCTCTCACTCTCTCACTCTCTGCTTGAGGAACAATCAATCAGATTGCTCAAGGTCATTCCCCAAGATTAGACAAATATTCATATCCACCACTATGCTCGGCAATCACTGTGGTTTGAGAGGAGTAATGCATTACAGCAAATATATTCAACATTCATATTAGCCCATTTCACCATATTGATTTGACAAAAAGATAATAAATCACTGTTACAGCATAACATTTGAACACTGTCAGTTTCACAGAACGTTAAGATGATATTTTTCTCTTAGATGGAATTTCTAAATTCATCCCAGTTAGGCTGGCTCATCCAGTGATGAGAGACCCAGCTGTATCGATCCTCATCCAGTGAGTCATCTTCCAATTGATGAACAATAAATCAATGGCTCATCAATCAGACGTTCAATACATAGTTTCCTTTATTGTTCTACCCAAAGAACAGTTGCCTTGCAGCTTCCAGTTGAACTCATCCCTAATCACTGCCGTCATCTTCAGAACCCCTCAGTCCCCCATGATGAAGAGGTAGAGACTCTCCCACATCGCTCCCTGGTGGCTACCCTGAGAAACGATTAATCCGGGCTGTTCCGTCATGCATTCAGATGTTACTGCCACCTGGACCAAAAGAAAGGCCAGGAGAGAACCCAGAGGAGCGGGCACGAGCCCCGCGATGAGCTGAGCCAGGACACCTCCGGGGTCCTAAGCACTTCCTCTGGCATAGATTGATGGCCAATTAACCAGTAGCAGAAGAGTATTGACGATCGGGGGGAGGGGGGGGAAACAGGAAGGACCCTTAAACATGATGGCGGAGAGCGGGGGAGGGGGGGCAGAAGAGCGCTGCATTCATGAGGACACTCCCGATCTCCAGCAGCATCCATCCATCACTCTACAATTATCCATCAATGAATGCCCCTCTCAGAGAACACATTCATCTGCAGATGTGCAAAATAGACAGTTCATCTCCTGATACAAAGGTGGTAAGCCACTGGCGCAAAGAGTCAGGCGTTATTGTATAATACCACAAATAATAACGGCCATAAGGATAATATACAGCCACGTGCTTCAGAGCATTTGAGCTAATACTTACTGGTATTAGGACAGTAAGCACCTCTTCAGTCTGATTAGATGTTGATGTGGCAGCTTAAAGTTAAAAGCACCTTAGCCAGCGTGTTTCCTAACTCCCTGCAAGTCTGACCTCTGACCTCTGGACAATCAACTCTGTCCTTCACATGGTACATGAAGCCCTCCTCCTCCCCCCAGCCCCTCCGGTTGGACAGTGCAGATGTGCTCAAGGTCAGCACGATGTGGGCTCTCCATGAACAGAGAGACACTCTGCCTGTGGGAGAGAAGCTTCTGGAAGAGCCTCCAGCGGGGCCAAGCCCTCAACTCCACATGCTCATCCTGAATTATCATTGAAGATTCAAGGCTGATTGGCTGATTGGTTGCTGTGGGCACCGCACGTTAGCAACAGTAGAAAGCTGATGAAGGAGCACAGAGGGCAGTCTTCAAACCAATGACGCTGGCTCAGAAGGTTTAATTTTTTTTATTATACCCTTATAGTTAAAGGTCAGGGTTAGGAGATAGGATCATCTTCTCCTGGGTCAGTAGTTAAGGTTATCTACCTTGCTGGAGTAGAAGCCATGCCCACTGCATGAGGCAAAGCGCCCCAGCTCAGCTCCTGCACACAGGCCTGAATCATAGAAATGGGGTAATTGAAACAAAAGGGCAGATTTTGACAGAGATATAGTGGCTTTGCGGAGCCTCTGCACTGACTGCAGAAAATAACACCTCCCACCACCTCCTCCCCCCCCGGTTCATCCTCCATAGGTCCACCCTGCCTCCGGCTGGATGCCCTTCCCTCTCTTCTCAAGAACTCCATTTGCAAATGATGGGGTGAGAGTGGGCATATTAAGGCTTCCAGGAGATAAGGAGGGTGGACATTTGTCATCAAATGGAGCGTGTTCCTCCGTCGCTTAAAGCTGACCTGCGTTGACATGCATCGTTTGCCTTGCGTGCATTTATGCCAAACCATTGTCAATGCCTCTATTAATCAAAGTACAACTAAAGTTATTTTCATATTTCATGTTCATAGCATTTTGCATACACACATTACTATCGAATGACTATACACATTTCTATTGAACATCTTGATTATTTTAAGCAACTGAGTGAGATCGCCAAAGGATTGAAGCAATTTGTCCAAACAACAAATCATGTGTGAAAAATGTAGCATCTTTCTTTTCCACTTTCAATTCAGCAAGCACTATAAGATCCCAAATAAGCATGTGTTCTCTCCAGAGTAATACAATATTTTTAATTCTTTCCTCGCTTTCATTTTTTCCCAAAGTGTAATTTCCCCCGCATTCTGCTTTCTGCAGTTGTGCATCATGCTAATTCACTGGGCTGGTATCAGGGGTTAAGGAAATAAATAATTTTATGTTAAACTGTATTCCCTTTGTGAGCAAGTCTTCACTTCCCATGCATCATTTGAATTCATCTCTCGCAACTGGGGAACAAAAAATAAAGATGTGTGTATGTGTGTGTGTGTATGTGCGTGTGTGTCTATGTATGTATGTGTGTGTGTGTATGTGTGTGTGTGTAGGGAGGGGGGGCACTGCCATGTGAAACACCATGCCCTGCAAATACATGGTGATGACTTGCCAGGGATTATCCATGTAACAGAGAAGAAATGGTTCTAAATTATTTTGACCAGGAGGCATTTTCCCTCCTAATAAATTATGTTCATGCCATTTTATTCTCCCCTTATCTCATTAGTTACTGAGTCAATGGAGGCACAGAAAACTGTTCATTAGTGAAAACAGTTTGAAAGCAAAACCTTGTGTTGATTCAAGTATAATCAGGTTAGAGACCAACAAAGACCCAACCCACAGGAGACAAGGCCTGTGCTCAGTGATTAACAGCAGAACTAGAACATTACATTATGGCACTTAGGCTTTCGCTGGTTGTGTCGTATTGACTGTCATCTCCTCATCACAAGCTCCCAATCCTAAGGATATTGCTCTGAGGCGATTGTTCACACCAGTAGAAGGCAGACTGATATGAAATCCCCAGTTCCCTTACTGAACCAGACAACAGTTGTCTAGCAACTCTCTCATTGGGCAAAATAAAACAAAGGTAAATCCAGAAGATTCTCTGAGGGTGCATGGAGAGCTGGGTTTGTGATGGGGAGAATCTTCTTCGTACAGTGAAAGGACCATGTAGAAAAATAACATTCAGAGGTCTGCGGGCAGACACACCCACACACACACACACACACACACTCTACACAAAACTATCAAATGTATATACTTAAACATATATATACATAAATAATCCCCCAACACACACACACACTTTTAAGTAATCCAGTCCTTTGTCTTCAGACTAAATGCACATTCTACCGATTTTGATTTACCCAGTCAGACATATCACTCACAACACAGTGAAAACCAAGCGCCCCGTTGCCTCAAATAGACTGAACGGCCTACCTTTATTCCTGAATTATGTTTCCTGGCAAGGAAACATTTAAAAGAACAAGACAGCTTTTGATACTAACAAAGGCCGAGTCAGCATCTTCCCTACATACAGTATGGTTGCATGCCTTGTGTGATCTCGAACCAGGCTGTCCCTGACACGATATAAAATGAGCTGGTTCCAGAACTATCTTCTCATCCATTTTTGGAACTCACCCCATTCAATACGAGCAGCTTGTGAGTTCTTACAGGAGCCTATAGCCCTCCATGTGTTGACTGCTCTAGCTGCGCTAATTCAATGCTCAATGAAAAATAGTATTTGAGAAAGAGGTGCTAAATATCAATCAAACACAATCAATTTCAGCATTTCATAAAAGTCAATACTACTGCACTGATATTTACTTAGCTTCAAATGCAGAGTCCCTGGTGCAGGAATGTTTACTTAATCTTAATTAATTCATAATTATTCACAAATTAATACAAGAGGAAATCCTTTTTAATTCATCATCTCATGTATTTTGAGTGTCCTGAAGCTAGCAATTACACAACTTTTAACATGTTTGTATTTGGTCCACATACAATCATGGGGCAAATTAAGTGTGGAATTCCTTAATGTGGTGAGGACACTCAGTAGAAGCTTCCAGCACAGTGCATGGTGGGGAGCATGCAAGGCGTACCACCAACATTTTCCACAAATTTACAGAGCCACGGATTTAAACAATGTTTATGTCTATATTTCAATGTGAATGATTGCATTTCATCTACCAGGTAAATTGTACACATTCGTCAAAGCATTGGTCTGCAGTTCACTGGATTTTCATATAATGCATAAAATGCAACGTTTAACTCAATTGGTGGCTTGATAAGGAATCAGTTGACAGCTTTTTCCATTTGTTGTATCATCTGGGACATTAAACAAAAGACGATGACAGTGTTGGAATGATTCTTGCAGAATGAATGTTATTTCTTTCAAGACTAAAAGATAAACAATTGTCAACTGTTGGCCATGTGGAAGAGTCTGGTAACTCTTCAAATATTGAACATTGACATTCAACTATTATAGTTAAATAGATAAACAACCGTAAGCCTAATTATTCAATTAGAACATTATAGCCTTAACCCATACAGTATATTCAGGGAGTTGATGTACACAGCTTCACTTATCCTGCAATATTTCACGCCCTCGTCTTCGTCTTTAGAGTTGTTGATTGTCTTGTGCATCGAAGCACATTTGCATGCAATTTAAACTACAGCCTTTGGGCTACACCGTTAAATCAGTAGCTCATCAGCAAGAATAGGTCGTCTACCAACTCCGTAAAGCTGTCAGAATACTGCGAATGCAGCAGGAACGGGTCGCCGGCCACAAGAAACGTGCTTTCGGATGCTGCTGCTCACCGCCAGCGTAGCACATTTCCATTCACGGGAATGCTGCTTACAAGCTTACAAAGGGTTTAACACATTTTTTCTGCGGTGCTTGAAGGACAGCAGCGCGTATGTTAAAGATCATTCAAGCATGCCAATTTGTGTTCGTTAAAAGCACGTCATGTTTCCTAAACACAATCTGTTTATTTAACATATTTGTTTAACTTTTATAATTAAAAGTCACCATTCATTTAAAGAGGCAACGAACGATTGTGCCGAGGCACATTAGCTTGCGATCACTCAATTTACTACTCGTGCAAAAAAAACGAACACTTTCGGTGTTCAATACCAGCGTGCCCGCGGAACTATCAAGGTTGCATAGAATAGAACTGCCCTAAATGACACGATTTAAGATTATCGTTAAGCCTAAATTGGCAATAATTAATGCTAAAAAAGGACAGTAGCGACTATTGCGCACAAACGAATTGGCCAAACATGACCCGATATAACTTCTCTGATTAGCCTGCGTCCAGCTGTATCACATTGGTCGTCAGAAACTGTCATATGTTTTATTTTTTACTGAACACGAAGGCCTTAAATACATATCTCAAAAGATATGAAGGTAAATTGAGTCACGGCCACAAACAAATGTCCGTTTAACTTACCAATGCAGGTAAAGCTTGCAAAGAGAAGCCAGGGCATCACGAGGGTGGCACCGAGTCTGCAGCGGACAAAGGGCCCCAGGTGTAAGGGCATCATGTTTGTGTTACTTCTCCGTTTAAGTTTCAAAATTAAATAATCACTTCTAGACTATTTCAGAGTACGAAAGATTTCTTGAGTCGTTTAAAGAGCCGTTTCTAAGCGCCTCTACGTTAAAGTCCTTCCTCAGCACGCATCTTCCTCCAGTAACCTGGCCATTGGTATCCCCGTCGCGCGTCTTCGTTGCTCAGAAACAACGCATCACAGGTGTGGTAAATAAAGGAGCCGTTGCCTCGGTCTTTCTGTCTTGTGTTTCTGTATCTTTCCAAAGCCGTTTTCCTGTTTAGAACTCTGTGACGTGCCAGCGTCCGGCGCTTTGTGTACCACTGTACCGCCTGTCGGTTATCCTCCTGTAAAAGAATACCTGCTCCCGAAATGAAAATCGTGTAAATTAGCATTAGAGAAAGAACATCTGCTTGCACGGCAATGCAGGAGCGAGTAGTCGGAGAGCCGCACAACAAACTGAGTGCCAAAACCAGGACCGGAGTTTGCGTCTGCGTCGGAATGGAGTGAGAGAGTCGATCCTTTTCAGTTTCTTTCTGATCATGCATGCAGAGAGCCCAAGTTTGGAGTTGACCCATTGACAAATGTGCGTTGTTGCCTTGCTTTCACTTATTCTTATCCTGTTTTTTAGTTACCATCTCAAAAATTAATTGTCAAGCCTGACTTGATATCCTTTATAGGTTGCATGTTTTGTGCAATTCCATTCACTCCACCTAGACATCCTTAACAAGCCAGTTCAGGTGATCTCTATATGTATAAAATGTATGGCAAAGATGTTTAGGTGTGCAACATGGATCAAAGCAGTGATTTGCATGCAGATATATGTTCATTTGGATGCTGTGTGTACAGTGTATACTGTTCATAGAAGACTCATATCGATGATAAACAGGCATGATCAGGCTTCCAATACAGAGTTCTGATTCTAAGAAGCGCTATCAACCTACATCCTAAAACCGCACTCCGTAAGAACACAGGAATTTTCAAGCTACCTTGTCATGTCTTTAAAATGTTTTATCTGCAGCTACAGCAGTTTATTGTTAACTTCTTAGTTTGTTCTTTGGATTAAGACTTTGTTATATGTGCACTCCCACGTACAGTAATGAATCAGTATAACCTGAAGAAACAGGTTCACCATTTTTACAGCTAATTATGTTCTTTGTACAGAGAGATAAGACACAGAACCTCGCTATTGTAACAAACTCATTAAGACCTGTCGCTGTCTAGCACAGCATGAGAAAGGTCAGAATAACATCCATTTGGATGACAATGGTAAATAACACACCCACACACACACACTGAAACCCCCCCCCACACACACACCATTTATGATAATCTTCCATTTGCCCCCGGATGGGAGAAGGATGGGAAGATAAACAACCACACACTTTTCTGCATCATGGGGGAAGAAGAGTGTGACTCAGTGTACTCTAAGTCACCAGTGAGGTGGTTCATAAGGAGCTGTGTATTGTTCTCCTAATCCACTCAATGTCAAATCAAACAGTAGTTGAAACCGAAGTGGGTTCCTTTTGAATCTTCCTTTTCATTAGACAGTGGGTCTGAAGTGTCTTTGCACACAGATAAGATATCTAAGCTAATCAAATTTAAGTGCAGGCTCTGAAGATCTGTTTGAGTTTCTGTGAATAGGTGGGATATTCGTTAGATTTCTGTTGAATCCGAATATTTGGTGGTTTGCCATTGTGTCGTTGCTTTGCCTGAGATTTGAGGACAGCTGGCAGGTCCCAGAGTAGTCGCTTGTGCTGAATCAGGCAAGATGGTGTGTGTTGAGACGTAGAAGATAATGTGTTCTTCCAGAGCTTTCCTTGTTATTGACACAAACAATCCCACCATGTGAGGAGCTATAGGCCCGGAGCTCACTGTCCTAAATTTCCTCCAGTACTCACTACCAATGAAGAGTCATTGCCCTCTAGGCAGTTGATGCATGCTGTTGTTCATCGATTTGTGGTGTTGTAATTAATTTTCTCCCCGTCATTAATTTGAGTTACAATACCCGGAGACTTAAAACAGCTTGTTCATCTGCAATTAATCACATATCTCACAAATAACCTCAAGTTCTCTCCTACTGTCTTGAATAATTCACTTCTGTCATGACTCTCCGGTCTACAGTTAGTGATCTATAAACATAAAGAAAACATGAGGCTCATTTGTATGTCAAACGCTACAAATTTCTGTTCTACTCCCCTCCCCCCCACTTCTTTTCCCCTCCCTCTGACAAACTGAGCAATTATGGCCAGTTAACGTATTCAAGCCATAAAGACAAATGATTCGCTGGGTCAATAATCTTCGACCCGAAGAAGGTGTCCGGTTTGAAATTAATATTATTTTTGTTTACAAACAACCGCGTGGGTCCCTCAAGGGAGCTGCACTGCAACGGTCTGTCTGCAGCCTAGATCAGGAGAAAGAGTATCAACTTCCTCCAGGACCACAGACTCACAGCCTGCTGGTTTGTTTATATCAAATTAAACTACAATGCCACTCCAGAGGGATATAATTGACCACAGTCTGAGATTGAATGACTAAAGATCTTAATAAGCCATCAGTGGATTGCATATTACATTGCAAACCGCTTATGAGGCTGCAGACCAAGGAGGTGGAGGGCTTTGAAATTTGCATGGCACAGCATTTTTGTAATTAATTATCAAAGGAAAATACTCTATGATGATCAATAGATTTAATGAAAAGTTTTAAATGGGAATAGAACAAATAATTGGAGTCCCTAAACCTCAGTGATATACAAAGTAGATATTGACTACTAGGTAAGGATGTTTGAAAATAATCTAAAAGTGTGAATCCTCAGCCTCTCCTAGATACTTCACAACACCAGGTTCTCCCACCTAAACATAAACAACTACTGTTACACAGTATTTTGGGGACAGAACTGGGAACATCTGATCAAGGTAAGATCCTCATCATGCACATGCAGTATTATTAGTGGGTGACTTCCACCCTGTAGAATTTCACCCAAAGGGAGCAAAAAGTGCTTAACACCATACTTTACCGAGATAGAAAGACATGCATATCATACAACGGTTTGGACTTTGTAAAATTCAATTAGTCCACGAGTGGAAACCAATCATCGTCCGAACGATATCACCATCGATTGTCAGTGCAGTTGGATTTGATTGAGTGGGAGTGAGAAAAGGAACGAAAGACAGAAAGAGAGACAGACAAAATAGTGAGAGAAAGATAGACATGGTTAAAGAAAGAGAGAGAGAAGGATGGTGAGTGATATTGAAATAGAGTGAAGGTAAAAGAGAGATAGAGATAGAAACAGAGAAAGAGAGACCAGAAGAGAGAGAGATGAAGGGGTCAGTGAGAGTCTCTCATCTCAGCAGCACAGACTGCTGATGAAGCTGAACTGCAATATCCTCGCACTTCAGCTCTGATGATTTCTCAATTTTACAGATATGACCTGAGAATATAGTTTGATGAAAATGTAAAATGGAATTACCACCAAATCAAACCACCAAAATGAAATCGGCAGCATCTTAATCCACCACTATAAATCAAACCCCCAAAATGTTAAGGACAGTATTACTTGCTAAGGAGTAGCTAATGTTTTCCACCTTTTGTAGTGTTCAATTACTCAGTCATATATTATCAATATTGGGATAAATATATGTTCACACTTTGTGTTTTGATAAGGGTGCCTGTGGTTGTTTCTCTCTCTCTCTCTCTCTCTCTCTCTCTCTCTCTCTCTCTCTCTCTCTCTCTCTCTCTTTATGTATGACTCCCTACCTGTCTCTCTCCCTCCTTAACATGGTGGGTACAGGGTTGATTGAGAGAGTTGATGCTAGTAACATGGGTGCCCAATGAAACCACTTGTATCCTCCATTCCAAAGAAGTGTCTGTAAATTATGTTTTAATTGAATGTGTTTCCATCCAAAATATATTTTATTTATACTAAAATACTTATTGAATGGTATAGATTATGATGATTTAATTTCCCCCCAATTCATGTGGTCATAAATGCATTTGCATTCGACCAGTGAAAGTAGACTGACTTCCAACTTGTCCAGCTCATTGCATACTATCTAAGCAGTTCAACTTAGTGTGTTGACGACTCATTACTTACAGACTCTTGTTGTTTATCCAAGAAGCATCAATCAACTGTGAAGGTTAAAGATATTAATGGAAGGGAAATGCATCATGAATTAAAGGAGATATGAAGTACTGTTAACTGCAGGTGACTCATATTTTCAATAACAGAAGGCAATGTTGAAATTCTGTTTTCTTTTTTCCTTTTTGTTCTTGTTTTCTAGTCTGAACATCAACTGGGAATTTAACTATTTGTAAAACAAAACAAAAAAACAACCCAGAGAAACTCAAACATACAGTAAACTTTACAGTATACATTTGCTTTGTTATAGTGGAAGCATGTTTGTGGATATATATATACATATCTGTTATAGTTGAAGCACGTTTATGTGCTCCTTTCTTCAGAGTTAGGTCTTTAAAACACTTCCTACCATTCCCCAAGAAACCCTTTCTACACACGCACACACTTTTATTCATCACATTTCTTTCCTGATCTCAGTTTCCTTAACCGACAAGCCTTTGTTGTTTTGAATGTCACATTGTGTAAAGCAGGGAGAGGTCCTTGAATGATGTTGAATGTTTTACGACTCAGCTGTGGCGTTTGATTTGTTCAGAGGGAGACAGGACTGCTTTTTCCCACCACACTCTTCATCTGACAGGCTGTACAAAATTACAATCTTGCTAACACTACATTTAATTTTCACATATAATGAAGGATTCAATTATCACTGCTGATATGCTGGCCCGTGCTCAACTTCTCTTTCAGAGATCCTTCTAGAACTATTGAAGAAGGGTGTGAATATGCCTCAACGTTGATAGTCGGTTGCTGTTTTCTGTGGCTAGCTCCATCGATGGAAGAAACATTGGGACCCAAAAGGCTCTTTAGGGACAGTCTAGGATATTATGAACATAATAACCTTTTGACTCAGTGGTCTCAAAACCTAGTGTGCCTTACAGGACAGAAGGTGTCATGTGACGGAGACGAGCATGTGTCATTTCTACCGAATACTGTAAAGAAAAACCCTGACATTTGACATGGAAATAGATACTGTTGCTTTGGCAATGGAAATACATGGATTTTTCTGTCAAAGACCTTTCATTGTTCAATGACACTTTCATTAATTAGCCACAGACAGTGTAATGTATTTTTTTATTCCCAAACTGAGTTTTGTCAGCAAATCAGTTGGAAAACAGCATCAATAGAAACATTAAACATAGAATGTAGTAGTCTGAGTATATATTACAACAATATCATTGTACAGTCTATATACTCATAAAAAACGAATGACCAAATAATAATAACATCAACTGGAACTCATGTTTTTAAATCTGTGTCATCTTTCATCGTCTGTGGGCAGGGGGTCCTGTTTGTTTGTCTGACCACGTTCTCAGAAATGTGTCAGAATGGTTTCGACATAGAGACCAATCTGAAGGTAAGTGCACATATTGTTCACCCCACACACATCCTGCTCATTCAATTCGGGGAAATTGCTCAGCTTCAAAAAAGGTTGTGATTATTTTGTCACTCAGTGTCCCAGGTGACATTTACAGAAAATAACTTCACCAGCTTGAAGAAACACCACAAAGCAAATATGAAGTCATGATGGGGGGGGGGGGGTTGTTCCACTTGAAAACTTGCAACAAAAAAAACTTAAGGAACTGAAAAGTCTATATTTTTATTATGAAAAACAGTTCAATTTCTATTTCATTTCATTTACAGAAAATTGAAGGATAATTTGAAACTTGTTTTAATGAATTGGTATTGCAAGAGAGCATTGACTAGAGGTTATCTTGCAAATGAACAGCAATTTTACGTGTGTGTGTATGTTGGTACTGGGTGGAAGGGGTGGGGGTGGGGGTGGGGGTGGATGTGGTCGGGGAGTAGACTGAATGCTTCATCAGCACGTGTTGAGAATGAAAGGTGTTTAAAGTCAATTTGTAGTTTTGTGCTCATGAATGTTGGGATTCTTATGTACAGGGTCTGGTAGAAGCAGATAGATCAAGGTGTTCATATTGAATCTGCACAAAGCTTAATCAAGCAGGATGAAAAGATATCTTAGGGACACACAAAGTGGCTCATCTCTCAATTCGAAAAATTTGCTTCAGGATTGAAGATGTCCTGAATTTGAAGTGCCTGAGCTTTACTTTACTGCGAACAATAAAGTAGACAGGTTTTTCAGTGGTAAATAATGATCTCCCATTGCACCTCTTCTCTGTGACAATATTCAGTCGTGCAGCTATATGCAAAGTGTTGGAATAATAAATGAGAATATGGAGATAAAATGATTCTTGGCTGCCATTGAAATATATGGTTTTCCATTCGTTTTTGTCAATTTTTCATCCAACTAATGTTTGAACACTGCTTTGAATTAATTCATTATTAATTATTGGATGTGCCTATGGAGGAAGTAGTAAACAGCTACAAAATCACCCATCATAGCATAGTTTAAAAGACAAGGAAACAGATGTCCAAAACCTTTGAAATCAGCAAATTTTTCAAAGTTCGTTCCCCAAGCTTTTTCTATTAGAAGTTGAAACAATCACACAAAATAAATACGGCAAAAACAGTTCCAAAAGCCACAACTGCAGTTCTCTGAGAACCCCTTTCATCTTCTATCTCCTGAACCCCTCCATCAGCAGGAACTGCCTCGCCCGCGCTCAGCATACTATCACCACAAACAAAGACAGATGTGGGCTCAAAAATGTAATCTGCCTAGAACAACCCGAGTCATCCTATTGTACATACTAACTTAGTCTCAAAACATGAATAAGAACACATCTCACCTGTGATCAACTGTAAACACATTAATGGTTGTTCTGACAATGAGGATCAGCATAGAACAAACATGATCTTCAAGAGGTGTGTTATTCATTCTAAATCAGCTGACTAGGTTGTGTATCAGTGAGAATGTCTGTGTCACATAGTTAATTCCCCGGCAGCTATCGAGCTTGTGGGTATCATCCATAGCCCGCAAACGGAGCTGAAATTGATGAATGATGCAGCTTGAAAGGACTTGTTTGGAGTTCACTGAGACGATCCGTCCCAAATAGATTTTGAGGATCACATGTCAGCAGGATACAGAGATACTCTTACTGGAGCAAGGTTGTGTGTGTCAGAGAAATTGTATCCAGCTTCCTGGTGAGGTTCATTTATCTCCCTTCGGCCCTGTATTTCTTTATAGGACTTGTAAAGTCAAAAGGAGTGTTAACAAATTAGGACAATAGCTAGGAGGCGCAGGAGGAGATGTGTTGAACTGTGTTCCGAATGTGGTTGAGTTGGAGGAACCAACACAGGCATTGTACACACTACATCTGAAACTTAAATAGCTCAAAACGTGTTGGTCTACTACAGCAATGAGAGTTGCTGAGTGTTGTGAGATGGTTAGTAGTGTGGGTAGGTCAGTGTGGCTGGTCAGTTGTGTGGGTAGGTCAGTGGTGTAAGTTAGTTAGTCATATGGGTGGTCAGTAGTGTGGGTGGTCAGTAGTGTGGGTAGGTCAGTGGTGGACCTCACTTTGATGCTCTGTTGATCATATTGGTGCAGTGACCCTGTTTCATTCCTCTACAGAGGCAAAGGTCACAACACTGAATAAAGTGCAGAAAGAGGACACAGACTTCCTGGACTATATTTGTGTAGTCCTCTTGTGGTCTGCTGTCATACAAGGAACACAAAACGTTCCCCTCACTGGGAACCATATCCATCACAAAATAAGGAGATACAGTAAAGAGATGAAAAGATAGAATTCTTATCTGCTGTGCTGCGGGTGTGGAACAGACATTGTTTTTACCCTAGATGAACCTAGACATGTCTGGAATCGAGCTGAGTAGCTCCCACATGCCATTTGGAGTTTTACTGGCCAGTGTTTAGGTGAGAATGTTTAGAGTGTTACATACTGAGGCATCCACAACATCCATAACAAAATCATAAATGTTTTCACTCATTTCCAGCAATGGCCACTGAAAGCCTAAATGCACCTGAGACCAGGAGAGAACACGAGGTCTTCAATCACCAGGCTCCACAGTTTAAGGACAGGTCTCAGTCTATTACAGCCAATATGTGCCACTTAACAGCTAATTTACAGCCCATCTGTGTAGCATTCCTGTCAGCCGCATAGCCTATTGTAAATCATAACATTGTTGTTTGCGTTTTATGGTTCCACAGTCCAACTTAGGCCAATTTCATCTTTATTTGCTGTTTCTCTGGGATCTCTGTATTTGCTTATTGGTTTGAATGTCAGTGTGGTTTGAGCACACTGACTGAAATAATCACAAAGACATACTGTACATGATTTAGACGATGCAGAATGTTATGGCATATCACTGAATTACACATAAGAGTGTAAAGGGGCATGACCTTTGTTTTTTCTCTTCCGTAGTCACAGAAAAGGGTCTGTTTGAGTGTCAGGATGATAACCTCGAAACGCAGCGAGCAGAAAACACAGAGTGACTGTTCAGTAATGCACAGAGGATCTTCAAACAGCTTCAGAAACTCTACTCCTCTGTGTTCTCTCTGCCCACACCACTCCAGGGCACGGAAATCATCACGGCGGCTGTTCTTAAAAATATGTCTTTTGTCTTGGTGTGTTTCCACTAAATAGTTAACATATAATATCCTTCTTTAGTCAAATAGCCTAAGGAAGTGAGCGTGAGGGAGGAAAGAGCTAAAAACTTGTTACATCCACCACAACACACTGAGAGCACTTTTAATGAAATGGGATTCTATGTTCTGGCTAGAGAAACAACCCCCGTGTCCTGGTGAACCTCTGGTTCCCGACCAAGAATAACCTCTGTGTTCTGGAGTTAATATCAATTAATATTTAGTGAGGACTGTGGAGGTTGGCAGTAGTGGAGGCTGCATTATCACAAACATTCTCCGTTCATCGCAGCGAGGGTGCTCTGTGGTCTCTTTTCTTGTTTTGGTGAGGTCAGCTGAGGACCTACTGATTGTTTCCCATGATAGACAGCACACTGGAGCTCAATCAACCTACTGCCTTCCCATTATCTTGTGTAATACATGGGATCAGTACAGTAGGTGCTTCAAGTATCTGGTAGACACATAATCACACATCTTTTACTGCTCATGGATTATGGGCAGCGTGTTTCCGTCTCTTTTCAAGCACAGGTCGTTAGCTTCAGTAAGGGACTCTCATGATAAAGAAGTAATGTTTACAGCAAGTCTGAGCTCGGATCGTCGTTAGCTTACCGCTAACGATTTGACCTACTTCATACCCAGTGGGACTGGTTTGCATTTGCTGATGAAGCCAAAGAAGAAAGCAATGCTAACTGTGGGGAAATGATACCGGCCTTTGAAAAACTAATACAAAGAGTAAACAAGTTGTGGTGGTTATGTTCATGAATAGAGAACCTAGAAGAGGCCTGACAAAAATGATAAGATTTTGAGATGAGACACAAATACAGACGCTTATGGTTGACTATTTTGTTAGAGAAATCCATCAGTATAATATAAAAAAAACACATTTAACAAAAATCCAGATTTGTGTGGAAATATTGTCCACCGATTACTGTGTGGGTTTCCAATTTATACAAAAAATAGCAACAAAGCCAAAATGATAACAAACAGAAAACCCCCGTGCAGTAGAAAACAAACAGCCCCAGGCCTTGTGAAGAGACTCAGGCCCAGATTGGAGAGGATGTGAGCTCTCCCTAATGGCTGCCCAATATGCTGGTACCTGTCCCTGATGAGCTTTCCTCAGTGTTACACTAGACTGCGTACACACACACACACACACACACAAATGCATATACACCCACCAGATTGTGTGGTTTCAGATGCATGATTATTTGATTAGTTGTGGAAATAGTCAATAAAACTAATCAACTCATTTTGAACATGCAGTCTGCTGTGCTAGACCCTAAATGGACATTGTGTTTCAAGTAGACACGATGTCCTTAAAGACTGACATAAATATTCTGAACTAAATGGAAATTCTTCCTGTCCTGTGTGCCGTGTGTGCCAGGCAATGAAGACAAATGACTGTGACTGAAACCCAGAAGATCAAAGACATTCGGGTTTACATGGAAGGGATAGAACTCTGCTTTGAGCTTTGCACGGTGCCCTGAAAATGATTTCCCTAAACACACTTCTGGAAATGATCTACTAGGAAAGCAAACTTGACGAGTCAATACGACCCCACTGACCAGAGCGGAGAACCTTGAATCACTCGGACTTTGGCCTTTCTTTGGTCAAACGTGTCTTCAAGAATTCAGGAAATGAGCCACTATACCAGGTAAAACAACACTCCTCCAGACTATAGGTTAAGAAAGGACTGACTCATCTGACTCATTTCTTCAAATGAGCCCCTGAAGTTTCAACTTCACGCAGTGCTGACCTTTCAAAAGTGCCTGAAAGAAATGACACTTACAAATGAATACATCTCCAATAACAGATTTTAAAGAATATTTTATACGAGAGAGGGAATACTGAGAAGAGAATCTCACGCAGCAAAGATGGCATACATTACAGTTCAACATGGAAGCTCTCCTCTCATTTCAGTAATTGACGTGTTTTGGAGTGTAGGTTTTTTCACGCCTCAAGGCATTTAACATTTCTGTCAGTCTCTCCGCTGCCAGGGCGCAGGAGGATACAGAGACAAGCCACAGACGTTGGATGGGAAGCTCTTTGCTATTGAGCTAATAAATGATGCAGAATTTAGCCAACAAACATGATTAGAAATGGCAGAGAGGAGATGAGAGGAGTACCATCTACTCTGGATGAAGTACCATCCAATAGAGACATGTAAAATTCAGAGCTTTCTGAAGAGATTTTTGACCTTTTTCTTTCTTTCCGCGTGTTTCATTTTGAAGACAGGAGAGGTCTCCCGCAACTCTCTGGAATTGTCTCATCGTCTTGCTCTCTAGCACACGATACACACACAGCCTTTTGAGAAGAGCACTGTTCAGAGAGAAACTTGACAAATCTGTATGCCAGGGCAGGCTCGCATCACCTGGGAATACTACCCTCCACAGAATGCACTTGTTCAAATCTGGATGAGCCAACCCCACCACCAACACCTTAAATCTGTTGGGTTGGAGGGAGGGGGGCAATGCTTTCAGCAGAGTACGGGCTCATGATGAGTTATGATCATCACATATACATGTACATAGACATAAAGCAGCGGGCCTCATAGACAGAGCCCTGTAGGGCGCTGAGAGTAGAAGTCTACACTGGGGGTCTCATTAAACCCCCCCCCCACACACACACACACACACACCTTCTCCCTGGTGAATCAACAGGAAAACACGGTAAACTACGTACTCAGACAGCTGAAACATGGGGAGCTGTTTTTCACTCCAACTTGTATTATTGGACAGTAGCTCCTGGGATGCCATTCGTCTTCCACCACGATTCCAGAGTGTTCTCTGTAGGAGCTGGGAGCTAAGGGCGCCTTGGAACCTTGGGACGTCTAGGAATCGTGTTCTGTAGCTCTGCTTATGCCATACATCGGCAACATTCTCTACAAGAGAAAATATATATCGTACTGTGTGTAAATATATAGCATGTGTCAAGATAATGTTTTATAATTAGACAATGATAACACTTAATCTTTAGTGCACACAATTGACAATGGTAGTGCAGAGCAATATCTATTGTTACTCAGATATGAGTATGTAATTAAATGGTGCCTAAGGGATTTCTTAGCAATAACTTAATTAGCATGCACTTATGGTCAAGGTTCTACAGAATAATTGTGTTCACCTGTGTTAGCACATTAGCTATACGCTCTATTCCACAACACAACCATCTCAAAGTGCACTTACAGTACAAATTGAAATGTCTCTCCTCAGAATCTGAATTCTTGTTTTCTAAATTGTTCCTGGCGGATGCAAAACAACCAAACAACACATCTCTCTTTCTTTGCCCTCTCAATGTTTTTCTTTTTTTAAAGTGAAAGAGATAGATAAACACTATCATTAGTCCTGATCCCAAGCATGGAGACTTAAGAGCTGAGTCTCTGAGAACAACAAACAGAGATGGATCCATGTTGACTTGACGTGGTATTATTGCTGCTTCCTCTGCTGAAGCCAAACACCTGGTAAGATGTTCCCTTGCCAAGATCTTCATTGATGACACAATCTGACAATTTGCGCTGACAGACATTACACTCCAGTGACCATCACGTGCAACACTCTAGTGATTATTCAACAGAAAGACAGGGAAACAAACAAATACTCATTACCATAAATAATTGACTCTACCAGAAATTGGGCTTTGTAAGGAATTTCTGTTGGTTTCAGTTTTGTAAAAGAAAGAACAGAGGAAACCTCTTTCTGGATGGCCTTGTGTGCTATCCACTGATACAGTCTTGATCCAACACAACACAGTGATGTAAATAATACAAAATGATATTCCTCCTGGCAATCCTTCAGACTGTCACCAGCATGTGTTACTGTAAAATATTATGACAGCTGAACACAAAATGCTCTGTAGAGTCCCAGCTCTTTGAAACCTCCCTAGGTCCTTCTCTGGATGAGAGGCACAGGGACTCATTGATAGATCCCACCTCACTGCTCCTTCTCTCCCACTCCATGATAATGAGTTCTTCTTCACCTGCTCTTCAGTAATGGCGCTGTGGCTCCAGGTGCCGAGCGCCTGTCCTGTCATACCTCAGCAGCCCTTCCTCAGCACAGAGCTCCCCTCCAGCTGGCTGGGTGTGGACTTTGCAGTCAGGATGATGGTGTGTTCAGGAGCCTCCGTATTGGATCAACATGGAGCATGTAGCTCAGGCAGGAATGTGACGATCCCTCCTGTCTGACTGTAACGTGTCGGAGATGCTTAGACTCGCTCCTCACCATCTGCAGATGACAGCTGTGGATCTTGGCCATATTGTCTTTCTGGACTGATAGGCAACAGAGTGGAGAATGTTTGGGGATTAGAATTTGTTCTGGCTATGTCTAGACATCAATGTAGGTGTTGCTTCAAAGTTAGGTTGCTTCAGGATGAAGGCAAAAGGGATTTAAAATGTTCCGTCATGCCTAGCTGACCATGGGTCTGGATGAATCATAACCCTGAAATGTACCGATGAGTTAGCATTAAAAGCTGGTGAATGTGCTCTTTCCTATGCATTTCTAAATATACACCGCCCAGAAACAGCATTAATGCAATTTCACAAATGCTCTGGGAAGTATGTATGGTACATCTTTGACTTGAATTTGGACCCAGGCAATCAATAGGAACAGAATTATGAAGCAGTGAAGCGAGGGATTTTAATCTGGGACTAAATATCCAGCAGTGGATCAGTCTCAGACAATTTCATACCTCCAGAGCCCTTCATGAAATATGGATTAGGTGGAAGAGGAGAGGATTATGAAAAATAAAGGCATTTCTCCCAAACCTCCCTCTTCAATGGAGGCCAGATGAAAAGTTTTCAGATAATGGGAAGCTGGAGGATTTTTCATGAGTTTGCATACAAGATGTACCATCTCCCAGAGGCTTCGTTTGGGCACTGGTTTAATTAGAGGGACCCCCTGGTAGGATAGCTTTCAACACTGACAGTGGATTTCCTGAAAATTACCAGATTCTCTTTCTCTCCGTTTTTTCCTCTCTCTCTTTCTCTCTTTGTGGGATGTATCATGATCATTGCCACTGATAAGCATGGGGTTTGTAGAAAAGAAAAAAGAGCTGAGATGTGTGGAAGTGAAAAGGGGATGTCACAAGAAGATCATTAACACTAATGCCTCCATTTGCTCCTTTTATTTACCTTGAACTTCATTCAGTGGAATCAGGAGAGCGACAGCAAATGAGAAGCTCATTTGAACAGCAACCAAAACATACTGTTCCAAACATTGTCTTTGTGTCCGGGAGTGTTTTCATTTGAAATTCTCAAGGAAGCTTGGGTCTGGTTGTTTTGATAATATTGGGTTCTGAAAACAATCTTGCCCATGCCTGACCCCACCCACTCAGTCTGCCCACTTCCCACGTGTGCCTTCCAGGGAATCAGAACCACTTCTGCATCCCCTGTGTTCAGTATAGAAACCAGAGATGGTCAACAGGGAGATGACAGGAAATTCGACCAGCACTTCAAAACATCAATGTGATGGCAGACAGATTTTCAATGTTACTTTTGTCAGATGGTCGTCATATAAGTACAGAATAATAGCCCCAAGCACATGTCATACCTCTTTTTGACTCTGTTGACACAACAGAATTAAATTATATTCATTTTTATCTCCTCTAAATGGGGTAGATTTTTGTATGGTAAATATAAATAATGATGATAGATTCAGACACTGTCTAGACCTCATAAAAACCTAATTTATTGTTGCTTCTCTGAATGTGGATCATAGATTGTCTTCATGGAGAGATAAGCTTGATATCTTTCATCAGGGAATTTTAACACGAAACATTACAAGATTGTGGGTGCAGATAATGGCAAAGACAGACTGGAGCACTGATAAGCATGATGTTAGTTAACAGATTTTTCAGGGAAGCTAGACATGTAGTTTTCTCTCTCTCTCTCTTAGTCTCTCTCTTTCTCTCTCTCTCCTACCCCGTGTCTTCCCTCCAGCACAATGATGAAAATGTGGTGGGTGATAGTCTTTCAGATAATTAAATCTTAACTTATTCCAGAAACAAAGATTTCCACCCCTCCTACAGCCCAATGTTTGCATTAACATCTTATCTGTATCAGATCTTGGGAATCTACATACAAACAGTGGAACCAATGAATAGAAATAGGGTGCCTAGTTATTTATACGAAACACAAAGCCGACCAATACAGGGTAGCTGTAGGAATACACTCTGCCCTGAAGACTGGCAATAAATAATACTCAACAGTGCTGAATAAATATGTGGGGGTTTCGTCTGCAGGCATTTAGATCATGTGCACAATGATAGGAACAGCAGTGCTCCTTCTTTTAAAGTTATTTTGTTTATCGTGCACGGGGAACACTTTTTAAAGGCCCATTGTCTTTTCAGTTTGTTTATGTACCATGAATGGACTTTACTTAACTTAATGAGGATATGTACATCCTGGTTTAATCCACACACATTCATAACAAAGATTGAACATATGAATATTATGCATTGTACACTTAAAAATGCATACTTGAATTGAGAATGATCCTTCAATACTATAATGCTTACCTCAACTATCAACAAGTACTCCCAGGAACATTGTGGGATCCAATGGATCTAATGACTACATTCCTAAATGTCTCTGCAGTAATCTCCAAGGCCTAAATAGCCTCATGAATCAGTGATTAAGACCGGTTAATGTTGAAGATGTAGGCTCTAATGTTTGCCTGTGTGAGAGATAAGTCACCTAAACAGGTCAACATTTCAGATGGAGGGTTTCTAAATGAGCCGTGCACTGTTAATTAAACTCATTATACCCAACATCTCTATTTACAAAAAAAAAAATACAAATTTATATGCGGGTACCAAGATCCTCGACTCAGGTCACTTGGTTCCAGGTTGCCTCTCAGTAGTAGTAATAAAAACAACAAAGGAGGAACTAAATCACAGGACACTTCTGTTCTTTATCGTCGTGACATCAAATGGTGACTCAGTAACTGGCTAATTTGACCATATTTTACAAACGTCAATATGTTTCAGGCAGCTTTGTCCCCAGAGTTTTATCTTTGTAGTCTTGTGTGGTCTGCTATGCTATGCTTTATGGTGTATGCAGTTACACAGTACTGTGCTATTGTAAAAGCAGTCTCTGAGATTAGTGCTGTCAGTGCTGACTTGAAGCCAGACATCATTTGTTACACTTGTAGTTTCCTGTGTATTCGGAAATATATAAACACAGCATGTCCCCTAAATACATCATTCAGCCCCTTTCAAAGGATTTATTCATGTTATAAAAGTCATCCACAAAATGTGTTTTTACACTGCTTCAACAACACCTACAGGATTTCAGGGACCAGGGTGTTGAGAAACTAGGTTACGAACATAGAAAAACAACATTTTCTTTACTTTAGCAAAGGCAATTTAGAGCTTGTCAGTAGTGCATAAAAAATGCCCTTGATGAAAAATTGTACAGTACACAACTATGGACCCAACTGTGATGAGAACTCCCCTGACCTTAATTAGCTCTGTTCATGCCATCACATGAACCCATTAAAGTGACTTTAAAGCATATCCATTTCATTTCCCGCCATTTGTCGACACCTCTGCACTGGGTAATGACAGTTGAAGCAGGGGAGGAGGCAGTCTGGGTTCTGAGCTACGGGTCACCACACAAAGACAACGTTCCAGACACTCTCCCTGTCTACTCTGCCCTGCCTATGGTCTACAATCAGTGGCTGGGATTTCTCTGAAAGGCATCAGGGTTCTTTTGAAAATGCCTTTATCAAGGATACATGTTAATTAGATTCATTTGTGAGTTGGTTCTTCAATATTCATGAGGATTAAACACATGACACTCCAATTAGTTAAAAATTAATGTGTGTTTGTTTGTCTTCTTTGTATCTCCATTTCCGAAACTAAGACTTCCTCTGTAGATATGAGGGCGGGGAGGTACAAAGAGAGAGAAAGGGGGGGGGGGGGGGGGGTGACAAGACAGAGACAGAGAGGGAGGGAGAACGCTAATATTAGAGTTGGTAATAATTCAAATGGAAATTCCTCCCTCCAAGCATGGTGAGCAGACAGGGAGTGGTGGACCATTGCCTCTCAGGAAGTACACTTCAGCCATAATAACGTTTCGCCCTTTCTCCCATCCATCAGCACCTACGAGAGAGGCTAACGGTCAACTTTGTTTTTGTGAACACCTGGGGTTGTCAAGGAAACAAATCCTCTTGTTCGAGAACAGATAGAACGCAACTCATTTAGTGGGATCCAGGGGAATTCTGTAGGAGGAAGCCCTATTTGTTGACACAGAACAAACATAACTTACTCACAAACATCATAATATATGTTGATCTTTTGCAGTATATTAAGGAGAACTGAAGTGAAATCCAATTGAAGTGTTCTGAGGAAGAACAAATGCACCAGAAATACTTGTGTGCCTCCTTACTGGCATTCTCATTGCAGTAACAGCTGTTAGGATCAAAAACAGAAGTCAGGAAGTTTGATCTGTTCAAGCAAGGAAATCAAGCATCAGACACGCAACCCACGACGAGATAGAAATTGAGCCACATTCTGGCTAACAGAATATGACTGACAGCACATGAGTTTCTGATTACATGCCTGACAGCTTGCACTTATTGAAAATGATGAGGACAGATGTTTGCTTTAACTCTTCACCAATTGCAATTTGACTTAGTGAAAATGAGAAATTAATTGAAAATAAACTATGGAAGAGAGGAACTGTGCTTTTCTTTTTTTGCAGTATTAGTAGTAGTAGTATGCTGTTATGTGCTGTGCTGATGGTTAGATTGAGTTCATGGACATAAATTATTGTGTGAAGAATACACATATTTGAAATTGGTTACGCCTAAATTTACAACATTATTTTTCCTTTAGACAGGACTATAAACAGTGTAACAAACAAAATGTGTGCTCTCAATAAATATAGAGCTAGAAACAGGACAAGGTCTGAGGTTGTATCAGCCATCTGGAAAGGAACACATTAAACTTATAATATGTGTGACAAAAGCATCCTCAAATAGCATATCTGCCCATAAAGTACATAAGCTGGTGTTACAAATGCAGTGGAATTGCCGGGAAATTAAATCACCAAGCATTAAAGCATGTAGCCAGATTAGGATGACAATAATCGCTATTACTTTGTTATCTCCAAATGCTAGCAACAGAGTTTGTGTCATATTGGTTTATATTGTCTGTTCCTAGTGGGTGACAACTCACTCATCCTAGTCACAACACTCGACCAAGCTTACCTTTTTCTGCGTTTCAAACTATCCTGGAAGGGCAACCACAGAGTAGAGAGTGGGCAGTACATCTTGCCACCACTGACTTAATAGCATCCATTATAAAGCGATCACAGATGTTGTGATCCATTACGAGTGGCAAAGAGAACAATGGTGGACTGAAAGTCCGGGACGGAGGCCTTTTTCGAGGGAGGGCGCCAAACAACCGGTGCCTGTAACCTGTAACCGCTGGCAACCAACCCTGGCCGGCGCCGCAAACTCAATGGCCCAAGCTAGAGGCAGCATGTGGGCTCCTTTGTGACATCAGCCAATCAATGAGCAAGAGGAAACAAGATGGTTGCCGTAGGCTGGGTACTTTTGTTTACCTAAGAAGTTTGCCGTACAGTGCTGCTGTGATGATTGCAGGGGTTATGATCGTTGTTATCCACAGAGCCATTGTGTTCAACCTGCTGTCAGTTTCAATTACCACTGTCTATGCCTCCCAATCCCCACGCAAGCTGTGTGAGGCCTCCTGACAGTCTTATTACCGTTAAAAGAAAATCCATACACATCAGCTTCCCTTTGTGTCTGTGGTCTCTAAACAGAGCGTGACAGAGAGAAAGAGGGAGTTCTTGTTATGCCCGGTGGGTCATCAAGGTTCCTGAATTGAAGCTCTTGTCCTTTCTGTGTTGCTTGTAGGACGGAGAGAGAGAGAGAGAGAGAGAGAGAGAGAGAGAGAGAGAGAGAGAGAGAGAGAGAGAGAGAGAGAGAGAGAGAGAGAGAGAGAGAGAGAGAGAGAGAGAGAGAGAGAGAGAGAAAAAAAATACAAGATACAAATATCATCTTGGATTAAGGCTGGGTCATTCTACAGTTCAAGTGGCTTTGATACCAGGTGCACCTGAGGATTGTTGCTGTCTTGGCTTCCCCTGGTTTGATGTTGCCAGGCTACTCCGCTCTCAAGAAAAATGATATGATCCAGATGTAGTTGCTTTCCTTTATGTAATTTCTAGCTGTTTGATGGATCTCGGAAAAACGAATTGATTAGATATCTTCATTTCAAAAACATACTTGCACAATGTGGTTATAAAGAAGAAGAAAAATTCTCTATTTCATCTCACACAATGTGGACACACACACTTGCAGGGAATGACAGAACACACACAAGGACATCCACCGGAGAAATTATTTCTTAGCTTTTTGTCCTATCCTGCTCTCCTTCCTCCCAGGGCAAGCAGGAGCAGTGGGCAGAGTGTCAGCAGTGCCTATGGGCCAAGTGCCTGCCATGTCCTGACCAGGGACATGGGCAGGAGAGAAATCTGTTCTGCATCTTTTCATTTTTAAAGATATTTTGTTGTTCTTTATGGCAGGAACCAACAAGAACATGTAGAACATGCAAACTCCATGCAGAAAGGCCAGCGAGATAACTCACCTGAACACCAACAGTTCAAGTTCAAGTTTAAGTCTTTTATTTGTCAGATGCACAGAACAACACAAGGTCAGACTGGGCACTGAAATTCTTAAGACAAGACAACGCAAGCACCTGACATAACATAACACATAAGTACACGGAACAAATTTACATCTATGCTGAGCTTAGATAAGTGAACTTCCTGAACAGGCCAGGGAGATAGCTCACCTGAACACCGACAGCCAGGGAGATAGCTCACCTGAACACCGACAGCCAGGGAGATAGCTCACCTGAACACCGACAGGCTCCAAGCAGGAATTGAACTCTGGACCTTCTGGTTGCGAGGAGAAATGTGGAGTACTGTAAATGGACACCTGGCAGAGAACAAGAACCCATCTATGTTCTTTCCACGTTTTAATAAATAATGTTATTTTAATGTTTAATTTCACTCACCAAAAACTGTCTACTGTCAGAAAATGAGTATATTTTTTCATTGAAATGACTTTAATTGCATTTGTGTATTTTCCCCCCAGGCTAGGTTCACACACACACTGCTTAATCCTCATATGGGAGGGGGAAAGAGAATATACATTTATAATGCATGAGCTTTGGAATGTCCTTAATTTGGAAAGTAATTAAAAAGGAATCACTTTAATTCACTGCTCTTATCACAACCCCATTTCAAACCCAGGGGAGAATAGGGGTGGGGGGCGGAGAGGCACGAAGCAGGGGGAGAGAGGGGAGGGGGGCAACAGGGGAGGAGAACTGATAAGGGGGGATTGGTTGTCACGGCCACAGCCGTGCCCCCCTATTGTTTTTGGTTTTGCC